>NC_061088.1:29374789-29392289 GCF_015104395.2 Macrobrachium nipponense | reverse complement strand
AGTAACTTTATATTTATATTCGGTGCCTCAGTCTTTTAGCTGTAATTAAGAGAGTTGGTTCAGAAATACATTCGTCATTTCAAATAACTTTTTTTTCTTTTTTGGTGAATCTCTTGTCTGAATTCTTAGGGGACTTTACACTGTTTTTAATTCTGTATGAAGAGAAAGCGTGGCAGCTCACCACATTCAACTTGTAAAGATAACTTTGGTGATGATCTAAAGGCGCATGAACACATTCCAAGGCCTTCGTTCTGAGCAGAGTCAGCGTTTTAATCGTCCGTCTGTTGTAGAGCCATAATCAGTGATAGATAGCACTGCTGCTTTATACAATATAAAAAGGGTACGTCTTTCGGCTCCCCACGTAGTGTCGGATTGTGTTTTAATCAGATTTAATGCTCTTTTACATTTTGATTTCATGTACGTCGTCGTAGTCTTCTTTCGATCTTATTCTTACTGTTCAGCATTGTCGGCCGCTCGAGTCAATTTTCATTATCTATTTGTATTCCTTACATCTTTTTCCATCTGTTCAACCTCACTCATATCCATAGATAGAGAGAGGAGAGACTAGACAGATAGTACCACACCAATTTGTGAAATTCACTGCCTAGCGCCATGGCTATGCGATGATTATGTTAACAAATGGCGCAATCTATAGAATCTAATGTACTCTTTAAAACGGATGTCCGTCAAATGATTTATGCACCAATTACAATATACAACATGTACTACTTAATGCAGAAATAAAAGTATTTAATTTTGCTGGTATATTTCTTCTACGGTAAGGCCTAAAGTTTTGTAGATATGGTAACTACATTATAGATATTTCCTAAGCAGTCTTCAAAGATTGGCAAATTATCTTTTCAGCATTTATGAAGAACGATGCGTACTATATGAAATGAAAATTTTAATTCTGTCTGCTGCAGTTTGTATACATTTGAGCAATATAGTTGACCAATTTGTCGGCGTTATGTGCCTTTCTTTCCACCTTAAATTTGCAGTACTGTTCTACTCTCTAGAGGCAGAACTAATTATTATTGTTCTTTATTCATGAGTCAAATTGACACAATAAAATTTGACAATAGCATGGTAAAATAATTGACATCTCCAACGCTGTCATCTCACATAAGCTGCATCCACAGAGATATAATATTAACAACAGTCTAGGTTCAATAGCCTGATACCTATTGGTATTTGTTTAAGCAGCCATTTCCGACTAAGTCCAATCGGCTGCTCAATGCAGATAAAATCTGTTGAATATGCTATATTATATAGGATATATTTATAGTCTCAGTTACTTAAAAAAAATATAAAACAGATAAAACGTTACACTTATAAAACAAATCTGTATGAATAAAATTATCTATATATATTTAGAGATCAATATCTGTTAAGAATCTAAAAATCTTACGATCATTGAGTCATCATCTCCCAGAATGTCCTGCAATCTAGGAAATAATCCAAAGTATTTATGTCTAATATGTGAATATTTAGAGCATTCAATTAAAATGTGGTTTGACAGGTATCACATTCTGGAGGAGGTTGATCAGACATAAAGCCACGAGTTAAGCTTGTGTCCCCATTACACAGCTTGAACAAAGCGACCTCATTGTTTCTCCGCTTCTGTAAAGAATTCTTAAAAGGAATTATTGTGGTCTTTATCCCTCTAAGTTTGTTATTTTCAAGTCTCCCCGGAATTTGTCTAAAATAAATTCAAAATAATTTCTCGAGTCCTTCTAATAAGTTTTGTACATTTTATTTTAATCATTTAATTGCTGCTTTCTTTGCATTTTTATCAGCAATTTCCATGCCTTCAATTCCAACATGGCCTGGTGTCCAGCACTTGGATATCTTGATATTTTGAATGCTTAAAAAAGGAATATTTTCTTGTATTGCTCTAATAGCAGTGATAATGATTAAAAGAATCTATTGCTTGAATAGCACTTTTTGAATCACTATATATAGTGCAATGTTTGTTGGGAGTCTTAGGGATTTTATAGAGCCAATGAGATTCCTGCCAATTCAGTTGAATATATGGAGCTATATATAGGCGTTCTTCCATAACACATTTTTCGTCTGTAATGCCATCTGTATAAATGAAGGTAGTATTTGTATGAATTTCTTGGTGTTCTAAAAAAATATGACAGCATAACTTGGAATTTCCTCTTTTTTTTTTTTTTTTTTTTTTTTTTTAAATCGAATAACTCATAGCATACATGAGTCTTATTCCATTTCCAAAAAGGTGTCGAATTTGGTAAACGGTTCAGGAATTTTAATGGTGGAACATTATATTTCTCTATATATATTTCAGTCGTATAACAAATGGATAAAATTATCGTGGTCCAATTCTTTTTGGAATGGTTATGGAGGAACGATCTGTTTGTTACATTTAACAACGTCTTTCAGGGTTGCTTGAGAGAGAGAGAGAGAGTTTCCTGGTTGGTTGGTATCGCTGTTAAGATCACGTAGTATGTATTTGTTTGTGGTTTTCCGAGAGAGAGAGAATTGGTCGATGGATGGTTAACTGAATTGTTTGTTGGTGAGTTCTGGGTTGTCTGGTGGTGCGGTTCCCGTGTCAGTCAGTTAGTTAATGATCAGAGTCCTGGCCCTGGGCAGTTAGTCAGAAAAGGTAGTCAATGGAGTCAGTATTGAAGGCATTGATGGTCAGTTATATTTGTGTGCTTTTTAATTGTTGTCTGAATTATTGTTGATGTATGCTTAGAGTTGTTGTGCCTGTGTTGCTGAAGTTGTTGCGTTTGTGTGTTGGAGGGTTGTTAAGCCTGTGAGTTCTGTTGTGTTGTAGATGAGTTGTTGGTGAGTTGTTGTAGTTCCTTGATGTTGTAGGTGGTGTATTGACTTGGTGTGCTATTGCTTTTTGATGTTGTTAGTGATCGTATGTGCAGTGATCTTTTGTTGTGTTGATTTTGAATTGTTCTGTGGTTGTAGTCCTTGTTTGTTTGTGTATTGTGTTGCGATGGCCGTATCCAGCGGACAGCGCAGCTCCTCGACCTGCGTGTGTCAAGTATGTGGTGAATACAAGTGTGGTTTTGGAGAGTTTTTTTGGTTTTAGCTTGTGATCCCGCCACATTATTTATTGGTGCCCAACGTGGGGCTGCTGGTGTAGCAGCTGCAGGACGGTTGGTGTCATGGGTTGTGTGATTGGTGAAGGAAAATGAGTATATAAGGGGTAACTGAAGTGGAGAGGTTGAAGGAGAAGTTGAGGTTGTCAGAAGAGGCGAAAGAGCGTTTGGAAGTTGAGAATAAGAAGTTGAGGGTAGAGTGTGAGGAGCGAGTTGGAGGAGTTGGGAGGGATACTGAGGAGTATGAAAGTGGAAATGAAAGAATCTAAAGAAAGAATGGTTGGGAAGACGAAAGTTTTTTTTTTTTTTTTTGTAGAGGGGGCGGTCGGAGGGGTGGCATCTTGGTTCTTGTGATGGGCCAGGAGCAATTAAGAATGAAAGAACAAGTGGATGAAAGTGTGAGTGAGGAAAGTGATATGGTTGTGGTAAATGAGGAGAAGAAAAAGAAGGTACAGAATTGGGATACCTAAATCAGAGCAGAAGGGCAAGAAGGGAGTTGAGAGTAAGGAAAGGGCTAAAGGGAAGATGATTAGTAAGGATGGTCGGCAAGATAAGAAGAGACTGAATAAAGATGAGAAGAGAGTTGAGAGTAAGGTACAAGATGAGAGTGATTTAGATAATGCTAAGTGGGAATTAGTAAGTAGGAAGAATAAGGGTAAGAAAGGTATGACAAATTATGGATGTGAGTATGGAAGTAGATTCATTATATATATTCGGAAGAGGGTAAAAAAAGGTCAGAATGGAAGTAGCGAAAGTGAGAGTGAGCAGGAAGTGTGAAAGGTGGTGTATATGAGAGAGGTACCCCGATGTGAGAAGTATGAGGAATGTGGTAGTAGGGACATATGGGATTTTTTTTTTTTTTTTAGAGTATGAGAAGTATTGTGTGGCTAAGTATGGAGCTAACAAGAGAGTTGGGCAAGAGAGTCAGGTAACTTCTTGACGGGATTTTTGTTGAGTATGTATGGGGTATGGGACAATGATGAGTGTAGGGAATGTGCTGTATGAGTGTGAAAGCCAGGATTGTGGAACAGGCAAAACACTAAAAATTATTTTTTCTAAGCCTATTATTACTTTCTTCAGTGTGCAGTGCAGAACATTAGCTTTTATGCTTTAACTGGGAATTTGTGCAACTTACGTGAATTTAGACTACCTGTTCCACATAAAGTAAAATGCACCTGTCGCAGCTTCACTATAGCCAAAGGCTGAACCAACAATATTCTTGCCTTTATAATGAAAATATGGTATTAAGTACGTGAGTTTCATCCGCCATCAGTATCACTATTTTGTCATTGGGTAGTAATGATTTACATTTACTCTTGATGTACATAAGAAAATTTGAGTCCTTTTGTTATGATGTTGGGCAGACCTGTTTGAAAAAACACACTCCTGATGGTACAGTAACTTTGAGGGGGAACAGCTATAGGTATAACAAAAACACAATATTACTAGCTCTGATGAATAATCAGATTTATTCAGTCATTAACTAGAGCTAAAATTATTGACAAAAATTAAATAACTAGTTTTATAACAGCAATGCAGTATAGATATTTCAGTGTTAGAAATACATTCAGCAGTATCAGCTCTTTGGAGTTACTGAATCTCTGCTTAATGATATTTGTATCATGAACCTCTGTAGGAATCTTGAGATCTCCCAAGTGACGTACTTCAGTGACAGGAAAAATGCATGTGCTGTACAGTTAGGCTTAACTGTAGGCATTGTGGCATAAGTATGGTATTTCACTAATCTGTACTGAAGTTTTACCTGTGGAAGAAGAAAGATGGTCTTTTAATATTTTTACGTGTAGCCTATATATGAGCAATGAAACCTAGTAATGTAATGAGAATAGGTTAGGTTAGGTTAGTGAAATTTCTAATGTAGGCTCCTGTTTTGAATCTGTAACCCTTAGAATACTATGCCAGTCTACTTTTTTTCACCCTAACCCATCTAGGCCCAAAAGGTTTGTCCCATGCCTTTGACTATTGTCAATGGAAATTTGCCTATTTCCCCACCACTACCTATACTGTACCCAAGTTGTGATGAACCATAACTTATATGTCTGTGCTAATGTAAATCTTGAGTACCTTGTTTGAAGGTTCTATCACACAGTTAGATATCATGTTTGCAACCTTCTTACTTGACACAGGGCCCTTGTCCCAATCATTGCAATAATGCTCTTTACAACATACCTATGGGCTACAGCATGCTTTAAATTTCTTCTGGGCTTTCTATGCACTTGCAGTATGTAAGTTGGACACAGGCTACACGGGGTGTTGTTTGGTAGGTATAGGCTACACGGAGTTCTTTGACTTAGGCTAGCCTAAACCTATTCAACTCTGTTAACATTGGTTGACATGAATTCCTACTAGCCTATAATTCAATGTAGGCTAAACCAGTCTTTCTATATATTGCTTGTTTGTTTGTATGGTGTTTTTACGTTTCATGGAACCAGTGGTTATTCAGCAACGGGACCAACGGCTTTACGTGACTTCCGAACCACGTCAAGAGTGAACTTCTATCACCAGAAATACACATCTCTCACACCTCAATGGAATGCCCTAGAATCGAACTTGCGGCCACGAAGTGGCAGGTGAAGACCATACCAATCTTTATATTGCACCTGAACTTGTTGCTCATAACTTCTACCTAGACTTTATATTGCAGTCGAAAGTCATCCAGAAAGAAAAGTTGCTGCGAACTTATTGCTGAGTATCTGCTTACCACAGTAAGTTCGTTCAAAAAAAGTACACAAGACGTATACATGGCTCAGTACCTCATGATGCCATATAAGTTTTATGTTCCAGTTCGTAAATAAAACAATGGAACCACGAAAACACCTCGTCTCCAAGTGATGTCAGGGAAGGAAGATCGAACCCTGCCGTTTTGAGGAATTTCGTCGAATAGTGTGGCTCTCTGGTGACATCATGCAACCCTCCGTGGCTTTTCCGACCACAGGCCACGCCGCTGTGTAATAAAATTCCACGGCACTGAAGAAAAAAATTCTTCACATTGCCTTTTTATGTTTTATTATGAAAATAAAGCTATAAAACACTATATTTTTGCATGTGACAGGTCTAAAATGAATGAGAAAATGTATAATTTACTGTATATCGATTTACAATATCATTGACCTACTAAGTATGTGAAAAAACGTTTGTTGAAAGTTTGTGAAGCACTCGCCTAAAAAGTGCCTTCATGAGCTGAGAGGACAGCGGAATTAAAGCTCACGAACATTCGCTTCCGACTACAATTTCTTTGAAAATCAGAACTGCATATGGTAACACTGCTAAAAGCCACTGTTGTGAAGAAAAAACGGCAACACTGATCGAGAGTCGGGAGTGAGTCGCCAGTCACTCGCCTCAGAGAGTTGATGTCATGACGTCACATCAAACAGGCCTTCTATCAAGACCACCAATATAGAAGGCCTGTTCGATGTGACATCATGACATGATGACGTCGACCCTGGTAGTCCGACTCTCCAATGTGAGTGACTATAGTCGATTCATTTAAGGTAGATTCTTGCGCCTACGAGACGTTTGTTTGGCGGCCTCTGATTGGCTGGTGCCGGGAGGTAGGCCGCTCGCTCAGTCTCATTATTTTCTTCTGTGGCTTAAAAAACTAGCAAAATTATGTTTATATTTCTTCAATCAACTCACGCTTTGCTCAAGATAGGAAAATTTTGGTCATACCATAGGATTCGGTATTAATTGTACAACTAAGTCATCTTTTCCTGAAATCAATAAGATAAAACACAAAGGAATTACAACGAGTAAAAGTAAAAAGAGAAGCATTTAATTCTTTATACCTGTTTTTATTTATCCTCGGATTTTGCATCATTAACGCGATGAAGATAAAATAAAACTTGTGTTTTCATACAACAAATTCACCCTGAATACGCTGGTGCTTTCAGATTTTGGATGTGTGTAAAATGTGAGGAGAAAATGAAGAATATGTCTTATTATGTTGCATCAGTAAATGATTCAAGTTTGACGGTATTGCTGAGAGAATGAGATCTGCAAGGCGTCGTCGTTGTGTTTGTCGCCTCAGCGAGAGATTTGAGTTGCCAATTAGCGATATAAAAGGTTGCAGTTTCGACAATATTTACCATCTATATTATTACATTTTCTGAAAATAAATACACAGAATTTACATTATAACTGTCGAACATTTTAAATCCAATATCATATAGTATGTCTGGGCATATCTGATAAGGAAAAAAATAATAATAATCAGATGGATGCATCTGCATCGTTAGCTCAGAATTCAATCCAGCAAAGAAGTTGAACTCTGTGGAAAGACGACTTCACACTCTTCAACTCAGCCTAAATTTAAAAAGTTTGTTTCAAGATATTGTTTCTAATTTTATTTTATGAATATATTTTCAAATGAAACAGACATCAGAGATTTATTTGAGTGATATGAAATACTAATCTCAGTGAAGTAATAAACAACAAATAATTAAGAAAGATTGACTTCCTCTCAGGCTGAGTCAAGTACGGCTGAAACATAATAAGACATATTCTTCATTTTCTCTTCACATATTACACGCATCCAAAATCTGAAAGCACCAGCGTATTCAGGGTGATTTTATTGTATGAAAATACAAGTTTTAATTCATCTTAATCGTATGACTTATTAAAAATCCGATGATAAATAAAAATAGGTGTAAAGATTGAAACTTTTTCTCTTCACTTTTACTCGTTGTAATTCCTTTGTGTTTTATCTAATTGGTTTCAGGAAAAGATTATTTAGTTGTACAATTAATACCGAATCCTTTGGTATGACCAAAACTTTATTATCTTTTGGAAAACGTGAGATAAATGAAGAAATATAAACATACTGCATGTTTTCTAAGTCACAGACGAAAATATGACACAATGAGCGAGCGGACTACCTCCCTGTACCAGCCAATCAGAGGCCGCCAAACAAACGTCTCGTAGGCGCAAGAATCTACCTTAAATGAATCGACTATAGCGACTCATTTCCGACTCTCCTTCCCTTACATAACTTGGACACGAGGTATTTTCGTGGTTCCATTGTTTTATTTATGAACTGGAACATAAAACTTATATGGCATCATGAGGTAGCGATCCATGGGTACATTAGTGTCCTTTTTTGGACGAACTTACTGTGGTAAGCCATTATTGTCCTTTTTTGGACGAACTTACTGTGGTAAGCAGATAAACTCGGCAATAAGTTCACTGCAACAGGTACTATATATTTGACTTTTCTCTCTGGATGACTTTCGACTGCAATATAAATACAGTCTGCATTCTGGGTAAGAGTTGTGAGCAACAAGGTCAGGCACAATATAAAGAAAGCCTGGTTTAGCCTACATTGAATTTTAGTAGGAATTCATGTCAACCAATGCACAACAGAGTCGAATAGGTATAGGCTAGCCTAAGATAAAGAACTCGCAGTGTAGCCTAGCTAGTGGTGGGGAAATAGGCAAGTTTCCATTGACAATAGTCAAAGGTATGGAACAAACCTTTTGGGCCTAGATGGGTTAGGGTGAAAAAAAGTAGACTGGCATAGTATTCTAAGGATTACAGGTTTAAAACAGGAGCCTATATTAGAAATTTCACTAACCTAACCTAACCTATCCTCATTGCATTACTAGGTTTCAGTGCTCATATATACACATAAAAATATTAAAAGATCATCTTTCTTCTTCCACAGGTAAAACTTCAGTACAGATTAATGAAAAGCCATACTTATGCCACAATGCCCTACCTACAGTTAAGCCTAACTGTACAGTACATGAATTTTTCATGTCACTGAAGTACGTCACTTAGGAGAGCTCAAGATTCCTACAGAGGTTCATGATACAAATATCATTAAGCAGATATTCAAGAACTCCAGAGAGCTGATACTGCTGAATGTATTTCTAACACTGCAATATATATTGCATTGCTGTTATAAAACTAGTTATTTCATTTTTGGCAATAGTTTTAGCTCTAGTTATGACTGAATAAATTTGATTATTCATCAGAGCTGGTAATATTGTGTTTTTGTTATACCTACCTATAGCTGTTCCCCACAGTTACTGTAACATCATGAGAGTGTATTTTCAAACAGGTCTGCCCAGCATCATAACAAAAGGACTCAAATTTTCTTAAGTACATCAAGAGTAAATGTAAATAATTACTACCCAATGACAAAATAATGATACTGATGGTAGATGAAACTCACGTACTTAATACCACATTTTCATTATAAAAGCAAAAATATTGTTGGTTCAGCCTTTGGCTATGGTGAAGCTGCAACAGGTGCATTTTACTTTATGTTGAACAGGTAAAGTTAAGTTGCACAAATTCCCAATTAAAGCCTAAAAGCTGATGTTCTGCACTGCACACTGAAGAAGGCAATTAGAGGTTTAGAAAAAATCATTTTCACAGTGTTTTGCATTGTAACATCATAATGCTATCATTGGGAAAGCAATGTCCCATTTTCCCAGCATTCCACAGCTGTCTATAGTGTATCCTCACCCATTTCAGAGTAACAAATGCCCTTTTTCGTGTGTTTCAGTAAAATTCTTAAAATGTATCAGGAATAATTGGCTTGGCCAGAAAGTTATAAATAAAACAATGAAGTTACCTCAGTTTGATGTCAATAATTTGGAAAACGAAATTCATTATGCACCATTCAGCCCTTTGAAAAACTTCATGATATAGATGTTTACTCAATGAACATTCATATAAACTATATCATTTAAAGCATTATCTCCCTACACCTTTGAGAAACTAAATGTTAATTTAGTTTTACAAATACCCAATGAATATATCGTTCAAGCTTTACTAACTATTGGCAAAAATCACTCCCTTTTTATTCAGGATGCAGATGTAAAAATTTTACATTTGGTCGATAATCGTGAATTTAAATGTCAAAAGGTAAATAATAAATAAGCTTCCCAATTTGGGCAGCTTATCAATTATGAAGGTTATAGTACAGAAAAACAGAAATTAACAATTTGGGTTTTTACTAACGTTTCATTTGGTAATTGTTGTTCAAGAAAATAACTATTGTAGCCAAAGAGAAAGGTAGAAAATTTAAATACCAAATAATGACTATGTAAGAGAGAATTATTTCATTCACATATAGTTGAAAGAGCCATGTTTTTTTGTGATGTAAACCTATGAACTGCTGTTTATTCTTTGGTAGACTGTAACTAAACAGATTGTTTTGGTTCAGCATTTTATATTAATGTTATAACTTGTGTTTCGAGTAAGTATTATTTGGTGTACTAATTAGTGTAGATGAGAAAATAAGTAAATTAATAACTGGCAGACCAAAAATGATAGATTTTGGCGAGGGTTTGTTTACATTTCTTTCGTCTGGCAGCGTATTCAGTGCTAGCAGCTCGGACTACCCTTGCTTACGTCACAAAACATTGAACAGGCCTTCTATCTCGGTGGTCTTGGTTCGATCCAGTCAAGCATTATTGTAAAACAGAAATCTGAGTTTTTTTAGGATATATATACATATACATATATATATATATATATATATATATATAGTATATATATATATATATATATATTATATAAAGAAGGACCTGAGCATGACCAATAGGCCTAGTGCTCGATTCTTAAAACAGGCCTCTGGTTATTCCTGACTAGATAAAAAGGTCCTGAGAGAGAGAGAGAGAGAGAGAGAGAGAGAGAGAGAGAGCATATCAGGAGATACTCGAATTAAAATAATGCTCGCCAAGCATATTCACACCATGGATCGTATGGACAAGATTAGTCTCACTTATGCACTGAAAAAAAAAGGTGGAACCTACGAAAATACTTGTTCGATGCGACCCTGAACGCAATTCCACGTGCAAAAATTTGCACAATTGAGGAATTCCATGAAATTAACTAACATGCTGGAAAATATATTTCCTTGATTCTTGAATAGGCCTAACCATGTAGCCAATGGTAAACGTGCATATAACTTGGATTTTTTTTGTTTTCACACCAACTTGTCTTATTTATATTTCATTTATTCAGATGCTAAACTTCTTTGTGTTTTATCAAAAGAAATCATAACTTTCGATGTAACGCTATAAAAGTAGAAAGTTAATTTACAAATCATATTAGGCCAATGCATTGAGAGCTGCAGATGTTTATGGCAAATTTTTCTTTTCTTTTAATAAACAATTGATTATTGAACTAACATTGATCATTCACTGGGGAAATACTTTCTGTGCTTCTACAGTTAATCACTGATACGTATTATCAGGTAAAGAGGATGACAATAATTAGAGTAAAATATACTAACTGGCAACCCTATGAGAGATTCTAAAGAAGTACGATCAATTCTGAAATTAGTCGCTTACTTCTGGAACTTACTGTACAAGAACACATTATCTGACTGTGGGGCTTTGACCCCCGTACCCCCCTTATAGAAAGGCAAATTTAAAGGAAGCCTAACATATAGGTTAGCATACTAACCTAACCTCGTAAAACGTGTTACCTGACCAGAGGGGCCCCATCCCCGTAGCCCCTTATAGAAAGGAAAACTTAAAGGAAGCCTAACCTATAGTTAGCATACTAACCTAATCTAGTAGAATGTGTTACCTGACCGGGGGGGGGGGGGGGGCAACACCCATACCCCCCATACCCCCCACCTTATAGAAAGCCAAACTTGAAGGAAGCGTAACATATTGGTTAACATACTAACTTACTAACCTAACCTAGTAGAACAAGTTACCTGACCAGGGGGGCTGAGCCCCCCATACCTCCCTTAGAGAAAAAAACTTTTAAAGGAGGACTGACATACAGGTTAGCATACTAACTTAACCAATGTAACCTAAAATAACCTAGTACAAAGTGGTACCTAGACCTGACTGGGGGAGGGGGAGGCCTCCATCC
The DNA here is from genome assembly GCF_015104395.2 of Macrobrachium nipponense. Taxonomy (NCBI): domain Eukaryota; kingdom Metazoa; phylum Arthropoda; class Malacostraca; order Decapoda; family Palaemonidae; genus Macrobrachium; species Macrobrachium nipponense. The sequence continues at coordinate 29,380,356 of NC_061088.1, read as the reverse complement.
CCGTACCCCCTTAAAGAAAAACAAACTTTTAAAGGAAGACTAACATTAGGATACTAATTCAAGGAGATTATCTTATAGGTTAACCTACTAACCTAATGCCAGGGGTGAAACCCCTCCCCCCCCTTTGAGAGCATAAAATTAAGGTGACCATAATAACCTAACCCACCTAATTCGCAAATTTAAATATTTGTAAATAAGGAATAATACAATGTAATATGAATATTAAATAAATCATCGAAACAAAAAATAATGGAAAACGTTAAAGTAATGGTTGGGTAATGCATTGTAAATTGATGAAATGAAAGTAGGAAATATGATGTATAAATCATGTAAGAAATAACCCCAGATAATGTCCAACTTAACGTTAGCAAGAGAAAGGTATCGAAGCGTCCTCAAACCGTCTTCTAGTCCCACCCTTTAGGAATTCTCCATGGGTCTGCCCTCATTGGTAATGCAAAATCCTAATTCCTAAGCTATATATGGAGAAATTATGAAGTGAGTACAAATCATTGCACACATTAAACAAATACTATGAGAAACTGAATAGGAATAAAAGCTTGAAATATTATAACACTGTTATAAAACAAACATGGAAAAATAATACATGTAACTTGGTGCATGAATCCCCTCAGAACCTATGGTAATGTAGGTTTAATATTTCATAATGATTGGCTAAATCAGGATCCATACAGAAACATGTACCCCCCAAGAAAAAAGAAAAGAAAAAGAAAACCTTTGCCTCACTTAGGTGTAGGCGAGTGGACAAAAAGGTCCCCTATAAGACAGCGCATGGGATGGGCAATACCATCGACATCATCAGAGTAATAGTACTACACGTATGTGGATTTTGCCTATGTAACGGCTTCGTTATTTTGTTTTTTATCGCTTATTTCAGCTTGTATTTCGTGTTTTAAATGTTATAAATAAGAGGAAATAACACAATAACGCGGCAAGACCTTCCCACAAGTGTTTTACCCCACCCATAACCCTGCAGCCCCATCGGTCCCCCTCATCGTAGGATAGAGTTGTATGGCAAATTCTCCCAAGTGTTTTACCCCACATAGTAAAACCCGCATACCCAATATTTTAGTAAGGAAGTCCTTTGCAGTTTTGGCACATTTGGCTGGCCTTGAACCTTTAGTAGCCTATAGTAGGCTAAGTCGCCAGTGTTTTTCATAGTTTTTTTTATGTGTAATTATTGATTTGGTGAAAAAAGTTGAAGTTGGCAGTCGAAGGTAGAGATGGTGACAAGCTCAGTAAAGGAATGGAAACAAGTTTGCCTATACTTCAGTCTGACATTCCACCCTCTCTAGAACCTGTTTCCTAGTGGAACTGTGAGGTTTACCTTATGTTACACCTTTAAGAGGCACTATGACTCCAAAAGGCACCATTATAAAGTAAGTGTTTCATTCTATCTTATGATTGAAGAGATTTGCTTCAAGATTTTACCACTTACGCAACTATTATAAGAAAAAAGTGATATGTGTATACCCTGGGTGAGGGGAACCCTCCCACCTGGATGGTACTTAATTACCAAACTACCTTGCTATAAAAGTTTAGTGGCCGTTTCCAGCTTGGCTGAAGGTATTTCCTAATGTTGAGGACGGAGGGTTTGTATAGTTAGGAAAAATACAATTTACTGTAAAAAAATTTGACTTTTGAAACTTATAAATAATATTGCAAAGAAACAGTTACACTCAAAAAGAATTTTTCCCTCTTGTAACTATAGATATATAGTTATACTAAAAGCTATAAGTCTCAGTGAATTTGGTTCAGTCATCTTTGGAGATTTTAAGCCTTTATTTTTTTTAAAGTAAGTTTTTAGAAAACAGCCAAAGAATTTTTTTTATAACTATGAAACTATGATTTTGTAATAACTATGAAACTATGACAGATAGAAGCTGATTTTTGCACTATAACTATTTCATCATATAAGTAAGAAATATATATGGCCATAAATTTTCAGAATAATCAGATGAATAGAACTGTGTTCTCTCTTGCGTGTATGGGGAGTGCCAATGCCGTAAGGCCCCATTGTAAGTAAATGACAGTTTGTAGTTTATGATTGAAAGGGATTTCCTTAATATTTTTATCAATTCAATTCTTCTACAACTAACACTGAATAAACACAAGCCTTGTTTCAGTCTTCTTGGCAATCTATGCATTTAGTTTTCAGAAATGAGAAAAAAATGGATGTTCAATCTTGGAACAACCTTTTAAACATTCAGAAAACTTTGATAAAATTATCCCTATACTATCATTATAACCCATTCATTATTCATTGTGGGTGTTTTTTTATACAATGTCATTTACAGTACCGTAAAAACAACGACCAAAGTTGTCCATGAACTAGTCTAAACATTTCTTTTAGCAATGACATTTCAAGGTATATTTATTTAATTGTAAAGTCCAAATAGTTTATATGTCAAACTTGATCCAGTCTAGGATCATTCATAGACTTACGTTTTTTACCATCTGTCGTTCAGTGCCGTACAAGCAATGAACAAATTGTCCATGAACCAATATAAGCATTCTTTTTTAGTAATTACCTTTCTAGATACATTTACTTACAGATTAAACAGCAATAACAGTGAATAACTCACTTGGTCCTATCCAGAATTATTCATACAGAAATTTTTTACAAGTCTTTTTCATAATTTGTGGTTCACAGTGATGAAAAAAATTGTCAGTAAACCCATCTAAACATATCTTTCAGCATTATTGCTTCAGGATGTGTTTATTTAGACAAATGTGAATAAGTTGAAAACTTAATAACTAAAATTTGATAATTTCTCAAAATATAGCAGCCAGCATGCGCTTTAAATCCTTACTATCCATTTCAGCACTGAATGACATCATATGTCCCAGTGCTTGGCCTTTGGGCTAAATTCTATTCCATTCTATTGTATAAAACTCTAAAGATGAAGGAAACAAAAATTAGGGTAAGATATAAGTACTACTAGTTCAGCAGAGCCAAAGAGTCGTAAGAGAGAAATCCACCAATTCCTGTTTTTTTTTAATAGTTTTCATCATAAAATGCACTTTTTGTGATAAAACAATAAAAAAAACAAATATTAAAAATTTTAGTGGGTTGTTCTTGAGTTTTTTAACTAACAAAACTAGCCATTTTCAGTGTGTTTTTATAGGGGTTCCAACTATTCACAGGTTCCAACTATTCCCAGGGGGGCTGTTGGTTGGGTCTGGTATATATCCCCCGCAAATATCAGAGACCACTGTATACTGTTAAGGGCATATGCACACAAACCGTGAACAGGGATGCTCGGTGAGGCCATAGCAATGTTGGTATGAGGTTAAAATAACTATGTCTCAGCTGTGGGTTATTGTAAAAATTTATAGTATGATAGTTCAGCTTAGGGCAGAATTCGTATGGTAAAGAAAATGACAGGAACTGTCAACTGTCATATTCAGGTGTAGAATAGGCTAGGCATAACTCGATCAGCGCCTCAGTGGCGTGGTTGGTATGGTCTTTGCCTGTCACCATGGTGGCTGCGAGTTCGATTCTCGGCCATTCCACTGAGGGGTTAGAGATGTGTATTTCTGGTGATTAGAAGTTCACTCTCGACGTGGTTCGGAAGTCACGTAAAGCCGTTGGTCCCGTTGCTGAATAACTGCTGGTTCCATGCAACGTAAAAACACCATACAAACAAACATAACTCGATCTCATTACTGTATTCAACATACTTATACCAGGTCTCTGGTTATGATTACGTACACAGTAAAGGTTACTTCACAATGTGCAATCAGAATTTTGAACCTGGCGCTGAAATATTCTCATGGAACACTAGACACATTCAGCTCAGTTTATGAAATGTAATGGAAGCAAAATTCCTAAGAGATAATCAGATGACCAACAAATTACTAATATTGCTTTTCATGTCTTAAAGAATACTGTATTTTTGACCCAATAGACTAGAACCTTTATGTCTAATTACGGTAGACCCTTCCCCCCACCCCGTATTAGTGGAGAATGGGTACCACACCCCCCGGGACTAGCTAAAATCTTCAAATACTTAAAACCCCTCAAAAAATGCTTAGAACTGTCTATTTTGATAGCTAAATCACTGCAGGTTCTCTTAACAGATAAGGAACGATAAGCATTGCATTCAGTGCTAGCAACTTTTCTATTTCAAATTCATTGCAGGATTTATATTTTTTGAGTAGAATACTATGTCCATGTAGCCCACCTCCTGTTAATATGGAACTCAACTGTGTTATTACTTGGAAAGCTATTTATAAGAAAACGACATTTTTATAATATATATATATATTATATATATATATATATATATATATATATATATATATATATATATATATATATATATATATATATATATATATATGCTTAAAAAATCACAGTAGCTGCACGTGACTTCATAAATAAGCGAATACCACAGGAAAATGATAGGAAACATTTCTAACACGAATGTTAAAAACAATGTTGATTTTATAAACAAATTGAGTAGTTTAAATTTGAATTTTGATTTTAATATGGTTAGTTTTGATGTTGTCTCTTTATTTACAAGAATGCCTGTAGAGGACTTACTTGAATATTTGAAGAATGAATTAGAAAGTCATGACATTCCCTTAAGTGTAGCAAACCTCATTAGTCTCATAAGGTTATGTATCAAAGATAGTAAATTTTGTTTTAATGGGGAATTTTTTGTACAAAAGTTTGGCATGGCAATGGGTAATCCCTTATCTTCTGTCCTTAGCAATATTTGCATGGAATTTTTTTAGACAAACTCTTACCAAGAATTTTGCCCCAAAAAGTTATATGGTTTAGGTATGTGGATGATATTTTCTGTATTTGGCCAGTTCACGAAAATCTCCAGGAATTTTGACCCAAAAAGTTATATGGTTTACGTATGTGGATGATATTTTCTGTATTTGGCCAGTTCACGAAAATCTCCAGGAATTCCTTAATAATCTCAATAATTTAGTCCCTTCTATAAAATTTACTGTAGAGAAGAAAGAAATTCTAATTTGAATTTTCTTGATTTAGCTGTCCATAGAAATGATTAGAAATTTCACCTTTTCAGAAAGTCTTTCGAAAATCAACTAACATTGCCTCTTTTGTTCATTACTACTCCAATCACCATCAAAATGTTAAATTCTCTGTTTTTTTCTGGGATGTTCCTAAGGGTTTTACGTGTCTATAGCCCGCAGTTTATTGACGCTGAAATTAAAACTATTTATGATATTGCATTGAAACTTAGATACCCAAGGACTTTTGTAGATATGGCATGGAAAAGAGCTAGGAAAACATTTTATTCAACTAATGACAAACTTGAATTTAGTAAGCATAACGTTCTAATATTACCCTATGATGAAAGGTTTTTAGATATTCCTAGAATTTTAAAGCTTTTAAACATAAATGCTGTTTTCAGTAATATTAATTCATTGCAAAAAGTGTGATAAAGTCTATTACAGACAGACCGGTATCTCTTTCACGTCTCAAACAGCACCAATATTCTGTGAGAACTGGGCAAATATCGAATGCATTACTCATACATATGATGAGAGATTTAGATCATCCTATTAAC
>NC_061088.1:29362289-29372289 GCF_015104395.2 Macrobrachium nipponense | reverse complement strand
TCAGCTTCAGCTTCGCCCACGCCGAATCCCTCAAAATCTCGGGCAGATACGGATACGGCATCAGGTCAGTTTCCTCCACGAAGAATTCAAGGTTCGCCTCGAAACCTCCTGCCAAGCTTGATCGGTGATGTTGAAACATCTCTTGAAAAGATGTTTCGTATACAGCTTCTTGAAGTTCGATATCACTTGCTGGTCCATGGGCTGGAGGAGAGGGGTGGTGTTAGGCAGAAGATAAAGAACCTTGATAAAAGAATACTCTGCTAGGATATCTTCCTCGAGGCCAGGAGGGTGAGCAGGGGCATTGTCCAACACCAGCAGACATTTCAAAGGGAGGCGCTTCTCTTCCAAGAATTTCTTCACTGTCAGTCCGAAAGAGATTTACCCACTTGGTGAACAAAACTCTCGATACCCAGGCCTTCGCATTACCCCTCAACATCACTGGAAGCTTCTCCTTAAGCGCTATGTGGGCCTTGAAGGCTCGAGGAGTCTGAATGATAGACAAATAGAGGCTTCACCTTGCAATCCCCACTGACGTTTGAACAAAGTGCGAGCGTAAGCCTGTCTTTCATAGGCTTATGCCCGGGTAGCTTCTTCTCTTCCTCCGTGATGTATGTCCGACGAGGCATTTTTTTCCAAAAAAGGCCAGTCTCATCACAGTTGAAGACTTGTTGAGAACTGTAGCCTTCGTTGATCATCATTTCGTTGAATGGCTTCAGCCACTTTCGTTCTGAGCTGGCAGCCTCCCCATGCCACACCACCGAATGGATGCCAGTCCGTTTCCGGAATTTTTCAAACCACCCAAGAGAAGCCCTGAAGTCTGGGGTTGGCGTCGATGTCCCTTCTCCTCCGCCGTCTTTGGCCTGGGCAATCAAACCGCCGAAAATAGCGCTGGCCTTGTGGCAGATTGCAGTTTCGGTAATTGTATTGCCAGCAATTTCTTTGTCTTTTATCTATACAAGAAGAAGCCTCTCCATCTCATCGTGCACGTGGCTCCTCTTGTTGGACAAAATAGTCACGCCCTTGGAAGGTGCAGCTGCTTTGATGGCTTCCCTCTGCTTAAGTATGGTGCCTAGCGTCAACGGATTTCAGCCATATTCCTTAGTAATCACACTCAACCGCATGCCAGCCTCATACTTCTTAATAATCTCCATCTTTGTCTCCATAGAAAGCATCCTCTTCTTTCCATGAACTTCAGCAACTTTCTTGGGTTCTCACACAACACGATAAAGTACAAAAGGGAAATCACTAACATGAATTTATGTTAACAAACGAAATTGTATATGAAGGAACGAATTCCGCGTGCTTATGATAACGATGCTGCTACCAAGTGGCCGAAGAACGCCTTTACGTAGAGCACGATGGGAGAGATGCTCACCAATAGGAGAGCAGGATCTTACGGCAGTGACTAGCATCAGGAACCAATTAATTATATTTCTATATATTATATATATATATCTATATATATAATTATATATATATATATATATATATATAAATTTGTAAATTTCAAGTTCCATTTCATCATTCATTATACAATATAATCAACATTTAAAGTTTTTGCTTACCTTTTAATATATGGATAGGTATGAGGTAAACTGAAAGTCAAATTTGTATAATTCTATATTTATTGTAATTATGTAACATAAGTTTGTATTTTTCCAGTTACTCATACTGATTCCTACAGTAATGTCATTACTTTATGGCTGTTCTGCACTAATCTCTCTCTCTCTCTCTCTCACACACACACACATAAAACAAAACTTCAGCAACACTACAATAGGACACATGTTTAGATTTGCTTGTTCCGAAATGACGGATGAAAAGAGAAGCTAAGCATTGTTAAAGAAGCATGACAGATGGATAAAAGAAAACGTGGAATGAATAAATGAATGAGAGAGTGAAACGGAGAGATAAAGAGCAAAAGGAGTCATGGGTCAGTATTAAGGCATCAGGCAGTAACCCTTTGATGTTACCATCTACATCAAGTGATTATCAGACTCAAACATTTTTACCATATACTTCAACTGATAATAAATAAAAAAATTACTTTAAATCTGGGAAAAAAAAAGCCTTTGGTGCATCTGCTGAACTACGTCATCTGGTTACTTACTGAAGAAATTTATAAAAGATAGGCAAGCAGTTAACACTTTTGCTGAGGAAATGAAAAGTGAAGAATTGTGAAGATAGATGCTGCTTCAAAGACTGTAAATCTTCGTTGAATAACAAATTCTTCTCAAGATTCATCATCAGAATCTTCAGCAAACAACCCATCAGTATACCAGCTGGGAAGCAGGTTTATGTGGTCTTTGTCACTTAATTTCGTACAGTATATATGACCTCTCGCTTCACGAACAAACCTAAATGTAGTTCCAGGTTCTCTGTGTACTCTTTCCTTCACAAAGTTGAGAAACTTGACCAGGAAATTGAAGCACACATTAGGATCCCACTCTCCCTGTTGAAACAAAAAGTGAAAGGGAATGATAATTGTAAACAAAAAGTGAAAGGGAATGATAATTGTGGAACACTTTTGAGTAGGTAAAATCATAAAAAAATATTTTGAGTTTAATATTTTGGTTCAGAAATTCACACAGCAAATGTATCATTCTGCTAAAAGATTATTTCTTTAATGTTAAAAGGTCACAGATTCTTACTTCGCCTAACACTGGAAGATCTTCCGTTTCCAGATGCTCCAATGTGTGAACAATTCCATCATCATTCCGATAACCAACAATAATACGGGGAATACCAGCCAGTTGATTTTCAACCCACAGTTGGTTCAACTTGAATCTGGTTGAAAGAAGAGAAGTCATAAAATTATGAAGAATGGAACAGTTTTGATGGGCTCTGCCTTATTTTTTTTTTTTTTTTTTTTTCATTGTATGGTATTTTTACGTTGCATGGAACCAATGGTTATTCAGCAACGGGACCAACGGCCTTACGTGACTTTGCTGATCAGGATGTTGCTTGTTCAACCAATATTATTGAATTACCCAAGAGTGAACTTATCACAGGCAACAGAACAAATTGGAAAATATCTTTGAATGAATATGAAATGGCTGGTAATAATATATTTTGACAAAAGTGATTTGAGGCAGAGATTAGTAGCACAGGGATTCAAATATAATTCACGAACATCACAAGAACGTGTGTATGGGAGGGGGGGGGGGGGAGGTGAAGGTGAAGTTCCCACACCCAGCATAAGGGTGAAATTTGTAATGCTTCCCAGGAGTAGTTAATCCTCAGAAATATTTCCCATCTGTGTGAGGTCCTTCATAGAGTTGTATCTCATTATAGTTCCCTTGGGAGTATTCTGACTTTCATGTCATTAACATAAAATTGGGACTCCTAGATGATGAATGACCAGTCAAACATCTCCAAAAGGATGATAAATGACCTGCTAAACACCTTCTCCAAAGGAACTGACACAGCTTAACTTGAAGTTCCAGTACCAGCCTCCATGGTCAGTTCCTCACTCAACTCTTGGCCCATTAGCGACCCAAGTGCCTTAGGCGCGGTCCTGTCAGTTTTGACGTTTGTTACCTGCTGTCTTTCTTCGAACACAAGCAACTGCCCCTTCTAAAACTCAATACTAGCGGTAATTGTTGTTTTCAGGATCCATGTCTCCGATACGGAAGGACAAAGGCTGCAGTGCTATCACTCCCCTGGGAAATCTGAATCACAGCAGGAAGCTGCCAGCTAAGACATTGGCACCGGTGCCAACCCCAGCTTTTTTTTCTTTTTTTTTGTGGGGGGGGGGGGGGGGGGTGAAACTCCAAACTCCAATCCCCTTCCTTCAGAGTATACATACCCCTGCAATGTCTTTACCTTCACAGTGCAGTACCGGTCAAGATGCTAAGGATGACCCATGATGGCTGATCCAAGGTTAAGTCTAGGAACATTTTGGCATACAGTCCGAACTTCACGACCAACCACAACTTGCGCTTGCAACCGCACTCTGCTCGAGTCCTGGACACGACCAGCTTTCGTTTCTCCCTCCACCTACAGTCTCGCATCCTACAAGAAGTCCGCACTCTCACAGTGCCACTCAAGATTCAGGTCACTATCTTGATCTCCCTGCCTGCTACGCTCCAGACCTCAGCCTACCCTAACCATGCCCGTGAGAGGCCTGCTTTGTCCCAGAGAGTGACAGAAGCCTGCCAATGCTCTTTCGGGTTATCATCTGGCTAGTAGCACACCTCTACCATCACAAGTCTAGCCCCTCCTACCTGCTGTCATATTACTTGGCTACTCAAGTGGAAGAATCTAGTTCAACCACACCTTATGGTGAAGCACCACAGCCAACTGATGTTCCTCAGGCCCTCAAATCTCTGCAACAGTCACTCTAAGGAGGTAAGGCAAGAAAAACGCAGTAGGTTGTCAGTATTCACCTCTTTTCCCTTGCGCTCTTACCTTCTTTGCTGTGAAATTTCCAGATTCCCAATTTCCAAAAATCCTTGAATTCCATTTTATTAGTGCCTCATGTAATGGTGTGCTTTCTTGCTTGATATATGCTTTTGCCCCTTGAAAAATAACAAGACGAGTAATTTTGCCCAGATAATATATCAGTGTAATATTGTTGCTATACATATATGCATTGCACAGTCCCGAACTCATGTCATGACTGTATGTCTTGCACACCCCTTGCTGGTCCTATGTTGTGTGCCCGGTTACGCAGTCTCCAGCAGAGCAAACTCTAGTCTTAACGGCCAGGAAAATCCTGGGGTGCCATACCTGCAATTGCCAAAGTGATAAACATTTGCTGAAGTATTTTACCGATGTCCCTTGTGCTAATTTAAGCTTATTGAGTTCATAATCCTTTGTGTACTAATTTTAGTTGTAGTACTGTTTACTTGCTAATCGGCACTAGTGTTTGTTTGCTTTGTGATTTTAATGTAAACCTTTAAGTGTCATGGAGACTGCTAGTGTTCCTTGTAAATTTCACTCTTCTGATACCCGTACTGAGAGTTATAATGCTTAATTATTCATCTGAGTATATTTAAAACCCTTATCTCTAATGCATTTTATTATAAGACTACTCAAGTAGGGTTCACATTCCTCTTTCTGTTTATATCTACCAGTCCGCCCAGTCAGATCATGTTAAGCTGTAAGCATTTGTTGCCTTTGAAGGTGTTGTTTTACGGAGGAGTGGCCTCCCTGGGTTGGTGGCATAAAACAATATATGCATATGTATATAATATATATTATATATAGTGTGTGTATTTTTAGGTATTGGAAAGAGGAGCCTCAGCATTCAGGAAGTAAGAAAGCACATATGTATGCAACTAAGTGAGGGGCATGGTTAGTGGGAAGGGGGGGATTAGTTTAGTTGTCTTTACAGTGGTTTCACTAACGAGTCAGCAGTTTAAGTGTGAAGTGATCATTGTTCTCCCTTTTCTTGGAAGTTAATCCCTCATGTGGAAAAATTATTAATGTCAGAATATATTTGTTTACTTATGTAATATTAATAATGATGCAGTAGACATTAAATAACATCAAGCTGGAGAGCAATAACCCAACATAAAAGTAAAATCATTTATAACAATCAGCAGCACAGCATGCGTCAAGGGCAATGTTGACAAGATAATTATGTCATTTGAGGACCTGTCAGTCTCCACATAATTACGTCTGAAAATGAGAGGGTACATAAAAGGTAGGGCAACTATGATGTCCGCTTTTATAACTAAAAGCAGTGCAGTGTAAAATAAAACATAAACATTAAAACATACACATTATTTATTATACTAATGCAAGATGGAAAAAAATCTATTTTCATTGGAAATGAAAGGTATGTACACCCTTGATTATACATCTTGTGATGCCACAACAGTAATCATAAATCCTTCATACAATTATGATCAAGTATCAGAAAGTAAAGGTTATCTCTTTCAAACAATTAATATTTGGAAAATTACTAGTCTTGATTGAAAATCCTTCAAAAAAAAATTATAAGATCTTAATATTTTGTTAAAATGATATTTACTATTAAATACAAGAGGAAAGGCCACTATAAAACAATACACACATTTATTTCATGTTCAAATCCTTACCTCTTATGGTTTTTCATCCTTTTGGCCTCTGTTAATTCTCTGCAACATTTAACCAGAACAAAGGCTTCCATATCTTTGAAATCTTCCTCAAAGCGTTCAGGGTCAACACAGTCTACTTCTGGGGCATAAAGAAGGGAAATCTTGCCTATTTGACTCTTCAGCACCACGCGGTATTCCTCATTGGCATCTACTCCTTTCTCAGGGTCACCTGAAATATTCATAAAACAATATATTATTGAACTGTCCAAACTGTGTGGGTTTTGGTGAAAGAGCGCACACAAACTTGTAACTAGCTGCATTAAGAATGGACAGTAATAAAATCCATACAAGTTAACTTTCTTTTTTATGCTGTTTTGTCTAATTAAGACTACACAAAGGAGAAGGCATTCCCTTGAAAGCACAAAAGGAATCACTAGTCTTCAAAAAGCAGGATATCAAAATGGCTATATTTGTTTACCGCACACTCTTCAGTTTATATACAGTATGCTTATTACAGTGGTCAGCAGTACCTTGAACATTCACCAAAAGGATTCCCTTTTATATACTTCAAGCAAGTATGTAATTCATTCTTGGCTGACCTTGCACATTTTTTTTCTTATAATCTTATTCCTACATAATTCTTCATATTTGTATTTGACATTTGTTTTTTTTTATCCTGTGGTTTTTGCATTTTTCTTCAGGTTACTTAAATATTCAATTATGTTGGTTTTATCTTTCCTTGCTGCTACTACTCTAATTCACTGCAAGTACATCACTCATTTGCCTTTGAATGATCACTATTCATGTTCTTAGTGTAGTGGTAAATTTGGACTCATTTTAATGGTAAATTTGGACTCATTTTAATAAGCTAAATTTCACATTAAAAAGTTCATGCATTTCGTCATTACTCATGTTAAGTGACAGTTTTATTGGGTTAGTTCCATAACCTGATTTAACTTTACTATTAACTTTATTAAGCTATACTTGGGGCAGGCTTAATTTCCCTTACTTTGGTTTTTCAATAATGCTTGGCAAACCATTATTATTATAATGAGCTTCTGTGGTTTTTTTCACTGTGAGTATCCTAATCATTATATTGTAATTTATTATGGATAGCATTACCTTAATTAATTTTAATAGTTGGATATTTTGCATATGTTGTGTCTTATGTATCCGAGTGCTCCTACCCACCAACACAGTAAATCTGAATGAATGAAATTTAGGATTTCAAGCCAAGCGGTGGGGAACTTATGGCCATTCAGTGCTTAAGAGTGAAAAGAAGGGTTGGAATGGATGGACAGCTAGTAAAAGAGTTCCAGAAAATAAGAGAGTGAGATTAAGTATGATCTAAAGATGGTGATAGGACAAAACCCCAGAGTTGCAATAAAAAGTTGGAAAAGGTGAAGGCATATAACCCCTCTATGGGGCTTAAATATAGTGTCTGAATTTATGAAGATTTTCATAAGACTAATCTGAAGCTTTGAAGTTTTTAAAAATAGTTTTAGTCACAGCATTATATACTCTTTCAGTGTTAGGATCATTGAGACATTCCCGATTTTTATGACTATATTCTTAAGCTCTGAAGTTTTTAAAAATGGTTTTAGTAACAGCATTATACACTCTTTCAAAGTTGGGATCATCGAGACATTCCCATTTCAGGAGCCACTATACTTTGAAGGGCATCATTGACACATTAATGAAGATGTAGTAAAACAGTTTCCCTCCAACAGTCTCCTTTAATGTACCATTCGTTGATTTTGATTCAATTTATGAAAATCTGGCTTTAGTCAAGCGCACTGGGGCATTTTCAGCCATTCAGTGTCTAAGACTGAAAAGAGTGATTTTGTATATGTTGCTTACCAAGTACTAATTACATAGCTAATGACTGCTCAGGTGCAAATGGGTGCTCGGATGCCAACTAAAGTTCCTCCAGTGCTGAACATTGTGGCACAGGCGGCCGCTTAGACACTAAATGTCTGTCTGTAGAATGTTCATTCACTGATTCACCTACTGGTGTTACATCACGCTTACGCCTAAAAGATTCCTTCACTAACCACTTGACCTTTGTCTGAATGTTCACTTGAAAAACTTTCTGGGCTGTCCCAAAAACTGCATTAAGGAATAGCCTCTGTCACTTTCTTACATGGCACCTGAAAGGTGCGTGATACTTCTGTTGCTGACCTTTTTAATTGTCTAAACTTGCCATTGGTGCCTCTGTTCCGAACTTGAATCCTCTGAACTACCCAAAAGTCGGTGTGCTTCTGGAATACGCCGTTCCATTGGCTATCCTTTGCCACCTGGGAGCTTACGACAGGTGCAACTGAAGAGCTGACTACCTAGGGGCAGACCCTACTGACCTCCCTTGGGCTTCCAGTGCAGCTTCTCTGGTGCAGGGGAGTATGCTAGGGACCTTTGCTTAGGAGAATCGGCAGGCCGAGTAGCCAGTTCCTCCACTATCACTTCACTTTCGCTCTCAAGACTTTTATCTTGCAAAAAAGATTTCATAGAAGCCACAATCTGAGGTACTGTGTACACGTCAAATTTCCTTTCAAGAATGGAAATGGCATTGGGTTTGTCTGCTAAAAATTTTGGAATTTGCATAGTGAATCTTTTGTTTTTTATGTAGGTGAACAGGCCACTTTCAGGAAAGAGAGGAACAACTGAGCAGAGAAAAACAATTTGTTTCTGCTGGCTTTCGGCGACAGTCGTGGGCAGTAGCAATGTTTTAAATGAAGTACTATTTTGTTTTGGTAGCCTTTTGGCAATTTAGATACTATACAACTGATTTCTTATTACGACAATTTGCCTGATAGTGACGATCCACAATAAAGACAGCTTTTTGGCCTGTTGGTTTTCAGTATGTCTGACAAAATTTTTATAAGTACTATTTGCTATTGCAGTGCAGGCTGCAATACTAGACTAACTTCAGCGAAGTATGATTTGCACATTAAGTGTAAATCTTGCAGGGGACAAGTATGTTCACCTAGTTCATCTTATGAGTGTAAGGATTGCGAAATGAAAGATTGGAAATTGTTAAATTCTCACCTGAATAAGCTAGAGGAAGACAGAAAGAAAAAAGCGACACCTAGGGACAAAAGTTTAGCTAGCCAGAAATCTGTTAAATCTTCTGTTGAATTGCCAGTAGTCCCTCTCTCTGCTTTATCCCCCTTTAATAGTCTTGATCCTGGACACAGCTCCCGCACTCCGAACCCAACGCCACTTGCATTCTTGAAAGGAAATTAGACATGTTGGTGAACACAGTAGCTCAGATTGCAGCTTCTGTGAAATCTTTTATACAAGATAAAAGTCTTGCAAGTGAAAGTAAGTGATAGCGGAGGGGCTGGCTACTCAACCCGCCGACTCTCCTAGGCAAAGGTCCCTAGCATACTCCCCAACACCTGGGAGAAGCTATGCCAAAAGGCCAAAGGAGGTCAGTGAGGTCTTCCCCTAGGTAGTCAGCCCCTCACTCGCACGTCGTAAGTTCACAAGTAGCAACAGATAGCCAATGGAAAGGCGAATTCCAGGAAGCACACCGCCTTTTGGCTAGTTCAGAGAATTCAAGTCTGGAACAGAGGCGCCAGTGGTGCAACAGTGGCAAGTTATACCATTAAAAAGGTCAGCAACATTAGTGTATGCACCTCTCGGGTGCCATGTAAAAAGTGAAAGAGGCTATTCCCTCATGCAGTTTTTGGGACAGCCCAAAAAATTTTTCAAATGAACGTTCAGACGAACGTCAAGTGTTAGTGAAGAATTCTTCTAGACGTAAACGTGATGTAACACCAGTAGGAGAATAAGTTAATGAACGTTCTACATATCTAATTGTCCAAGTGCCCGCTGGTGTTACACTGCTCGGCAATGGAGGAACTCTTGTTGGCACCAAAGCACCCATTTGTACCTGAGCAGCCAATTTACTCCTGAGCGCCCATTTGCACCTGAGCAGTCTTTTGCTCATAAGCGCCCACTTGCACCTAAGC
>NC_061088.1:29330740-29361789 GCF_015104395.2 Macrobrachium nipponense | reverse complement strand
CTTGCACCTAAGCGTCTATTTGCACCCGAACGTCCTCTGGCGCTAAAGTTCCTACACGCTTCCGAGCGCACATTTATGCCTACGTTCAAGCAATCTTGAACCTTCAGTCTTGCACGGCCAACAGCTGGATAAACCTTCTGGGGACACTGGGCCACATTAGAGCAGTTTGTCTCTTAAGGGAGACACATAAGAGGTTCTTCAGTTTCTACTAGAGAGACAAGTGGGACAGGAAAGACATCCCGATTCTTTCCATTTTTCAGATCACCACCAGAGACCAAGAAACACTGGGAAAGGAGCTCCTTATTCCCTCAGAACCCAGACCTAAGCTTCTATTCTGACACATTGGATCTGGGCTGGGGAGCCCTCTTAGGAGGCAAAGAAATCTCTGGACATGGTCAAAGGATCAGTTACAATGGCACATAAATGTCAAGGAATTATAAGCAATACACTTATGTCCGATAGCCTTTTCCTCAGTAGTGTTCGGGGGGATAGTAGCAGTCGACTCGGACAATACCACTGCCCTAGCATACATAAACAAGGGGGAACCCGGTCTTTCTACCTCAGCTAGGCAGCAAGAGACCTACTAGTATGGATGAAAACAGAATCTCTAATCGTTAAGACACCAGATTTGTGCAAGGAAGAATGAATGTATTGGTGGATCAGCTGAGCCGTCGGAACCAAGTCATTCACACAGAATGGACTTTAGATCCACTAGTCTGTTTAGACCTGTGAAAAGTGGGGGATATCGAAGTTGGACCTCTTTGCTTTGTCAAAAAATTTTTGACTTCCGCTGTTCTGCTCACCGATACTGGACACTAGCATGGGCAACAGATGCCTGCTACTCGATTGGTCCGACAAGTTCCTTTATGCATTTTTCCTGTTTGCAATGATATGGGAAGCGTTGAACAAGTTTCATCGTCTCCAAAATGTATCAATGATCCTGATAGCACCATTTTTGCCATTAAGGGAATGGTTCCCAGAACTCATGAGTCTGCTGGCAGACTTTCCAAGGATTCTACCTTAGAAGAAAAAGCTCCTCAGGCCCATTTAAACTATTTTCACCAAAAGTTGTCTTCTATGGTTCTGACAGGGTACAAACTATTGGAAGACTCCTTAAAGCAAAAGGGTTTTCAAGAGCAGCTTCAAGTATGGAAGCTAGACACAGTACTGAAGTGGCTTACTAGTTCTCAGTTCAAACCCTTAAATTTAGCTTCTTTTTGGAATTTAACAAAGAAAATCCTGTTCTTAGTGGCTCTAGCAACAGCCAAAAGAGTTACCAAAATACATACAAGCAACGGACAGAAGAGTTTGATTTGCTGCAGGCGACACAATATGCTCACTTACCTTAGGGTTTTGTGCCAAAAACATGAATGCCAGTAAACCATGGCCCCAACCCTTTAGAATCAAGTCTGACAAGATTCTTGAATCGAAGACGAAGGGTGCTTTGTCCTGTAAGAACACTAAAGTTTCATCTTGATAAAACGGAATGAATTAGAGGTCCATCTAGCAACCTCTGGACTTCGGTCAAGGACCCCTCATGGCCACTTACAAAAAAATGCGTTATCCTTTTTCCCGAGGGATGTTATTAATGAAGCAGATGTTCAAGTGGGAGAAAAAGATTGCCGATTATTGAAAGTAAGGGCTCATGAAGTCAGACCATTAGGTACTTCATTAGCTTTCAATACAGTATATCTCTTACATCCATTTTGGATACGATTTACTGGAAATGAAGTGAAAACAAAGTATAAAGATTGCAGTATCTTGGGACCTTTATCCTTGGCTGGGTTGTTACGTACTAGGGGAGGGAGTGTAGGAAGTGTCTTGCTTCATCACATTTTGCCTTTTAATCTTATGTTGAGTTCTTCGGAAGCCTGGGGGGTACAGTGCACCTGGGTACCCACCAGTTTTTATGGTTGGGATGGTGATAATTTTAATGTCTTGACTGTAGCCTGGGCAGAGGAGACTTAATTTTGTAGTCCTTACTGGCATTTGGAAGTATCCTTCGCTATGAGGCTCCCACTTATGTAGTAGGAGATCTGTGGCTTTACCACCCAGTCTCTACTGCTTAAGAGTAGTGCAATAACAGAAGCAGTCTCATCATACTGCTGTCTTAATACGTAAGGAAAAACAAGCACTCTTTGAGTGTTTGCAGAATTTTCTTTCTCAGTTCATTGTTCTTGTTAACACTGTTTGGGATTAGAATAGTCCATGGAAATCAGCTATGTAATTACATGGGAATCAGCTATGTAATTACATGTTAAGTTACTTATACAAAAGTTGTATTTTTATAATAGAATTAGATTTTATATAGGATAAACAAATTGGCTTTCTCTGCTCAGTTGTTCCTCTCTTTCCCGAAAGTTGGCGGGCTGTTTACCTATTCTAAAAACAAAAGAATCACTAACCTCGAATTTCAAAATTTTTAGCTGCCTATACTAGAAAATTTTAGCTATGTAACTACTTGATAAGTATATACAAAATATAATTTTATTATAAAAATACCATGTTAGGAAGTTTAGATGGAAGAATGAAGCAGGATTGGAGGTTAAAAAAAAAAGTGGGTGCAGCTAGGGGGAAAAAAATGGGTGCAGCTAGGAGCTGAAAGGACTTTACAAACACCTTTTAGTGATGTGGGATGCATTTGTGAAAAGTGCAGCATATATTTTGGGAATCTAAATTATGGCACCAGGAAGGCAATGGCTTGCATCTATTAAAAAAATAAATAAACAAATTCAAGCCTCTGCTCACTACAGCAAGTCTACCATACCTCCTCTCATGTAATGCTCAAATACGTGGCCCCATTTAGTCACATCATCCATAACTACATTGTTTTTCTCAGCCATATCTTCTTCTGGTTGGCCAGTTATAAATGCTACAACAGGACCCTTTGAACCTGTAAATAATAAAGATGTACCACTTAATGGAACATTTTTGTCCTTCAGTTAACGTATCACATAGTACTGTGACACTACAGTACTACGTCCATTCAGTATATTGAACATCAACTTCTCTGGTTTCCCTAATAACATTTGAATTCATAATCTCACATTGGGCTTGAACATACCTCTTGTCTGAGAGACGAGGTTGCTGCCAACCAGAAGTCATAACAATTTTGTTATCTTAGTAGTATATACTTGTATACAGTATAAGTAGTTAAGTTCCAAATTCTTTGGCCTCTTGTGTGGGTTGGTTGGCAGTACCCTCATCTCACCTGAGATTTCATAAGTTTGATCCAAAAGTGAAGTAGAAATTTATGAAGAAATTTATGCTAGTTCACTGATTAGGGATCTAATTGATTTAAACTCCTACCCATGGCTATTGAGCAATGTCTGAAAAATAGTTATACTAGAACTAACATTAACAAAGACAGAAAGTACATACTCTTTTCCAGAAACCAGTTGCCTTTCTTATAAACAATGACATAATAATTTCATTCACAGTACTGCACACTTACCATGAATGAATTGATTAAAGATTGAATAAAAATCTGCCAAGTACCTACTAATTGAACAAATAACTTCTGGCCTTCAACTGGTAACAGCCTCCATCATCCTAACCAGCCATACTATACAAAATCTCAAGATTTTCCATTTTTTCTCATGAGTAATTGTTCACACAGCACTGGATATGTAGCTTAGCATTAGTATTAGTAATATACTCACTCTGTAGCATGCATAGTCCAAGGTGATACAAAATTGTAAGGGGTCCTCATCATTTTAGTAAAGTTACCCCTGGCACTTACAAAATCTGCAGTCAGTCTGAAATAAGGAAATTGGTCACAAAAATATTTTTTAAAATATTAAACACTTAAGTAACAATGAATGTTTCCATTTTCTCATTTCTATCTCTTGAAATCTAATGCTGAAAACCCTTATGGACAGCAGTCAAACAACTATAAACCCAAGAGGGCGCCAAAGGGATATTATGAGCCACCAAAATTATGGGAAAAGGAGATAATAACTGAATTTGGAACAGAAAATAAAATCTAAATTCGGGCAATGTCTGCTGAAAGCAGGAGTGAATTTCCTCCTTGCTTAAACATTTGAAGATCAGAAGACTCCACTGGTTCACTAGGCAAAGTTGTAAACAAAATAGAACTCCTAGCTAGGTGATAATCTTTTTGGGTAAAATGGAGTTGGAAAACTGCACTGAATTTTTTTCTGCAATCACTTTACTCTAGCTGCAGTCAGTGATTATATGTATGCAATTGGGTTGCTTTTCCATAATGAAGTGACTAAAAGACATTTGTTAAAGAGTATTCCATGTGATAATAATCCCACCAACCTATCAGTGTATATCAATACTTTTAGCTTCAAAAATTAGCAAGTAAATCATGAAAAAAAAATTTGGAATACACAATACGTATATAAAAGTAAAACATTTGGCTTGCCATAATCCATGTTCAATAAAGCACAGTTGTCAGCAGTTTTGTTCTCTCTGTGTCGTGTAATAAGGGTACGGTATTTGATATCTTCATTGAGAGTCACCTGGCCTTCAACATCAAGAAGGGGTAGACTGCTGGGGTTTGGGGTTGACTATATTAGCTGGACAGTCAGAGAGAAGCAGTTTGGGATAATTATGGATGTGGAGAAGATGGTTAAGGAAGGCTCCTCAAACTAATTTCATTGGCTCAAGAGAGGAAGAAGTTAATGAAAATGGGTGTTTAGTAACAACAGGTTTAAATAAAACGTCATTTGCCATCTGCAAGGCATGTCATTCCCCAGAGATCCATACATGAAGCAGATACCTTAAAGGTGCTCCCTGAAGTGTTAGGATTGACATTCACAAAGTTTATGACATCCTTAAACTGTGCGAGGATGGCTCAAAGGCACTTAACATACTTATAACACTTGGGCACATCTGCCTCTCTTTTCCTTTGAAACTAAATGTTCTGCTGTATACTCCTGCTTGATATCCATCACCTCCTCGATGGTCAGGAACTATCCGACTCTCACAAGCAGCCATGAACATCCACCTCATCTGACAGGTGCTACATGTTTCAGTCTTTTACTTTACCTTCATTCCTGTTTCTTTTCTTCAGTCTTGTTGTCCAACACCTAACTATCATTTCACTGTGCAGCTGTGGGGTTTTCAACCAATTCCATCTTTAGATCTTTGCACTTCAGTTCCTTTATTTTCTAGACCTCTTAATCTGGGTGTCTAGTCAACCCAACTCCCTCATATTACTGTCCTGAGTGCCAATTGACCGAAAGCGGCCTGGCGCTTGACTTGACAGGTTAAATTTCTTGAATCAAATCCAATCCCTTATGTCAAAGCTAGCATGAAGGAATTAGACCAAGCTCTGTTTTGCACGCTACTGTCAGTAAAGCTAAAAAATGCTACATAATCTGTGTGGAACTTGCATAAGGCTGTAACAACTAACACCACAATTTTTTTTCTTCAGTTGCTCATGGCCTTGTTCAGTGTGACATAAGTAATAACTATCATAAACATGATAAAGAAAAGATCAGAGTATAGCACAGTATGTACCATACAGTCTCACCATAATCACTTGATACTGTCAAATAAAATGCTAGACGGTGTGAGCAACACCTGTCCTGTATATGATGCACAGTCTCTCCTAGCAGGACAACAGTACTGCCTTTGATGCCTCATAGATATTATAAAATGGCAAATGCAGAGATCATGCCAGCAATTTTTATCCTATCAAAATAAACTACACTATATATTAAATGAATCTAACGGAACGAACAGCATCGCAGCAAAAATTGCATACCAACCAGTGTTAAATGAAGGCTTGATAGTACATTTGCTGTATTTTAAGAGACTTGTAAATGGGATTCAGTTTTAGAATGTTTTCAATTTACCATATCTGCTCGTAAAACAGTATGATTAATTGGGTAATGCTATTATGGTGGAGTGTGCATTTCTTGTAAGTTGTAAGTTTTCAAGATTTGAATGTTGCTCATGACCAGCATAAACGAGGAACAGGGATTGCACAGTAGCAAAATGTCTAAGAGACAGCCCAAGTATACATATGCTCAATGCCCAAGGACAAACCCCCCTCCCCTTGCCCTTTAACCAAGCTAGGAAAACAGAGAACCAGGCAGTTTCTACTGACGACTCAGCAGGTATATCTATGGGTTACTCCCAAGACTCCATTCCTCGCTCACAGTGACAAAATCATTCTACGAGCAGGGCTTGACCATGGGACCACCATGCAGAGCAGTCCGGGGAGAAAACTGAGCCACTGCCTACATTGAGCCTTGCCTGGTAGACTAGATTGTACAAATCGTTCTTTGTGTCATATTCCTTCAAACACTAGGTGTATTGTGTCATGCCTTTGTCTTTTCTTACATTTTTCCTTTCCATCTAGGTGTCCAATATCTTAGACATTATCTTGCTTCAATTTTTCACTAATTATGTCAGAAAAGTCCTTTAAGTAAACCCAAGGACCGAAAATGACTCACTTGTCATTAATTTACCCTCAATTTCATTGGAAAACCTCAATAAAATCATGGGGCGCATTTTTTTAGGCAATTGTAGAATAAGCTAGTTTAGACAAGGAAAAATAATCACAACAGAAATGTTAGATGTCTTCATATATGTCTTTTGTGCATCACTGCCTTAGAATAGGTAATTTCTGTTGTGGAGATATTTGCAAGCAATAACTCGTACCATCTTAATATAAAAACCTTTCTATTCATGAATCCTATGCCTTGTTACAATTTCATCAGATAACTTTACAGTACAACAATATTTTAAAGGTACAATATAAAACCCCACATTTGACAAAGAAAAAAAAATTTCAAATAACACCTGAAAATATATTCCATAAAAAATGAACTTAACTTTTAACTCTATGAACTTATAGAAATTAGATCTTACCTGTCAGAAGATTCACTGACACACTCCTGATTATTGATGATCCATCTCAAGAAGTTCTGGAAGCTTTCTTCTTGGTTTCCTGTATATCTGTTGAATTTGCCCCAGCCTTTATTCAAGTCTAAACTCACCTATAAACAAGCAAAAGACTTGGTTTATTTAAATAGCAAAGATTATCAAATGTTTTGTTTCTTATATACGTTTGTAGTTTCATAAAATTTTACTTTTAAATAAACTTTCAATTGCATACAGGCAGATGTATTTTTGGATGTTATTCAGCCTCTATGGTCAAGAATTTAAGGCTAGACCCACCTGCCCTACAGGCCAAAATTTCTTTTTGCAAAACTGCACTAACACAACTAAAATAACTAGCTGGAAGGAGACTAATCTACTGTATTGGAATTGGGGATTTCCAGGATACTATCACTGCTCTTCTTAGAACCTTCCTCCAGGATGGCCTGTATTTTGCCAGACCAAATGATCCAAAAACTTTTTCTTGTTCATGTTGACAAACTTGATAGGTTAATGAAAAGAAACACAGTTTACCTTTAAAATTCATAAAGAATTCTGAAATATCGGTAAAGTTCATTTGCCATGAAAATCGCTATACTATAAGCAGATTCTACTCCCTAGAGATGTAATGAGGCCAAGAATCCTCAACATTCATTGCTGGGTAATGATATGTCTTACAATGGTTATTTATTTAGAATGTGAACCAGCCTTAGCACTCGGCATGATCCAGTGTGTTTTAAAACAAATATCTCGCCTTCATTTTTCCTTTCTCAGACATATACTTGCCTTCATTTTTCCTTTCTCGGATATATACTTGGTATCTAGAAAGTGCAGCATGGATCGGTCATGGCCAAAATCCCTCTCAGAGTCCACCGAGTAACCACCAAGGACTGTTGGTTTCTGCAAAACTTCTGCATCGCCCGAGAATGTCTCAGGACGTCTTATCAGAAAAACATCATTTGGATCTGGAAAGAAATATGTCAGTCTATTACTTAATTCCTATGACACCCTAGGGGATACATGCGGCCTTAATAGTTAAAGAGTCAGGTGGATTTTATTCACACTATTGAGTACAAAAGGTTTTTGTGTAATTCTATTGTAAATCTCCTAACAATGAAAGAAAGGGGCGTCTTAAGTTGAACAATCCTGGTGGCTTTGGCCCCTGAGGGATACAAAGACCCTCAAACTGAACTTATTCAAAAGAGGGAGCACAACAGTTTTGATTGATGCTTTGGATAAAACATTATTTCAAATGAACAAAAATGCAACTTAAGACATGAAAATACCTAGGGTTACTAATTAAGACACCTACTAATTAAGGACCAATAACGAGTTATTTAAACTTTCAAGTACAATAGAAATTCTTTTTGCAAATGATAATTTAGTAATCCTAGACACCATATCCACAACTTGAGACGCATTTTTCCCTGGGGTTTTGTAGATAAGATGGGGTCTTTGGACCCCGAGGGATATGAAGACCCTTACATATACAAAAGAGGGAGTAGAACAATTTTGACTGATGCTTTGGATGAAACATTATTTCAAATGAACAAAAATGCAATTTAAGACACCAAAATGTCTGGGGTTATTAATTAAGACTAATTAACGACTACTTAATTAATGATTGATTTAAGTAAACTTTCATGTGACACAAAATTTCTTTTTGCAGAAGATAATGCGGCATGGAATGTACAGTGTGATGTATGACATAATTTATTGTTTTATAGTGACCAAATTGAATTCTAGGTCAAGTCATAGTGTCTTGATTTTACTGCGATCATCTCATTCGTGATCGTCCATTCAGGTATTTTCATCTTGATGGTTTCCATTTCTCTTGGCAGAGGATTCATTGAAAAATCTTCATTTAACATATAATCATCCATACCACCATCTTCCTGGGCATCACCACTGTTGTCGTCTGGCTCTTTTTCGACCTGAACCTCTGGATTGAGTGCAGGGGGCATCTGTTCTCCATTGAACCAAATTATGCGAAATTTGCCGTCGACATTTTTCCACCCATTGGCGAGTATTTTGTCCAGGTCTCGGTGATGAGCACTACCCCATAATCTTACAATGAATGCACTTCTATCCACGTGAGGTGCTAGTTCTGCTTCACATGGGGGAATGCTGCTGCCTGCAATGCTGCTTCTAAGCTTCTCAAATGGGTGCTTAGCATTTGACTTTCGTTTGTATGTTTTCTCGACCACGTTGAACCGGTGCTTGTTGAGGGGGATAAATTTCCGTGCTCCGAACAACACGCAGACAAAATCCTGCAAGATTTGGATGACTTTCTCTGTTGGGACACCCTGGTTCAATGAAGCACACGCTCTCTGGAACTTGTCACTTTTTTGCCACAGTTGCATACGGCCTTTTCTTTCCTTCCTTGCAAAGGCAGAGGTATAGTCACAGCCAGTGAATGCGTGTAGGCCGGGGAGTGCAGCACACATAGCTTGGCCTATCGCAGCAGCAATCATAGTTACGTTTAACTTAACCGCAGGTCGTCTTGTCCTCTTGTCCCAACCTCCATCCACATGGTGGAGGAAACTAGATGGACATGGTGTAGAGTTAAAACTAGAATGTCAGTGTCAAAAGCTCTTACGACTATGTCGCCAAGGGTGTGGAACTTGTCCTCCTCAATCATGTGAAGGATGACTCTGGTGTTTGCCTCCGAGTGGTTGCAGTTAAGAGATGGGACTGATTATGCGTATACTTCTCCATCTTTTACGAAGTACCGAGTGCATTCTTCCATCACACCCAAACACACTTCCCGTCCATCAAGAAGAGGCCTGTAGAAGTCGCTCGACCAATCCTTTGTGAGAAAGACAGGTAGCTCTCGTTTGAACGACTCCCTCTCGAGTTGTTTCTTGAAGCTTGAGTCTCTTTTCTGTTGGTCCTTCGATAACTAGTTCCCCTCCCACAGCAGCTTCTCTGCGATCGCGCTCACATTCCTTGATGGATGGTCTTTCATACGTATCGTAGTTGATGTCGATTCTCCGTGACTTATACGCCAAGCTAGTAACCAGAATGTTTCGTGACAGCTCCCCATACGTTGCAGGCTGATCCGGCGATATACAGTGGAATTGGAAATTGCCGTCAATGATGAGTACCTACAAATGATGGGCTGCCATGGACACTGACAGTTCCCTTCAGAAGTTTGAACAACTTGCTTTTATCCGTGTGAGCCATCGTGCCATCACTGTGACCCATTGACTGGGGCACATGCGTCAGTGGAAATGAGAAGACGTGCTCAAGGTCAGTGTCAGTTGTTGCTGCTGTGAAGGCAATGCAGCCAAGAAGTGCACTGATATATTTGAGTTGTGCCTCTTTGGCGTTTTTGTCTGCTTTTCGATTGGTTACACATTCACTTGCGAATGTGCGAAGAGGATGCTTGCGGATTGGTTTTCAAAATGCTCTGCGCTTTCAAGGCATTCTTTTACAAAGCTTTCATGCCTTTCTTGCCGTCTTCTGGAATGTTCAACAATGATGTACTCGTGGAATCAGTTACACTCTTCCCAGTGCTGATGTTAATGAGAGGGAAGCATGGATCAAGTGTGAAAGGATTGGCGAAAGACTCATGTGACTGATGATCTTCTGCAGATCCTCATTGTCTTTCCTGATTCAAGCAGGCAAAATTATTTTTTATATATAAAATTATTTTTCCGTGCGTTTTCTGCCTGTATCAAACTGAACCAGTACCTTTGTGTATGGTAGGCCTACAATTCACGGATTGAGTAAGAGGAAAGCCGATTTTTTGGCATTCTTGTGTATTCTTATAATGTAAGTTTAGAATGCAATTATAATTCTGGTAATATGATTAATTCACATCAGAACTTGTGTATCATGGTGTGAAATGTTTATTTCTGTGTTCAGATTTCCCAAATTTAAAGACAACATGCCTTAAGTGATCCATTTTTCATTTTGAAGTACGTAAGACTTACAGAGAGTGAAAGCTCATAAGCCTTTGGAACAGAGTTTGTTTTTGCTCTTTGAGAATGTCTTAGCTAGGTGATTTCTTTATCGGCGCAAAACAGCGTAAGACCCCCAAGCCGCAATGTTATTCAGCCCCTTCGTAAATAGATAAGCTAAGCTAGTTTTTCCATCGCGGTAGGTCCATGTGAATGGAACAAGGGTCCTTATTCATAGCTATTCCTATAGAGATGACGTAATATGTTTTTGCCTTTAACTATAGACTATACGCTTATGGGTGAGAGACTTTCATTCTTTCGCTTTGAGGCATAGGCGGCGTGCGTGATACTCTCTCTCTCTCTCTTAGAATCTCTCTCTCTCTCTCTCTTGCTCGGTCGCGAGTTTGTTTCAGTAACTTAACGTAATGAACTGGTCACTCATTTTTATATAATTCTTAGTAATATATGTGTTGTTTGTGGAATCTGAACATGGTTTTGTATCTATTGGTTTTTGTGAAGGCGCCAAGAAAATAGTGAAAAAGTGTAAAATTGTAACAGGCCTTTTGATTGACGCTGCAGCGGTGTATAAGGTATTTTTACAAATGTTGTGAAGTGCACTTCAAGATTTTATCATTTCTAAACATTTATCTTTTGCTTTGTTCTTTTGACATTTTCCATTTTTATATGTTTAGTGTGTGTACTGTCAATGCTTTAATTGTTTTCATATTATGCATTATGTTTTTCTGCATTGTCTTTATTTTTGTTTAATTAGTTTGATCAATATTCTATTGTGTACATTTTGAATCTTACACTTGTGAATTAACTTGCATTTAATTAAATTTAATTTCAAATTTAATTATTGCTTTATGATTTAATTTAATTAATTTTCTTGATAAACTTTGATTGAATTTTGCTTAATAATTAATTCAAGAATTAATTAAACTTTTGTTTTCAAGTAATAACAATTTCCCTGAGATTGTGAATTTCACTTATAAATTTTGAATTTAGAAATAAATTTTTGTATTTAAAATTTATATGAGCATTTTACTATAACCCCAGTATATAGCTATTAAAGATTGCATTTTATTTTTGTTTAGGTAGAAACATAGAGTGATAATTGTGACGTTTCCCACAAATAAAACAGAATCAGGGAAATACTTAAATTTGAATTTGCACGAGTGATGCCCTTTAATTAAGCTTACCTCACACATATTTTAATGAACTTAGACTGATTGTTTTCTTGACTGTTCAGTTAGAAAAAAGGGATCACTCTTACCTTTAGAGTATTCAGTCGCTTTAGTATTTGTGATGAAGGGTCAGATGTCTGTCTGTAGTGAGGTAAGTAACAACCAGGTACTTGAATGAACTGTGCCATAAGTACAAAGGGTTGTCCCAGACCCAGGAATAAAAGGGTCTCTTGTATTAGCAAGTACAAATGGTAAGTGTAGTAACCCAGATACTTGGCAATTTGGGTTAACAAATATTAATGGTGTCCAGACACAGATCTTTGACTATTTCATGCACCAAGTATTAATGGTATCCAGAACCAGATACTCTGCGCCACTTCGTCACAAGTATTGATGGTGCCCAGACCCGGGATATTTGGCATTTTATGTACCAAATATCAATGATCCCCAGAAACCAGGGAGGAAAACAAATCACATTATCACTCTAGCTTATACTGGTGGTGTTAGGAATATATTTTGTTAGAAGAGTGACCATATATTTGTTTTTGCATTTTTATTGTAAGAATTATATTTGAGAAAATGGCTCCATTCGATACTCAGGAATTCTTAGCAGCCCTTTCCATCCAAGTGTTGTTCTGAAACTACTCTGACTAAGGCACAGTGGAGTGCTTTAGCAGCAGCATGTGGTTGTCATGTGACTAGTAGCATGATAAAAGCACAAATCAAATGCATTGTCATGCAAGCATTGATAGACTCTGGTAGAATAACTGATGATGATGAGTTAGAATTGGCTCAAGAGTTGTTGAATGTAGCACAGGCTGATCTTATAAATAAGCAAGTAGAAAAGAAAGAGAAAAGTGATGCAGAGTTGGAATCAGACGCATAGAAGCAGAAGAAAGTTTGATAAAGCTGAAAATACAGGCTGAAAGAGAGAGAGAATACAAGCTGAAAAGACACAGAATAGACAGGGAAAAAAAGGAAAACAAGTGAAAAAGAAGAGAAAGAGAAGAAGAAAAAGCTGCAGAAGATAAAAGGCAAAGGATAAAAGAGGAAAGAGAAATTGCAAGACATGAAAGGGAGATGGAATTGATAAGAGCTAGATCCACATTACCTGCAACACCGTCTAACCCTAACCATGGTAATCAAGACCCTGCATTTGATGTAGTAAGAGTGCAGAAGTTAATCCCTAAGTTTACTGAAGAGGCTCCAGATGAGTTCTTTGATCACTTTGAGAAAGTGGCTTCAGGTAGGGATGGCCAGAAGATAAATGGTCAGTTTTGCTACAAAGTGTCTTGATTGGTAAAGGGAGAAGTGCTTATCTAGCCTTAACAGCTGATCAGTGTAAAGACTACAAAGTGCTCAAACATAATGTGCTACAAGTATACCAGTTGACCCCAGAGTACTACAATGAAAGATTCAGAAACTTAAGAAAGGATGAAAAAGTAACTTTCTTGGATTATGCTTATAAAGTGAGAAGGTGTTTTAAAAGATGGTTGGAGGCAGCTAAAGTTACAACTTTTGAAGAGTTAGAAGAGTTAGTTGTTTTAGAGCAATATTTTAAAGGTATTCCTGAGCATATAAGAGCCTATTTGAGAGAGAGAGAGGTTGAAAAACTGACAAGCTGCTACACTGAGTGAGGACTACAATATAATTAGTAGCAGGCATATTATAATGTCAAGTACCAGAATCAACCACGCCCAGGTTTTAAGTCTCATCCAGGTTTCAGGAACAATTATATAAGTGGGAAACCTACAAGTAATAATACTCCTCAGCAACTAATGTGAAATCCTCATCTAATTTTGCAAGACAGTTGCAAAAGCCTAATGTTGTCTGCTTCAAGTGTGGAAGAGCAGGACATTTCAGTAGGAGTGTATTGGAATTATCAGCAGTCCAAGCTGTTGGTCAAATAGTAAGAGGTGACCAGAGGTGACCATGGTCAAACAGACTGTTAAGAACAATGTTGGGGAAGAGTCCGTCTACAGGAGGACTGAAACTAAAACAAGCTGAGTGTTTAGCAACCAGTGGAAATGTAACTTCAAGCAGTGAGTGGCTGAGCAGTTTGGAGGCTTTTAAGCCATATATCTATGAGGGTACACTGGCAACTCAGGAAGAGAGTGTGCAGGTACCAGTCAAGAATTTTACGTGATACAGGGAGCAACCATAGTGTGGTGTTACGTGGTGCTCACCCAATGTTGGAGAAGAATCTCACTGGAGATTCAGTTATATTGAATGAAGGTATAGGAGGAGAGGAAGTAACTCCTATATGCCGCTTACACCTGTCCTGTGAATTGGTGACAGGGAGTGTTGATTTTGCTGTAAAGGACTCACTGGCTGTGGAAGGTGTACATGTTCTGTTGGGAAATGAAGTTGGTGGTGTTCCATTTGTTCCTTGTCCTGTAGTGACAGACAAACCGTTGAGGATTAGTCCTACGGTAGAGTTGGAGAAGAATAACCCCCCCACCTGTTCCCTAGTTGTGTAAACTACCAGAAGTATGAGGAGAATTACGACTGTTGGTGAAGAAACTGAGGATTTGCACGCCCAAGATGGATCTAGTGAAGGATCTTTGAACTTAGAACAATTGTTCCAGGGGAGTGATGCCTCCCGTGGAGCTGACCAAGAAAGGATTTTCCCAAGAAAATGAAGAATCTGTTGTTCCTGAAAAGACTCCGAGTAGTCAAGGTGTTCCTGAAGATAGTCGGGAAACTGCAGTAGCTGAGGTAGCAGATATTGATGCTTCAACTATTGAAGTTGGACAGGTAACAAGAGAGAAGCTAAGGACTTGCAGAAGAGGGATGCATCTTTAGCTGATTTGTTCTTCAGAGTTGTTGATCAGGAAGAGATGCAACAAACTCCTACCTGTTACTATCTGAAGGAAGGTTTACTGATGAGGAAGTATAAACCTTCAGATATACCCGAAATGCTGAATGGGGCGAATATCATCAGATTTTGATTCCATGTCCATTGAGAAAGCAAGTGGTGGCAGTAGCTCATGAATCTGGACATATGGGAGTCAGGAAGACTGTGGAGAAGATCATGAGATATTTTTTGTTTTCTGGCCTGGACTTCATAAAGATGTTAGCAGGTTCTGTCGAGAGGTGGTCATTTACTGCCAGATAGCTGGAAAACCTAATGAAACCATTCAGAAAGCCCCCATTACAACCTATAGAAGTTTAGAGGAGAACCCTTTAACAAGGTGATTATAGATATGGTTGGACCGCTTCCGAAGACGAAGAAAGGAAATGAATATCTGTTGACATTAATGTGTCCTGTTACCAGTTAATCCGTGAAGCGATCCCTGTCAGAAACATATCTGCCAAGATAGTTGCTGAGAAACTATTGGAGTTTTTCTCCAAGTTTGGTATACCAGAAATGTACAAAGTGATAGAGGAACGAACTTTACTTCCAAGTTATTCCAGGATGTGATGACTTATTAGGGGTAAATAAAACAACAGTTATCAACTGCTTATCATCCAGAAACTCAAGGTGCCTTGGAAAGGTTCCACCAGACATTGAAAAGTATGTTGACAAAGTATTGTTCTGAGTCAGGAAGAGAATGGGATGTTGGTTTACCCTTAATGTTATTTGAGTTAGGAATGCTTATCAAGAAAGCATGGGATGTTCACCCAAATGAGATGATTTTTGGAAGAGAAGTGAGAGGACCTTGAGATTCTTGCAGAAAATTGGGTAGAAAATAAAGAGGAAATCCAAGGAGAGTATGTGAAGAACTTAAAAAGAAAAAGGTTGGAAGAGATTAGAAAATTCTCCTTTAGAAAATTCGAAAAATGAGTCAAGAGAAAATGAAAAGGAACTATGACAGAAAGACTAAGCTAAGAATTTTAAGTTTTTAGTGTTGGTCAACAAGTGTTAGTGTTTCTGCCAGTCAAGAGATTTCCCCTTACAAATAAATTTCAAGGTCCCTACAGGATAATTGAGAAGTCAAGTGATAGAACTTATGTGATTGAAACTCCAGAAAGAAGAAAACGACAGAGGAAGATACATGTGAACCTTTTGAAACCTTACTTCTCAGAAACTAGAACTGAAACTGTGTCAATAATACAGACAACTTCATCTACAGAAGACGATGACGGCTATGAATTGGGAGCTGAAAGCAAGATGAATAATTCTTCAATTTTGGAAAATTTGGAGGATAAACTGAAACATCTTAATGTTGAACATTAAGAGAGAAGCTAATGGACTTGCAGAAGAGGGATGCATCTTTAGCTGATTTGTTCTTCAGAGTTGTTGATCAGGAGAGATGCAACAAACTCCTACCTGTTATTATCTGAAGGAAGGTTTACTGATGAGGAAGTATAACCTTCAGATATACCCGGAATGCTGAATGGGGCAATACATCAGGATTTTGATTCCATGTCCTTATTGAGAAAGCAAGTGGTGGCAGTAGCTCATGAATCTGGACATATGGGAGTCAGGAAGACTGTGGAGAAGATCATGAGATATTTTTTCTGGCCTGGACTTCATAAAGATGTTAGCCAGGTTCTGTCGAGAGTGTCATACCTGCAGATAGCTGGAAAACCTAATGAACCATTCAGAAAGCCCCCTTACAACCTATAGAAGTTAGAGGAGAACCCTTTAACAAGGTGATTGTAGATATGGTTGGACCGCTTCCGAAGACGAAGAAAGAATGAATATCTGTTGACATTAATGTGTCCTGTTACCAGATATCCTGAAGAGATCCCTGTCAGAAACATATCTGCCAAGATAGTTGCTGAGAAACTATTGGAGTTTTTTCTCCAAGTTTGGTATACCAGAAATTGTACAAAGTGATAGAGGAACGAACTTTACTTCCAAGTTATTCCAGGATGTGGATGAACTTATTAGGGTAAAAACAACAGTTATCAACTGCTTATCATCCAGAAACTCAAGGTGCCTTGGAAAGGTTCCACCAGACATTGAAAAGTATGTTGACAAAGTATTGTTCTGAGTCAGGAAGAGAATGGGATGTTGGTTACCCTTAATGTTATTTGAAGTTAGGAATGCTTATCAAGAAAGCATGGGATGTTCACCCAATGAGCTGATTTGTTTGGAAGAGAAGTGAGAGGACTTTTTGAAGATTCTTGCAGAAAATTGGGTAGAAAATAAAGAGGAAATCCAAGGAGAGTATGTGAAGAACTTAAGAAAAAGGTTGGAAGAGATTAGAAAATTCTCTTTAGAAAATCTGAAAATGAGTCAAGAGAAAATGAAAAGGAACTATGACAGAAAGACTAAGCTAAGAAGTTTTAGTGTTGGTCAACAAGTGTTAGTGTTTCTGCCAGTTCAAGAGATTTCCCCTTACAAATAAATTTTTTCAAGGTCCCTACAGGATAATTGAGAAGTCAAGTGATAGAACTTATGTGATTGAAACTCCAGAAAGAAGAAAACGACAGAAGAAGATACATGTGAACCTTTTGAAACCTTACTTCTCAGAAACTAGAACTGAAACTGTGTCAATAATACAGACAACTTCATCTACAGAAGACGATGACGGCTATGAATTGGGAGCTGAAAGCAAGATGAATAATTCTTCAATTTTGGAAAATTTGGAGGATAAACTGAAACATCTTAATGTTGAACAAGGTGAGGAATTGAGTGAAGTGATTAGAAGCTTCACAGAGATTTTTGCAGATGTGCCCAGACGTACTAATCTGACCAAACATGAAATCAAGATCAAAGAGGATGGAAAATCGTTCAACAAAGAGCTTATTGCTTTATCACCTTTATCATCGAGATGTTCTGAAGAAAGAAGTTCAGTATTTTGCTGCAAACATGGATTAGCAGAACCCAGTTCAAGTCACTTCAGTTCTCCATGTGTGTTAGTGAAGAAACCTGATGGCTCCTTTAGAGTGTACTGATTATAGGAAACTGAATTCCTTAGTGTGGCTGACAATTATCCCTTGCCTCTTATAGATCAGTTACTTGATAATATTGGGCAAGCCAAGTTTGTTTCCAAGATAGACTTATTGAAGGGATATTATCAGATACCCTTAGATGAAAATGCAAGGTTGCTGTCAGCTTTTATTACTCCTTTTGGATTGTATCAGTATACTGTATTGCCATTTGGTCTGATGAATGCACCAGCCACATTTCAACGAGTGATGGATCAACTGCTAGGATCTATAGAAGGAGTAGGTGTATACCTTGATGACATAGTCATTTATCTCTACAACATGGGAAGAACATCTGCAGATCCTGAAGAAAGTTTTCAAGAAACTACAAGAGGCAGGACTAAACAGTCAACTAGAGAAGAGTGAGTTGGGAAGGCGACTGTTCAGTACCTTGGGTTTGAAGTTGGAAAAGGCCTTCTCGCTCCGGTGAATGCTAATGTGGAAGGTATCCGTAAGGCTACCCCTCCTACTACTAGGAAGCAACTACAAAGATTTTTGGGCATGGCTGGATTCTATCGTCGTTTCTGTCCAAATTTCTCAGCCGTAGTAGCTCCCTTGATAGACTTAACTAGTCCCAAAAGCTAAGTTTGTTTGGACTCCAGAATGTCAAGAATCCTTTGAGAAGGTAAAAAAAAGCCATTTTAACTTCAGACCCGTGCTTCAAGCTCCAGACTTTAATAAGAAATTTGTGATACAAGTTGATGCCTCTGATTGTGGAATTGGAGCTGTTCTACTTCAAGAAGATGAAAATAACCTTCTACACCCTGTGTGTTTCCTGTCCTCGAAACTGAAAAAGCATCAGAAAAACTATGCAACTATTGAAAAGGAAACTCTAGCCTTAATCACAGCATTGAAAAAGTTTGAAGTGTATGTGAACCAGACCTCGGAATGAAGAGGTCTTAGTGTTGTCTGATCACAATCCCCTGTCATTCATACAGCGGATGAAAAACCCAAATAAAATCAAAGACTGACCAGGTGGTCTTTGTGCTTGCAACAGTATAATATAAAGGTTGAGCACATATCTGGTAAGAAACAATGTAGTTGCCGATTATTTATCCCGTTGTGAATCGTTGGATTCAACCCGGAATAACTAATCTTCTGGGGGGAGGAATCTTATAATGTAAGTTTAGAATGCAATTATAATTCTGGAATATGATTAATTCACATCAGAAACTTGTGTATCATGGTGTGAAATGTTTATTTCTGTGTTCAGATTTCCCAAATTTAAAGACAACATGCCTTAAGTGATCCATTTTTCATTTTGAAGTGCGTAAGACTTACAGAGAGTGAAAGCTCATAAGCCTTTGGAACAGAGTTTGTTTTTGCTCTTTGAGAATGTCTTAGCTAGGTGATTTCTTTATCGGCGCAAAACAAGCGTAAGACCCCCCAACCGCCGCAATGTTATTCAGCCCCTAGTAAATAGATAACTAAGCTAGTTTTTTCCATCGCGGTAGGTCCTGTGAATGGAACAAGGGTCCTTATTCATAGCTATTCCTATAGAGATGACGTAATATGTTTTCGCCTTCAACTATAGACTATATGCTTATGGGTGAGAGACTTTCATTCTTTCGCTTTGAGGCATAGGCGGCGTGCGTGATACTCTCTCTCTCTCTCTCTTAGAATCTCTCTCTCTCTCTCTCTCTCTCACTCGGTCACGAGTTTGTTTCAGTAACTTAACGTAACGAGCTGGTCACTCATTTTATATAATTCTTAGTAATATATGTGTTGTTTGTGGAATCTGAACATGGTTTTGTATCTATTGGTTTTTGTGAAGGCGCCAAGAAAATAGTGAAAAAGTGTAAAATTGTAACAGGCCTTTTGATTGATGCTGCAGCGGTGTATAAGGTATTTTACAAATGTTGTGAAGTGCACTTCAAGATTTTATCATTTCTAAACATTTATCTTTGCTTTGTTCTTTTGACATTTTCCATTTTTATATGTTTAGTGTGTGTACTGTCAATGCTTTAATTGTTTTCATATTATGCATTATGTTTTTCTGCATTGTCTTTATTTTTGTTTAATTAGTTTGATCAATATTCTATTGTGTACATTTTGAATCTTACCTTGTTCGAATTAAACTTGCATTTAATTAAATTTAATTTCAAATTTAATTATTGCTTTATGATTTAATTTAATTAATTTTCTTGATAAACTTTGATTGAATTTTGCTTAATAATTAATTCAAGAATTAATTAAACTTTTGTTTTCAAGTAATAACAATTTCCCTGAGATTGTGAATTTCACTTATAATTTTGAATTAGAAATAAATTTTTGTATTTTAAAATTTATATGAGCATTTTACTATAACCCCAAGTATATAGCTATTAAGATTGCATTTTATTTTTGTTTAGGTAGAAACATAGAGTGATAATTGTGACGTTTCCCACAAATAAAACAGAATCAGGGAAATACTTAAATTTGAATTTGCACGAGTGATGCCCTTTAATTAAGCTTACCTCACACATATTTTAATGAACTTAGACTGATTGTTTTCTTGACTGTTCAGTTAGAAAAAAGGGATCACTCTTACCTTTAGAGTATTCAGTCGTTTAGTATTTGTGATGAAGGGTCAGATGTCTGTCTGTAGTGAGGTAAGTAACAACCAGGTACTTGAATGAACTGTGCCCTAAGTACAAAGGGTGTCCCAGACCCAGGAATAAAAGGGTCTCTTGTATTAGCAAGTACAAATGGTAAGTGTAGTAACCAGATACTTGGCAATTTGGGTTAACAAATATTAATGGTGTCCAGACACAGATCTTTGACTATTTCATGCACCAAGTATTAATGGTATCCAGAACCAGATACTCTGCGCCACTTCGTCACAGTATGCTTTGACATGCACTGATCTCTGTTTGAATGATTCACATTATTGTAAACCACCAACTGGGAATTCCCAGAAACTGTCATGAGCTTATCCAGCACCCAGCTGTTACTGACTGCGAAAAACAAATGTCTTACCAGCAGACCTCAGGGATTACTGCTACAAGTGGTTCATTTCATATCAGGAGTCCCTCAATTATAAAAAGCTGAACGAATTCATAAACTGCATGTACTTAAAATTGTGAACAAATTAGTAATTGCTTGTTAATTAGGTGTCTTATCCACAAACCCCAAATAACCCCAGACATTTTGGTGTCTTATATTGCATTTTTATTCATTTGAAATAATGTTTCATCCAAAGCATCAATCAAAATTGTTGTACTCCCTCTTTTGTATAAGGGTCTTCATATCCCTCAGGGTCCAAAGACCCCCATCTTAACTACAAACACCAGGAAAAAATGTGTCTTAAGTTGTGGATATGGTGTCTAGGATTACTAAATTATCATTTGCAAAAAGAATTTCTGTTGTACTTGAAAGTTTAAATAAATCGTTAATTGGTCGTTAATTACGTAGTAGGTTTCTCAATTAGTAACCCCAGGTATTTTCATGTCTTAAGTTGCATCAGTTTAATCTGCGGGGTGATCTAAATGAAACAGGCTTGAAACAGTTGCTGTACTCGAAAGTTTGTTTAATTGGATTTTTGGCTCCCCTTTTGAGACCCTCAGGGGCCAAATCCCAGGATTGTTCAACTTAAGACGCCCCTTTCTTTCATTGTTATGTGATTTACAATAGAATTATACACTCAAACCTTTTGTACTCAATAGTGTGAATAAAATCCACCTGACTCTTCAACTATAAAGGACTCTTTCTTCTTGTGGCTGTGCGCTGACAGTTTCCACAAGTCATTCTAGTATTCTTCTTCAACTTGATCTGCACTGTTTGCAGCTATGTTTATCCCCACCCCTTCCCCTCCTTCAGCAGTCCACCCTGGTACTTTCTGCGCCAGTCTTCCATATTTTCCTGTCAATAGTCCCATCTGCTTCCTGGTAATTTGACATATTAATGCATGATTACCTCTTATCCTCCTGTTGGTTACTTTATCCCTTTGCTTAACTGATGAGATCCCTCGCTAGATTTTTCGACATTCCACCAACTTTCTACGCAAAACAGAGGTGTTGTAGTACTATGATTTGCGGCTGTACACTAGTAATGGTCTAATCTTTAACTATCTGATGTCTAGGAATCCTGATTGGCTGTTGATATGCCAATCACAGGGCTGGAAACTATGAGGCTTTCGAGAGAGTTCACATAGGCAGGACGTATGTTCCACCTCTCCTGAGGGATAATTTTGAAAGACGTATCCCTCAGGAGAGGTGGAACATACATCACGCCTATGTGAACACACTCGAGACAGTTTCCAGATCTAACTGGTTTGAGCTGTCCAGCTGCCTTTTCATCTTCTCAAATTAGTATTTTAATGATCCTTTTTGGGAGACCCAACTTCATCTCCTTAATACTCTTTATCTCTTATTGTCACTAATGTCAAGATTCAATAACCTATATTTTTTCCAATTTCCACTTTCAATTAGATAACTTATTG
This sequence comes from Macrobrachium nipponense, assembly GCF_015104395.2. NCBI lineage: Eukaryota > Metazoa > Arthropoda > Malacostraca > Decapoda > Palaemonidae > Macrobrachium > Macrobrachium nipponense. The sequence continues at coordinate 29,339,536 of NC_061088.1, read as the reverse complement.
TTCAATCTACCAAAACTTTTTGTAAAGATGGTCTTCATGCAAATTCTAATATAAAAAATCATTTGAGGAGTTCAGCAAAATTCTATAATATTCCATTAAATATCCAATCATTGCATCATCTTTTTCCGTAACTAGTCTGTTCACCCCTCAGTAAAGTATCAACTTTCTATTCTAATGTAGTAGTATTTATAAAATAATTTTACGGATCATTTAGTGACACTCATAATTATCCATTTTATCCCAATCGTAGAGACCTTTACGCAATGGCCTCCAAAATGAATCAATAACATTACGACTCTACATATACGTATACTAGTCGGTTGACAACTGTTACATTAACAATTTCCTGTACTCTAGGGAATTTACCCATTTAGAAAAGTTCCAAGATGCAATGTCAACTATTTATGCTTCTGTGAAATGGTTTGGTTACTTATGAACAAACCCTTCTTGACAGAGCTGATACTAACCTTACAATGATAAAGACCCATGTGTTGACATTGTTTATTGCCCATAAGAAGATACGATTTAACATGTCAGTTTCTAAAGAACATGTAAAACGCGAGCGCGTGTGGGGGGGGGGGGGGGCGCGGACCCCCTCATATTTTATCAGCTCATGAATAATCTTTCCAATAACTGTTAATCTCTTGACAACACGTCTGCTGATGATGGAGTTATCACTCATTTAATCATATTCAATATCACATACCAAACTGATAATGAAGTAACCGAAATATGAGATAAAAAGCGTAAAACTGAAGATAATGGTAAGCGAAACTTTGATATAGGATTAAGTCGCAGATTGAAAAAAAAAAAGACACTTTGTAAAATCAAAAAAAAAGACACGGGTCACTAGAAACTTCTCCCATCTTTTAAATTATTATTAAGTAATATAAATATTAAAAAGTGTGAGCATACTGATTGTACAAGGCTGTGCAAACTTCTTAGAACAGACCTTTTAGACCTCAGCTGCATTACTTTTATTTTTTATCAATAAAAAATAAAATAAATGCTACAAACTGATGAATTGAGATACTCTAATACAATGTAAGCCATGCCAACGGTGTTGGTAAATATTGAGGAAAAACCAGACAGTATGTCATGACTGCACACTTTCTCATACTCTTACTGGGTACTTGAGAATCTCTGTGAGCCAATACCACTAGCACCAGACCTCAATGTTTGCAACAAGTTCTCTTGCTACTCACCAAATTCGATATCAGCTGATGCGCCGCTTCTGAAGTGAGAGCTTCCAGAATCGTATCCTCTGCCTCTTCCTCGAAAACCTCCACGGCCTCGGCCCTATAAACAATGAAACATCAGTTTTACATTTAATCACACATAGTGAACCTCCTCTCTCTCTCTCTCTCTCTCTCTAATATAAACACACACACACACACACACATATATATATATATATATATATATATATATATATATATATATATATATATATATAATATATATAGATATATATATATATATGTTTATGTATATGTATCTGTATGTGTATATATACATGACATATATATATATAGATATATATATATATATATATATATATATATATATATATATATATGGTATATAGACATATATATGTACATATATGTATATATATGTACTATATAGATATATATATATATATATATATATATATATGTATAAGTGTGTGTGTGTGTGTGTATATATATATATATATTATATTATATATATTATATATATGTGTATATATATATATATATATATATATATATATATGTATGTATGTATGTATGTATGTGTGTATGTGTGTATGTATATATATGTATGTATGTATAATATATATATATATATATATATATATATATATATATATATATACACATACATACAGTCAGACCTCTGTTTTACATATGCCTCTCATTTTGTATGTTTCAGTTTTCATTAATTGTCGTATATTTTGTCTTGGTTATCGTACATTTCCTCGGTTTTTCATACACTCGGAAATGCTCCATCTGGGCCCAGCGCATGACCGGGCCCTGTGTGAAGCGTCCAAACTAAGCATACCATCTTCTCTCATGAACCATTCTGGCTTTGTTTCTGGCAGAACAAGCATCTCTGCTTGTGTTTCTTGTGTTTTGTGCAATATTTCGCCATAAAACTCATTGCAAAGCATCATCATAGGGTCTAAGAAAGGTGTAAGTGCCCTCCCTTGTTTGAAATGAAAAAGACCAAAATACAATAGAATCTAAGAAAGAAATTTCAGCCAAGTATGAAAGTGGGACACATGTAGCTGATCTCACTAGGATGCCTAAAGTGATCATTTGTGAGAAAGCGAGGATGCTACATGTCGATTTAAGTAAGCATAGCAAGAACAGTACTGCTCTTACTGATTTCAAGGCCAGCAAAGGCTGGTTTGAAAAATTCAGAAAGCATATGGGCATCCATAATGTCATACATCATGGGGAGGCTGCGAGCTCGGATAAACATGCTGTCAAAGAATTCATTGGTGAATTTAGAGAATATCTTGAGGCTGAAGGATTCCTCCCACAACAGGTCCTCAATTGTGATGAGACAGGTCTGTTCTGGAGAAAAAAAAAAAAAACAAAAAACAAAAAAAAAACAATACGGACCTACACCACACTGTAGGAAAGTTCATTGCCAGGCCACAAGCCTACGAAAGACAGGCTAACTCTCCTTGTTCTGTGGAAAAGCCAGTAGTGATTTTAAAGTGAAACCCCCTACTTGTGTATCACTCTGAAACTCTCAGTGTTCAAGAAACCCAGGCACAAGTCAAACCAGATTGGAAGGAGAGCAAAAAAGCGACAGCACCTACTCTCCAAGGCAGTTAAAGGAAAGACTGAGCACGTCGCCGAGTATGGTGCGTGGTCTCTGACCAGCTATCACCTCGTATGTGCAGGAGTTGCCAGATCTCACAGATTCCTTGCATACAATCTTAGATTGTTTTCAACCAGTTACCAGCTGGCGCTTGGAAATTATCTTATTGTTAAAACTGAAGGTTTGTTTCATCTATGAACAAACAATGTGACAGTGATAAAGAATAAATTGCCTGTGATGTGGAAGGCCAATAAAAAGGCATGGGTCATGAGACAAATTTTCGTTGAGTGGGTCAATGAAGTGTTTGGCCCAAGTGTTAAAAAATATGTGAACGACAATCAATTGCCCCTAAAGTGACTCCTGGTAATGTACAATGGTCCTGTGCATCCTCCTGGCTTGGAAGACCAGCTGTTAGACGATTTCAAATTCGTCACTGTGAAGTTCTGGCCCCCTAATACCACTCTTTTCATCCTGCCCATGGACCAGCAAAGCATCTCGAACTTCAAGAAACTGCACACCAAGGGACTACTCCATAGGTGCTTTAAAGTGACCTCAGACACTGAATTGACCCCAAGAGAGTTCTGGAAGGATCACTTCAATATCAACTGCATAAGCCTTACAGCCAAGGCTTGACAGGGAGTGACTTCTTGAACGATGAACTCTTCTTGGAAAAAATTGTAGCCAGTGTTACCTCGAGAAGGATTTTGAGGGGTTTGAGGCTGACCCCGACGAACCTACACCTGTTGTGGAGTCTATTGTGTCTCTTGGGAAGTCCAATGGCTTGGATGTGAGTGGCAAGGATGTGAAAGACCTAGTGGATGCCCACAGGGAAGAGCTAACCACTGAGGAGCTACAAGACCTTCTCAGCAGGAACAGCAACAGACGGCAGATGAGGAAGAGGAAGACGAGAGAGGGGATACTGTGCCTACTTCAGTGATCAAAGAAATGCTTGCAAAGTGGAGTGATTGACTAAATTTTGTTGAGACATCATCCTAACAAAGATGTTGTAATCCATGCCTCTAACATGTTTAATGACAACGCTTTGTATCATTTTAGGCAGATATTGAAGACGTCAGAAACAAATGTCTCTGGACAGTTTTGTTATTTGACAGTGACTCTTAAGCTGGTCCTAGGGACAGTAAAAAAAAAAACAAAGTGGGGAAGTAACCCAAGACATTGCCACTGAAATACGTCAAGAAAGCATTAATGCTATTTACATTATTCCTTATGGGAATTATCGTTTCGGTTTTCATGGGAGTTTCTGGAACGGATTATGTACAAAAACCGAGGTTCCACTGTATATAGCATATAGTGAGAGAGAGAGAGTGTCAGTGTTACGGCAACTAACTTTAAAACATTAATTAAAAAAAAAAAAAAAAAAAAGGTACTGAGATAACAAGAAACATACAAAGCCTTTCATGATACATGTTGATCTGGACTTTGGACCAGGTAGTAGTTTAAATTAAATTTTTACCCAGTACACAACCAGTGGGGTCACTACGGGGAGAAGGGAGGGCCCACCCTTTGTTGCTAAACAATAACCTTAAGGTGGTCAAAAGCACTTATTTTCGTTCTAGCGATCAGGTTATTATTTTTTTTTTTTTTGACAATTGACACATGTAGTGCTGATGACTATTTTGATCGGATTTGATCCATTCTAATGATATTTATCAGTTACACGCCATTGGAATGTTTCAGCTGATAAAGTATTTGACATATTTTTAGTGTATTCACAGTGGTTCCTAATCTGGGAAGGGGGGGGGGGGGGCAGCAATTTCCAGGGGAAGCGAGAGCCCTATGGAAAAAAAATCTCTAATTATATTCGTTATTCTCTTAACAAGAGTGTGGAACTAATATTTAGAAGTTTATGAAAAAAATGCAAAAGTACCGCCACCTAACGTTACTTTCGAGTCTACTACTCTGGTTAGGCTCGTCATGTTTTGTAATTATTGACCTCTCTTCCTATTCCTCGAAACCCCTTCTGGCTCTTTCTCATTTTTTTTTTTCCTTTCAACCTGGGCGGGAATTTTACACATAGATGCAAGGGGGGGCGGTGAAAGAAACAGGAATCTAAACTCTTAAAGGGGGCGTTGCAATAAAAATGTTAAGAAATCATTGATCTATAATATTATTTTGCTTCTTATTATCTTTACACCTTATATGGAGCTTAGAAACGAATGGATATACTTATTGGTTTTTACTACGAAAGCCATGGTTGTTTATGATATATTGATCCTACTTAAAGCTATTAACTTATGTAGGAAGTGATTGAAACTATAGTTATAGATATGAATATGTGCAACGCAGTTTGCTACAGCTGGTTAGGGTTAATTTCCAGGGAGAGGAGATGAAGAAGAGGGAATGGGGTAGACTGAGATTTCGAAGAAGAGATTTTGGAGGGTCGCAAGTCTTTTGTGTTACTGGTGATTTTCTGCTCTACTTTGATAGATTTACATGACGAGGGGCATTACACTACAGTTGAAAATTAAAATTTGATAATAGAACTGAGGCTATTGTTGAATATGAGGTTGTGTCGAAATTTAGATTACATTATTTGTTTGCTTATTAAGTTGAAAATTAAATTATAATTAAGACTTAGGTTTTAAAATATAGGCATATTAATTACTAATAAAGTTATTTTCCTTCATTCACATGGAGAATAATATGTTTTACTAATTAAAGAATTTGTAAATTAGTTTCGTTAATTTTCTTTGGCGTCCCACCCCCCACCCCCACAACAAAATATCTTTGCCCCATCTAGGGCCCCACTGATGGAATTCCAGCTACGCCACTGCACATAACCATCACTAATACATAATCGTATGAAGTTTCTATACACACACACACACACACACACACACACACACACATATATATATATATATATATATATATATATATATATATAATATATATTGATTATAATCACTTTAGCACGTAATTTATTTCCTACACATATCCACAGGTGAAAAATAAGAGGGAGTGTAGGTCCTGACTGGTTTCGACTTTATTTCCAAGCCATTGACGAAGGAATGATAGATAGTATTAGAAGTCACAAATATACATATATACTACAGAGACAGTACGGACGAACATACACACAACCGTTTGAGACTGCAGATCCACCCACAAGGCAGGTGTCAAGGTAGGAGTAGCTTTCAAAAATAATTTGGCTAAAATTTACAATAAATTCTCAAGGGACACTAGCGATAAACGTACTCATCGTAGGAGACAACAAATCCACACCCGACAGGTGTCAGGGAGGTGGGGTTGGAAATCTCAGGTCAGGATCTACACCCCGCCTCTTATTTTTCACCCGTGGGGATATATATATATATAGATATATATATATATATATATATATATATATATATATATATATATATATATATATATATATATATATAGATATAGATATAGATATATATATATATATATATATATATATATATATATATATATATGATATTTAGGTTTTATCAAACTAACATTCCTTCCTTTCAACACCTGTAATATAAAATGATTACATAAAAATTTACATATTTATTTATATATAAATTACTGTAATATGTACTACATACATAAACAAATATAATACTAAAGGTTTTAAGAAAGTAACATTCCTTGCTTACAGCGCCTTTAATATATAAATTACGTGAAAATAATATAAAGTGATCGACAAAGTTGTCTTGGTCACTGGTCACGTGGGTAGTTGACGAGTATTATGCGTATTTATGTGGGATTTGCTGGTATGGAATTATGACATTGGTGGTAGTCTGTACAGGGATGGGGTTACTAAAATTGCGTGAATTGGAATTAAAAGAAAATTTTTTTTGAATAATTGGAATTGGATAGGAAATTAACTGGAATTGATGAAAAAAAAAACTGAATTGATGCTAAAATGCTGCGAATTTATATGAATTAATCGATACAATCTTCTAACAAATCTTGCGTTATAAGCTGGACCTTTAAACACCACCTCATTAAAGCTAAATAACAGGAATTAAACCGCATTCTTGAAAATGACATGTTATGAATAGATATATATAATTGTACCGATAGAATTGGGCTAAAGAACCGAACACGAACTACAGCCATGTTAAAAATTTCCCTATCCAACTCTTCCTCTTTTGAGTCATATACCCGTACCGGTCCTGTACCCACAGTACAAATCAGTCTTCTGCCGTACTTGCCTTATCCTGTCAGCTAATATGGTGTTTGGCAATCATTATTCATATATTCATAAACTGCACCTGTTACACACCATTTCATTCAGGCAAACTAATAAGAATTATTATACTTATCATTATAAAATTAATTTTTTTTATTACAAGATGCCAACTTTTTTATTATAAAAACAATAATGAATTTTATGTTTAATACAAAGTTGCATAATTAGATTTTGTAGGATTTTTTTTCTTTATCACAGTTTGGAGTACCCGAGTTGATCAGATAGGCCTATAATACGGGGTAACATTGTTTTAAGGCAAAATTGTGAGCAGCTAATTTTTTTTTTGTTAACTGAATTGGAATTGAAACCCTCATGATAGGAATTGAATTTCATGATTGGAATTGAAATGGAATTGAACATTGATTTTTCAAAATGATTTGGAATTGAATTGAATTTGATAAATTCACAACTGCCGTTGAATTGTAATTGAAAATGTCAATTCTAGAGTTAAATTCCACCTGTGCTATCCATATAAAGTCAGGCTAACTGTGCGGTGTAACAGTTAAGTTGGGCATGTCGAGTATATAGCACAGCCTAGACTAACGACTGCATGCTCTTTGTGCACAAGATTGCCGTCCTAAATGAACTGTTTGTATTACAGGGAACCAATAGGGTCCCGTGTAAGACCCTACATAGGAAACCAATTATAGGGGTCCGATGTAAGAATCGGTGTTGGTTCTCACTGTTATGGAAAGAGGACAACTAGGAATAAGTTGCTTTAACAATATATCCACCTGCTGTTAAGAAGAAATATTAAAAAGCCGGCGGGGGCCCCACCCTTTCCCTCAACCCTTACTGCAACAATGAAGAATCGACCATCCCGACGTCAAGTATCAGTTTCAACTAAGAATAGGCCTAGGATATTAGCTTAGGCCTCTGAGGTACCTTGATATTAGCCTATGGTTTGAATTGCGTATAGGATAGTCCGAATTAATTGTACTAAAAATGTGTGGTAGTCTCCAATTTTATAATCAGGACAATTGACATATCAATACTGTATACAAATACAGTATGGGTAGTAAATACACGAGTAATAACGGGAATAGTATCATTAATATTCATACATGAAAATATGTTATTGAAGATCTTGGTCTATGGCTGTGATGTGTCAATGAAGACCTTTAGTCTATGGCGATATGCCATTAAAGACCTTGGGTCTATGGTTTTGTGGTTATGATATGTCACTAAAGACCTTGAGTCTATGGCTATGTTGTGTCACTAAAGACCTTGGTCTATGGCTATATGTCATGTCATAGAAGAACTTTGGTCTAGATATATCTGTCATTGAAGACCTTGGTTTATGGCTATGATGTCTCACTTAAGACCTGGGTGTCTTTGGCTTTGGTGTCATTAAAGACCTTGGTCTGTGGCTACCTATTAATGTCATTGACAAGCGCATGGTTATCAGCCATTATAAAAATCTTGCGTCGCTCCACAAGCAGTCTATATATTTTTTCTTGACTACATAAAAATGCACAATGCACGGACATGTAACTATCACACTAATATGCACTTGTCATATAGGTATGCCTATTGGGATACTGCAATATTACGTTCCTTGATTTTATTAACAATTCAGAAAAAACTATACAGAATGGAGTTGGAAATATAAAAGAGAAAGAGAGAGAGAGATTTACGTAGACGGTCACGAGTGAGTTCGTGCAACAATCAGCCTAACAACAAAATCTATTAATTCATATGCAAAGCATTTCTTACCCTTGCCGACACAAGTGGTCTGGATCCTCGGT
>NC_061088.1:29298486-29330240 GCF_015104395.2 Macrobrachium nipponense | reverse complement strand
ACCGAGGATCCAGACCACTTGTGTCGGCAAGGGTAAGAAATGCTTTGCACATGAATTAATAGATTTTGTTGTTAGGCTGATTGTTGCACGAACTCACTCGTGACTGTCTACGTAAATCTCTCTCTCTCTCTTTCTCTTTTATATTTCCAACTCCATTCTGTATAGTTTTTCTGAATTGTTAATAAAATCAAGGAACGTTATATTGCAGTATCCCAATAGGCATACCTATATGACAAGTGCATATTAGTGTGATAGTTACATGTCCGTGCATTGTGCATTTTTATGTAGTCAAGAAAAAATATATAGACTGCTTGTGGAGCGACGCAAGATTTTTGTAATGGCTGATAACCATGCGCTTGTCAATGACATTAATAGGTAGCCACAGACCAAGGTCTTTAATGACATCAAAGCCAAAGACACCCAGGTCTTAAGTGAGACATCATAGCCATAAACCAAGGTCTTCAATGACAGATATATCTAGACCAAAGTTCTTCTATGACATGACATATAGCCATAGACCAAGGTCTTTAGTGACACAACATAGCCATAGACTCAAGGTCTTTAGTGACATATCATAACCACAAAACCATAGACCCAAGGTCTTTAATGGCATATCATAACCAATGTTTTTAATGACATATAGCCATAGACTAAAGGTCTTCATTGACACATCACAGCCATAGACCAAGATCTTCAATAACATATTTTCATGTATGAATATTAATGACACTATTCCCGTTATTACTCATGTATTTACTACCCATACTGTATTTGTATACAGTATTGATATGTCAATTGTCCTGATTGTAACATTCGGAGACTACCACACATTTTAGTACAATTAATTCGGACTATCCTATACGCAATTCAAACCATAGGCTAATATCAAGGTACCTCAGAGGCCTAAGCTAATATCCTAGGCCTATTCTTAGTTGAAACTGATACTTGACGTCGGGATGGTCGATTCTTCATTGTTGCAGTAAGGGTTGAGGGAAAGGGTGGGGCCCCCGCCGGCTTTTTAATATTTCTTCTTAACAGCAGGTGGATATATTGTTAAAGCAACTTATTCCTAGTTGTCCTCTTTCCATAACAGTGAGAACCAACACCGATTCTTACATCGGACCCCTATAATGGTTTCCTATGTAGGGTCTTACACGGGACCCTATTGGTTTCCTGTAATACAAACAGTTCATTTAGGACGGCAATTTTGTGCAAATAGCATGCAGTCGTTAGTCTAGGCTGTGCTATATACTCGACATGCCCAACTTAACTGTTACACCGCACAGTTAGCCTGACTTTATATGGATAGCACAGGTGGAATTTAACTCAAGAATTGACATTTTCAATTACAATTCAACGGCAGTTGTGAATTTATCAAACTCAATTCAATTCCAAATCATTTTGAAAAATCAATGTTTAATTCCATTTCAATTCCAATGATGAAATTCAATTCCAATCATGAGGGTTTCAATTCCAATTCAGTTAACAAAAAAAAATTAGCTGCTCACAATTTTGCCTTAAAACAATGTTACCCCGTATTATAGGCCTATCTTATCAACTCGGGTACTCCAAACTGTGATAAAGAAAAAAATCCTACAAAATCTAATTATGCAACTTTGTATTAAACATAAAATTCATATTTTTTATAATAAAAAAGTTGGCATCTTGTAATAAAAAAATTTAATTTTATTAATGATAAGTATAATAATTCTTGTTAGTTTGCCTGAATGAGATGGTGTGTAACAGGTGCAGTTTATGAATATATGAATAATGATTGCCAAACACCATATTAGCTGACAGGATAAGGCAAGTACGGCAGAAGACTGATTTGTACTGTGGGTACAGGACCGGTACGGGTATATGACTCAAAAGAGGAAGAGTTGGATAGGGAAATTTTTAACATGGCTGTAGTTCGTGTTCGGTTCTTTAGCCCAATTCTATCGGTACAAATATATATATCTATTCATAACATGTCATTTTCAAGAATGCGGTTTAATTCCTGTTATTTAGCCTTAATGAGGTGGTGTTTAAAGGTCCAGCTTATAACGCAAGATTTGTTAGAAGAGTGTATCGATTAATTCATATAAATTCGCAGCATTTTAGCATTAATTCAGTTATTTTTTTTTTCCATCAATTCCAGTTAATTTGCTATCAATTCCAATTATTAAAAAAAAAAAAATGTTTTTAATTCCAATTCACGCAATTTTAGTAACCCCATCCCTGTACAGACTACCACCAATGTCATAATTCCATACCAGCAAATCCCACATAAATACGCATAATACTCGTCAACTACCCACGTGACCAGTGACCAAGACAACTTTGTCGATCACTTAATATTATTTTCACGTAATTTATATATTAAAGGCGCTGTAAGCCAGGAATGTTACTTTCTTAAAACCTTTAGTATTATATTTGTTTATGTATGTAGTACATATTACAGTAATTTATATATAAATAAATATGTAAATTTGTATGTAATCATTTTATATTACAGGTGTTGAAAGGAAGGAATGTTAGTTTGATAAAACCTAAATATTATATGTATATATATATATATATATATATATATATATAATATTCTATATATATATATATATATTATATTGACTGGTAAAAATGTTCTGAACTTTTATTAATAATATATATAATATATTTATATATATATATATATATAATATATATTTACGTATATAGCGGCCTTGAGAGAGGCTAGATACGTAAACGGAAGTAATTTAGGGATTTCAAGAGGAATTGCTTTAACTTACCGTAAGCTGAAAGTATTATTAATTTCTTTAGAGGAAGGTCGCCAGAAAACTCAGCTCGTTACTTAACAACTATTTATTTACAAAAAGGCCCGTGCTGGCCTGGAGAAAATGAATGCTATTGGCCCCCACGTTGGGGCTTAGAATCACTCACAAGTGGGTAGCTGGCTAAAGTGTGACTAATTCGAGCTGGTTTCATAAAACTTGGGTAATGCACACTTGCGGGCAGAGAGACGGCACGTGACTCATGGAATCTGGAAAAGAATCCCAGATTAAACGAGATAAAAGGAAAAATGACTTCTTGCTTTGATGAAGGCTGATTAATTCTCTAACATTGGGGAAGGTAAACTCGAATGGTTCACTGAGGTATGCACGAAAGCTCGGTCTTTAACATGTCACAAAGGGGAGCACGTGGCCCGATGAGGACAAAGGGCTTTTGATGTAGAAGGGGTAAAAATGAGAATTGAAAATGAATTTAGCAAGAGTCGTATGGTAGTAAAAGGTGCTGGGTTGAAGTTTACACTTTCAGACGTACCTTTATGCAATATTCAGTGTATCCTTGTAGAAGAATGCGGCCTGACCTCGGTTCAGGTCTGGGGTTCGTGTCCACCAGTACGTCGTGGGTAGGCCTAAGTTTTGGAGGCTGGCCGGGTGGACATCCGTCTTGGACTACCGACTGCAGTTGACTGAGATCGATACTGGTTGTTTTCGAATCACGGGGCTTCCAAAGACCGCCTGAGCATTGCCTGAAAGGTGGTAAACACAACGCCAGCAAATTGAGAAGGAAAATAGGTCTTATTGTAGAAGTCCCTAAAATCCATCTCGAAGCCTAGCTACTCTTGTGACTTGCCTCTCTTACCCTAAGCTTCTGTCAGACCGGAAATATCTTCCCTACGACATTCCTACTCTCCCAACAACAGTCGCTTCAGGAGAAGGCATGGCTGCTACTTTTATAATTAAATATCACTAAAACTCTGCTGGGAAGGCGAGGCGTTCTATAGACGTAGCAGCTCCCCCTGTTAAGAAGGCATTCACTCCCTTTCGGGCGTGAAGGTCTTGGCTTAAATAAGTTGATCGCCTCGACTACCCAGTTCTCCTACTCTAACTTGAAGTTTTTTTTTTTTGAGCAGCGATACGGCTGACTACAATGGCCTACCTAACTTATAGGCAAAGATGCTAAGTGTACTAACTTAATGTAGTGATGTAATCTAGCCTAAGTAATAACTACGGGTTGTCTGTGACGACAGTCTACTCTACCCCTAGATAAGGTTACTTGAAAATTATACTTTCTACTAACGTAATGCCCTGGTACTAAATCATTAGCCTAACCTTATCTCAAGTACAGTTAAAGGGAGACGCAATCATTCCAGAGTGTGGTACGCCAGCAGTAGTTCAGCGACGGAAATTGTTTTAAAATACATGATGAGAGGTAATGATTGCGTGGGGATGATGAGTGGTTAATTGACCAGGAGGGAAATGCAATGAGGGTAATTATATTTGAGTGAGGGTTAGTATTACAATGGCTAGGGGTTAGAGGGTTAGTGCTACTGGCAGAGATCAGGCTGGCTACCTTCTCTGGGTAGGTGCCAGGATCATTCTGCAAATGAATGCGACACTGTACCTCGGGCACAGGTTGTCAAGGAGAGCATGTGGCTCTTTGTGTTAGTTTGTTAATGATTGGTTACGTCCCTTCTTCTTCTTCTTCTTATTCCTCCAGGACCTGGCTTATACCAGTCCCTAGGAGTAGATGGAGGCACCGACTCTGGGGAAAAGCCCAGCCAAACGCCGGCAGGCCAGCAGAGGCATTGGTAGCCTGAAGGGATTTCAGGAGAACACCCTACTTCGGTATCTGCAGCAACCGTCGTAGAGGTGGAACCTACTGCAGGGGAGGCCCTCACTTCGGCTGCTGCGACAGCCGTCGTAAGGGGAAAACTCCAGGCTGACTCCTGGCGGGCAGTTCCTGGTTTTCCAGAGGGAGGTATGAAGGTTAGGTCTGCCGGAGGTTCATCCTCGGCGACAGTGGTGAGGGTGAAGAAGACTCATGGACTCTGGATTGGCCATGGGCCTGCGGTAAGCTCCATGCCTGTTGGAGGATCTCCTGTAGGAGGAATCCTTTGGTTAGGTTAGGCGACGGCACTAGCTCGGGGCAGGCGCAGAAGTCAAGTTCTGTGGTGGCTCTACGTCCAGGCTGGACGGAGCTTGGCACTGCTCAGTGCTGCCAAGTGGCACTGGCAGAGTGTGGAGGTCGACTGGACCTGTGGCGGGTACCGGAGGTGCAATACCTCTCAGCGTGCCCTTGGAAATGGGAGACAGAGGCTCCTGTCTCTTTTGGAAGGCTAAGCCTTGTGGAAAGTGGACATTGTCCGCTGCTGGTAGTCGGCTAGGGCACCTAGGCCAATTCGTGGAGTGCCCTATTACGTTGCAGGTTTGCAACGGAACTGGTGAATGGTCAATCTCCCTCCTTGGTAAACGGGGAGACTGTTGGTGGACGTACTTCCTGGAGGAAGTAGAATTTCGATGACTCCGTGCTTTGGAGTGATTTGACGTGGGGTTAGGACCCCTAGGCTTTTTGAACGGTGAGGGAGACTTCATGTCTTGCCCTAGAAGGAGGTCGTAACCTCCTGGAATGTAGCTTGCAACTGCAAGGGTACATACTCTGGAGAAACGAGGTCTGGTGACTCTCAATTGTACGGTCGGAAGGATCAGTTTAATGTGATTGATGCCTTCAATGGTTATCAGTTGACGTCTGTCAATATTAGCCCCTCGGGGGATTCGATCTTCCCCGTATCAGGAGATTTGGAGCGCCAGAGTCGTCGTAGGCTCTGACGTGGCTTGGCGGGTAATGGCTTTGGAGGGGTGCGACTGTTATAGGGCCCTTAGCTGGGGGTCCTAGTGAAGAAGGATTGGTGACGGCCATTGCGATGGCAGGAATATTGTGATTTGCGCACCCTCCATAGTTGGCAGACATGTGACCCTTGCGGCCACAGTCTCGGCAGAACGTGTTCCAGAACCTCTTCCGTGGCACTGGACGGTAAGGCCGAGATGGCCCCACAGGTTGCGAATCTGTGGAGTCACCAAGGCTGGCAGTGTGCTCTGGCACAGGTGAAAAGTCCTCTCTGGCAGTGATTTGAGGTAGGGAGGTTAAGGAATCCTCCGTGGAATCACCCTCGGAAACAAGTCCGGGGTTAACTGGTGGGCTTACCTCTTCCAAAAGGGAGGAGGTAGGCGGTAAAAGGGTAAGAGGCTGAGATGGTGCGGAAGAAATTTCTATCTCGGGCACTGGATCAGGACCAGGCTCGCAAATCGAAAGGATGTCAGGCTGACCAGAGACGGCGGGACTAAGAGAGACAGTGGGTGCAGGGCTGGAAGCTGGCAGAGTGGCTTGAGCTAGGATACTCTCCTTACGGGCCTTCTCCCGCTTGATGTCGAGTTCCTTCTCCTTGAGAGCGAGCTCATGCTTTCGCTCTCTTCCTTCCTCCTCTTTCCCTGCTTCCTCTGGCTTGGTCTCTGGTTTTCTCTTACTTTCTTTTCTTGCAGGCGTGCGGCAGCCTGCTGCGTCTTTATCCACTGGTCAAGTGCTGGTCCAGTGTAACCAGCCTCCTTGCCCAGAGTTATGAGGGCTCCGAGCTTCTCTAGCTCTCTGGCAAAGAAGTCGCGGGAAGCAGGGGAAGTCATTTCCCTTAGGCTGCAGTAGAGGCTCGAAGGAAAATGATATTAATGGCCAGGAAGGGTAATGGATGGAATGGGAGTGCCTACTGTGGAAAGTGGCACTCACTTGGAAATGGGTTCTGCGACGTGGTAATGAAGTCTGAAAAGACTGGGTGCTCGGTGGCACTTCGTGAATGGCACCTTCTGCTGAGGTGAAAAAAATCGAATGAAGTGTGCGGCGTACGTCACACTTACGGGCGTTCCCAACTTGGGAGACGTTGGAATGGGCTACCTGTAGGTCCAATACAGGTGCGGCACTTTCGGAGGCGTTCCTTATGGTTGGTCCGAAGGATCACTGATCCTCGTACTCGGACATTAATGAATTGGGCGTTCCGTAAGGACGGACACGCAGGTTTGTCAGCACTTAGGGCTGGTATTGCGGCACTTTGGGGAGGCGTTCCCTTGGAATGGTCCGAAGGATCACTGACCCTTGTACACGGACACACTAGTTATTTGGGCGTTCCGTAAGGACGGACACGCAGGTTTGTCAGCACTTAGGGCTGGTATTGCGGCACTTTGGGGAGGCGTTCCCTTGGAATGGTCCGAAAGATCACTGATCCTCGTACATGGACACACTAAAGAATAGGGCGTTCCGTAAGGACGGATACGCAGGTTTAATGGCTACCTGTACGGCCTGTACAGGTGCAATGGCACTTATGGAGGCTGGAGCACTGGTATCGTGCTGGTGTGTCCCGGACACTACATGCAGTATACTTAAATATACTGAAGTGAAATGGCACTGCTCAATGCAGAGGGTAATAGTGGGGGAGAGAAAGTAAAAGGTGGGAGTACTTCAGCAGCCAGTCGATGGACAGTGTCAAGAATTAGTGGCACTGTAAAATGGTAAGACCTGACGTGCACTGGTGGTGGCCAGTCCTAAACTGGTAACGACTTCCCTGTCTGGAAGTAATGAATTTGCGTGGCACACTGTGCGAATTGTGCTTGCGGTATACGCAAGTCTTTTGTGATAAAGAAAATGAAAAGACCACTCGGGCAACGACAGGTAATGGAAATTTTAGAAATGCTCAGTCCCTCGCTGAAGTACTCGATAAATGAAATAAATAAATGTTTGCAAACTGCAATGGACACATGCGCGTACGTATCACGCTGTGTAAATGAAAGACACAAGAGACTAAAATAATGATAATTCTGCATGCTATAATTAATGGTAAGATGTAGCACTCTTGGCTTCGTGAATACTGTGTTCTGTTTTTTTCTCTCTCTCTCTCTCTCTCTCTCTCTCTCTCTCTCTCTCTCTCTCTCTCTCTCTCTCTCTCGGAGAGGGTGAAAAATGATATATGAATGAACTCCCTTATATTGAATTGAACTACTAATGTTAGTTTAATATGACGCAACTTGCGTTAAATGATTTACTTACGTTAACGTACTGAAAGAATGCTTTTGAAAACGTTTTATGAAAAATGATAACGCGCTCGCGTTGAACGATTTTTACGGTAATGTTAGCGGTTTGCGCATATGAAATGATTTGCGTTTTAATATGAAATTTACAAAGACGCGTTTTACGTTAACAATTCTTGCAAGTGACTCTACTTTTAAGATTTACGTTAACTTTACGTAAGGACAAGTGAAAAATTACGGTAAGGATTTGAAAACGATGTTAGCAAACAATTGTAAATGAGGTTACGTTAAGTGCGAAGTGAAATGAAATTTTCGCTCAGCGCGCGAGTGAGCGATGCGAGGTGAAACACGTGAGGAGAGCTGACCAGCGCGGGCGAATCAGCTGATTCTCTGTAAATGCGAGGCAATTTACAACACAAAATTCTACTTTCTTATTCAAGGCGAATTACGTTAATTTCTCTGGCAGAACGATAGATACTAGTACCGAGATCGATATTATTTACGTTAAAACTTCGAGACTTACGTTACTTTGCTTAAATTGTTTAGGTAATGTTTAAAGGGATAAAAAAATGGCTGCCGCTGTGAGCGAAAACGAAGGCTGGTTGAGACCGCGCAGGCGCGAAAATGCTCTAAGCTGAATTTAAGCTGAGAGGTAAGCGGTTACCAACACTTGGAATGAAAACTAAGTTAAAAATGGATTCCCTAACATATCACAGACAAAAGAATTTGTACACTTCTTTTTGCCGTAACTATTAGTAAACAACATCCTAACTAGCTAGGCTTTCTAATACAGCAATAAACCCTGGCAAAGCACTTCCTAATTTGATCTGGTCCTTTCTGGCATCTATCTGCACACGTGTTCGTGTGAGCTCCTACGAGGACAGCACAAAGTAACAGAGAATTCGCTGGGCAAATTGTTTGCTCGCCGTTAAAATAAAGCACTGGCGCGTTCGCCGTTACAATAATAAGATTTCTACCTACGCTCTTTTGACCACTTCAACAATAAAAATACTTAAACGTACCTTAAGCTAACATTGGTTATAGAATAATCATATTAATGAATGGAATACCTTACCGTGAGCCAGTGTGTCTTCTTTCCCTGCAAGTGTGCTTGATTTACGCTTTGTAAAATAATTTACAGTTTACGTTTTACAACGGATAACGCGATTTACAAGCTTTTTTAAGCAAGCTAGGTTCAATCCAGGCAAGATTCGCCAATTTTACGTATATAGCGGCCTTGAGAGAGGCTAGATACGTAAACGGAAGTAATTTAGGGATTTCAAGAGGGAATTGCTTTAACTTACCGTAAGCTGAAAGTTATTATTAATTTCTTTAGAGGGAAGGTCGCCAGAAAACTAAGCTCGTTACTTAACAACTATTTTATTTACAAAAAGGCCCGTGCTGGCCTGGAGAAAATGAATGCTATTGGCCCCCACGTTGGGGCTTAGAATCACTCACAAGTGGGTAGCTGGCTAAAGTGTGACTCAATTCGAGCTGGTTTTCATAAAACGTGGGTAATGCACACTTGCGGGCAGAGAGACGGCACGTGACTCATGGAATCTGGAAAAAGAATCCCAGATTAAACGAGATAAAAGGAAAAATGACTTCTTGCTTTGATTGAAGGCTGATTAATTCTCTAACATTGGGGAAGGTAAACTCGAATGGTTCACTGAGGTATGCACGAAAGCTCGGTCTTTAACAAGTCACAAAGGGGAGCACGTGCCCGATGAGGACAAAGGGCTTGTGATGTAGAAGGGGTAAAAATGAGAATTGAAAATGAATTTAGCAAGAGTCGTATGGTAGTAAAAGGTGCTGGGTTGAAGTTTACACTTTCAGACGTACCATTATGCAATATTCAGTGTATCCTTGTAGAAGAATGCGGCCTGACCTCGGTTCAGGTCTGGGGTTCGTGTCCACCCAGTACGTCGTGGGTAGGCTAAGTTTTGGAGGCTGGCCGGGTGGACATCCGTCTTGGACTACCGACTGCAGTTGACTGAGATCGATACTGGTTGTTTTCGAATCACGGGCTTCCAAAGACCGCCTCGAGCATTTGCCTGAAAGGTGGTAAACACAACGCCAGCAAATTGGGAAGGAAAATAGGTCTTATTGTAGAAGTCCCTAAAATCCATCTCGAAGCCTAGCTACTCTTGTGACTTGCCTCTCTTACCCTAAGCTTCTGTCAGACCGGAAATATCTTCCCTACGCATACCCACTCTCCCAACAACAGTCGCTTCAGGAGAAGGCATGGCTGCTACTTTTATAATTAAACATATCACTAAAACTCTGCTGGGAAGGCGAGGCGTTTCTTAAACGTAAAGCGTATCTAATATAACTATATAATATATATAATATTATATAATATACTATATAAATATAATATATATAATATTATTTATTATATATTCCACAGGTGAAAAAATAAAGATCGCTGGGTGTAGATCCTGACCTGAGATTTCCAACCCCACCTCCCTGACACCTGTCGAGTGTGGATTTGTTGTCTCCTAACGATGAGTACGTTTATCGCTAGTGTCCTTTGAGAATTTATTGTAAATTTTAGCCAAATTATTTTTGAAAGCTACTCCTACCTTGACACCTGCCTTGTGGGTGGATCTGCAGTCTCAAACGGTTTGTGTGTATGTTCGTCCGTACTGTCTCTGTAGTATATATGTATATTGTGACTTCTAATACATATATCAGTCCTCGTCAATGGCTTGGAAATAAAGTCGAAACCAGTCAGGACCTACACTCCCTCTTTTTTTTGTTTTCACCTGGGTATGTGTAGGAATAAATTATGTGCTAAAGTGATTATAATCAATATAATATATATATATATATATATATATATATATACCTATATATATATATTATATATATCATATATATATATATATATATATATATTATATTATGATATATATATATATATATATATATATATATATAATATATATATATATATATATATATGTATATATATATATATAATATATAATATATATATATATATGTATATATATATATATACATGTATATTATATATATATATATATATATATATATATATAGTATATATAATATCTGTATATATATATACTATATATATATATATATATGTATATATATATATGTGTGTGTGTGTGTATAGAAACTTCATACGATTATGTATTAGTGATGGTTATGTGCAGTGGCGTAGCTGGAATTCCATCAGTGGGGCCCTAGATGGAGCAAAGATATTTTGCTGTGGGGGGGGGGGGGGGGGGGGGGACGCCAAAGAAAATTAACGAAACTAATTTACAAATTCTTTAATTAGTAAACATATTCTCCATGTGAATGAAGGAAAATAACTTTATTAGTAATTATCCTGCTATATTTTAAAACCTAAGTCTTAATTATAATTTAATTTTCAACTTAATAAGCAAACAAATAATGTAATCTAAATTTCGACACAACCTCATATTCAACAATAGCCTCAGTTCTATTATCAAATTTTAATTTTCAACTGTAGTGTAGTAATGCCCTCGTCATGTAAATCTGTCAAAGTAGAGCAGAAAATCACCAGTAACACAAAAGACTTGCGACCCTCCAAAATCTCTTCTTCGAAATCTCAGTCTACCCCATTCCCTCTTCTTCATCTCCTCTCCCTGGAAATTAACCCTAACCAGCTGTAGCAAACTGCGTTGCACATATTCATATCTATAACTATAGTTTCAATCACTTCCTACATAAGTTAATAGCTTTAAGTAGGATCAATATATCATAAACAACCATGGCTTTCGTAGTAAAAACCAATAAGTATAACCATTCTTTTCTCAGTTCCATATAAGGTGTAAAGGTAATAAGAAGCAAAATAATATTATAGATCAATGATTCTTAACATCTTTATTGCCACGCCCCCTTTAAGAGTTGTTCCTTTCTTTCACACCCCCCTTGCATCTGTGTCAAATTCCCGCCCAGGTTGAAAGGAAAATAAAAAAATGAGAAAGAGCCAGAAGGGGTTTCGAGGAATAGGAAGAGAGGTCAATAATTACAAAACATGGCAAGCCCAACGAGCCTAACCAGAGTAGTAGACTCGAAAGTAACGTTAGTTGGCGTTACTTTCGCATTTTTTCTTAAACTTCTAAATATTAGTTCCACACTCTTGTTAAGAGAATAACGAATATAATTAGAGATTTTTTTTTCCATAGGGCTCTTGCTTCCCCTGGAAATTGCTGCCCCCCCCCCCCCCCTCCCCAGATTAGGAACCACTGTGAATACACTAAAAATATGTCAAATACTTTATCAGCTGAAACATTCCAATGGCGTGTAACTGATCAATATCATTAGAATGGATCAAATCCGATCAAAATAGTCATCAGCACTACATGTGTCAATTGTTAAAAAAAATAATAATAACCTGATCGCTACAACGAAAATAAGTGCTTTTGACCACCTTAAGGTTATTGTTTAGCAACAAAGGATGGGCCCTCCCTTCTCCCCGTAGTGACCCCACTGGTTTTGTACTGGGTAAAAATTTAATTTAAACTACTACCTGGTCCAAGTCCAGATCTACATGCATCATGAAAGGCTTTGTATGTTTCTTATCTCAGTACTTTTTTTTTTAAATTAATGTTTTAAAGTTATTTGCCGTAACACTGACACTCTCTCTCTCTCACTATATACTATATACAGTGGAACCTCGGTTTTTGTACATAATCCGTTCCAGAAACTCCCACGAAAACCGAAACAATAATTCCCATAAGGAATAATGTAAATAGCATTAATGCTTTCTCGACGTATTTTAGTGGCAATGTCTTGGGTTACTTCCCCACTTTGTTTTTTTTTTTACTGTCCCTAGGACCAGCTTAAGAGTCACTGTCAAATAACAAAACTGTCCAGAGACATTTGTTTCTGACGTCTTCAATTATACAAAATTATACAAAGCATTGTCATTAAACATGTTAGAGGCATGGATTACAACATCTTTGTTAGGATGATGTCTCAACAAAATTTAGTCAATCACTCCACTTTGCAAGCATTTCTTTGATCACTGAAGTAGGCACAGCATCCCCTCTCTCGTCTTCCTCTTCCTCATCTGCCGTCTGTTGCTGTTCCTGCTGAAGGTCTTGTAGCTCCTCAGTGGTTAGCTCTTCCCTGTGGGCATCCACTAGGTCTTTCACATCCTTGCCACTCACATCCAAGCCATTGGACTTCCCAAGAGACACAATAGACTCCACAAGGTGTAGGTTCGTCGGGTCAGCCTCAAACCCCTCAAAATCCTTCTCGAGGTAACACTGGCTACAATTTTTTCCAAGAAGAGTTCATCGTTCAAGAAGTCACTCCCTGTCAAGCCTTGGCTGTAAGGCTTATGCAGTTGATATTGAAGTGATCCTTCCAGAACTCTCTTGGGGTCAATTCAGTGTCTGAGGTCACTTTAAAGCACCTATGGAGTAGTCCCTTGGTGTGCAGTTTCTTGAAGTTCGAGATGCTTTGCTGGTCCATGGGCAGGATGAAAAGAGTGGTATTAGGGGGCCAGAACTTCACAGTGACGAATTTGAAATCGTCTAACAGCTGGTCTTCCAAGCCAAGGAGGATGACACAGGACCATTGTACATTACCAGGAGTCACTTTAGGGGCAATTGATTGTCCACATATTTTTTAACACTTGGGCCAAACACTTCATTGACCCACTCAACGAAAATTTGTCTCATGACCCATGCCTTTTTATTGGCCTTCCACATCACAGGCAATTTATTCTTTATCACTGTCACATTTTTTGTTCATAGATGAAACAAACCTTCAGTTTTAAGAATAAGATAATTTCCAAGCGCCAGCTGGTAACCGGTTGAAAACAATCTAAGATTGTATGCAAGGAATCTGTGAGATCTGGCAACTCCTGCACATACGAGGTGATAGCTGGTCAGAGACCACGCACCATACTCGGCGACGTGCTCAGTCTTTCCTTTAACTGCCTTGGAGAGTAGGTGCTGTCGCTTTTGCTCTCCTTCCAATCTGGTTGACTTGTGCCTGGGTTTCTTGAACACTTGAGAGTTTCAGAGTGATACACAAGTAGGGGTTTCACTTTAAAATCACTACTGGCTTTTCCACAGAACAAGAGAGTTAGCCTGTCTTTCGTAGGCTTGTGGCCTGGCAATGAACTTTCCTCCAGTGTGGTGTAGGTCCGTATTGTTTTTTTTTTTTTTTTTTTTTTTTTTTTTCTCCAGAACAGACCTGTCTCATCACAATTGAGGACCTGTTGTGGGAGGAATCCTTCAGCCTCAAGATATTCTCTAAATTCACCAATGAATTCTTTGACAGCATGTTTATCCGAGCTCGCAGCCTCCCCATGATGTATGACATTATGGATGCCCATATGCTTTCTGAATTTTTCAAACCAGCCTTTGCTGGCCTTGAAATCAGTAAGAGCAGTACTTGTTCTTGGCATCTGCTTACTTAAATCGACATGTAGCATCCTCGCTTTCTCACAAATGATCACTTTAGGCATCCTAGTGAGATCAGCTACACGTGTCCCACTTTCATACTTGGCTGAAATTTCTTTCTTAGATTCTATTGTATTTCTGGTCTTTTTCATTTCAAACAAAGGAGGGCACTTACACCTTTCTTAGACCCTATGATGATGCTTTGCAATGAGTTTTATGGCGAAATATTGCACAAAACACAAGCAGAGATGCTTGTTCTGCCAGAAACAAAGCCAGAATGGTTCATGAGAGAAGATGGTATGCTTAGTTTGGACGCTTCACACGGGGCCCGGTCATGCGCTGGGCCCCAGATGGAGCATTTCCGAGTGTAAGGAAACCGAGGAAATGTACGATAACCAAGACAAAATATACGACAATTAATGAAAACTGAAACATACAAAATGAGAGGCATATGTAAAACAGGTCTGACTGTATGTATGTGTATATATATATATATATATATATATATATATATATATATATATATATATATATACACATACATACATACATACATACATATATAGATATATACATACATACATCATATATAATATATATATATGATACATATACATATATATAACACATATATAATATAATATATAATATATATACACCACACACTTACTTATACAATACATACATATATATATATATATATATGATATAATATATTATATATATATACACATACATATATATATGTATATATTACATATATATATTTATATATATATGTATATAACACACATATACACATACATATACATATACATATATATATATATATATATATATATATATGTGGTGTGTGTGTGTGTTTATATTAGAGAGAGAGAGAGAGGAGGGTTCACTATGTGTGATTAAATGTAAAACTGATGTTTCATTGTTTATAGGGCCGAGGCCGTGGAGGTTTTCGAGGAAGAGGCAGAGGATACGATTCTGGAAGCTCTCACTTCAGAATCGGCGCATCAGCTGATATCGAATTTGGTGAGTAGCAAGAGAACTTGTTGCAAACATTGAGGTCTGATGCTAGTGGTATAGGCTCACAGAGATTCTCAAGAACCCAGTAAGAGTATGAGAAAGTGTGCAGTCATGACATACTGTCTGGTTTTTCCTCAATATTTATCAACACCGTTGGCATGGCTTACATTATATTAGAGTATCTCAATTCATCAGTTTGTAGCATTTATTTTATTTTTTATTGATAAATGGCAGAAAGTAATGCAGCTGAGGTCTAAAAGGTCTGTTCTAAGAAGTTTGCACAGCCTTGTACAGTCAGTACGCTCACACTTTTTAATATTTATATAACTTAATAATTTAAAAGATGGGAGAAGTTTCTAGTAACCCGTGTCTTTTTTTTCAATCTGCGACTTAATCCTATATCAATGTTTCGCTTACCATTATCTTCAGTTTTACGCTTTTTATCTCATATTTCGGTTACTTCATTATCAGTTAGGTATGTGATATTGAATATGATTAAATGAGTGATAATTCAATCTTCAGCAGACGTGTTGTCAAGAGATTAACAGTTATTGGAAAGATTATTCATGAGCTCTCTCTCTCTCGCGCGCGCGCGCGTTTTACATGTTCTTTAGAAACTGACATGTTAAATCATATCTTATGGGCAATAAACAATGTCAACACATGGGGCTTTATCATTGTAAGGTAATTAATATCAGCTCTGTCAAGAAGGGTTGTTCATAAGTATCCAAACCATTTCACAGAAGCATAAATAGTTGACATTACATCTTGGAACTTTTCTAAATGGGTAAATTCCCAAGAGTACAGGAAATTGTTTATGTAACAGGTATCAACCGACTAGTATACGTATATGTAGAGTCGTAATGTTATTGATTCATTTTGGAGGCCATTGCGTAAAGGTCTCCACGATTGGGATAAAATGTGTCACTAAATGTTCCGTAAAATTATTTTATAAATACTACTACATTAGAATAGAAAGTTGATACTTTACTGAGGGGTAAACAGACTAGTTACGGAAAAAGATGATGCAATGATTAGATATTTAATGCAGCAAGCAGTCAGGTGTGTTGGTGTTTTGAAGAAAATAAAAAACTTTTGATGGTGCTACACGTAATGTTTGGAATATTATAGAATTTTACTGAACTCCTCAAATGATTTTTTATATTAGAATTTGCATGAAGACCATCTTTACAAAAAGTTTTGGTAGATTGAACAATAAGTTATCTAATTGAAAGTGGAAATTGGAAAAAATATAGGTTACTAGATCTTGACATTAGTGACAATAAGAGATAAAGAGTATTAAGGAGATGAAGGTGGGTCTCCCAAAAAGGATAATTAAAATACTAATTTGAGAAGATGAAAAGGCAGCTCAAACCAGTTAGGTCTGGAAACTGTCTCGAGAGTGTTCACATAGGCGTGATGTGTGTTCCACCTCTCCTGAGGGATACGTCGTTCAAAATTATCCCTCGGGAGAGGTGGAACATATGTCCTGCCTATGTGAACTCTCTCGAAAGACTCAGAGTTTCCAGCCCTGTGATTGGCTTATCAACAGCCAATCAGGAGTCGTAGACATCAGATGCACGGCTGATGTGAATCTAGTATAGTTACAAATTAGACCATTACTAGTGTACAGCCACAAATCATATTACTACAACACCTCTGGTATGGGTAGAAAGTTGGTGGAATGTCGAAAAATCTTGCGAGGGATCTTATCAGTTAAGCAAAGGGATAAAGTAACCAACAGGAGGATAAGAAAGAGGTAATCATGCATTAATATGTCAAATTACCAGGAAGCAGATGGGACTATTGACAGGAAAATATGGAAGACTGGTGCAGAAAGTACCAGGGTGGACTGCTGAAGGAGGGGAAGGGGTGGGGGTAAACATGGCTGCAAACAGTGGAGATCAAGTTGAAGAGGAATACTAGAATGACTTGTGGAAACTGTCAGCGCACAGCCACAAGAAGAAAGAGTCCTTTATAGTTGGAGAGCCAGGTGGATTTTATTCACACTATTGAGTACAAAAGGTTTGAGTGTGTAATTCTATTGTAAATCACCTAACAATGAAAGAAAGTGGCGTCATAAGTTGAACAATCCTGGGCTTTGGTCCCTGAGGGTCTCAAAAGTGGAGCCAAAAATCCAATTAAACAAACTTTCGAGTACAACAACCGTTTCAAGCCTGTTTCATTTAGATCACCCCGCAGATTAAACTGATGCAACTTAAGGCATGAAAATACCTGGGATTACTAATTAAGACACCTACTACGGAATTAACGACCAATTAACGATTTATTGAAACTCAAGTACAACAGAAATTCTTTTTGCAAATGATAATTTAGTAATCCTAGACACCATATCCACAACTTAAGACGCATATTTCCCTGGTGTTTGTAGATAAGATGGGGGTCTTTGGATCCTGAGGGATATGAAGACCCTTATACAAAAGATGGAGTGCAACCATTTTGATTGATGCTATGGATGAAACATTATTTCAAATGAACAGAAATGCAATTTAAGACACTTAAATATCTGGGGTTATTAATTAAGACAAATACTGATTAACAACTAATGAACATTTAATTACGCTTTCAAGTACAACAAAAATTCTTTTTGTAAAAGATAGTTTATCGACTCTAGACACAATATCCACAACTTAAGACATGGTTTTTCCTGGGGTTTGTGGGCCTACGATTAACAAGCAATTACTAATTTGTTCACAATTTTAAGTACATGTAGTTTATGAATTCGTTCAGCTTTTTATAATTGAGGGACTCCTGATATGAAATGAACCACTTGTAGCAGTAATCCCCGAGGTCTGCTGGTAAGACATTTGTTTTTCACAGTCAGTAACAGCTGGATGCTGGATAAGCTCATGACAGTTTCTGGGAATTCCCAGTTGGTGGTTTACAATAATGTGAATCATTCAAACAGAGATCAGTGCATGACAATGCATACACAAGAATACCAAAAAAACGGCTTTCCTCTCACTCAATCCGTGAATTGTAGGCCTACCATACACAAAGGTACTGGTTCAGTTTGATACGGGCAGAAAACGCACGGAAAAATAATTTTATATATAAAAAATTATACTTATTTTGCATGCTTGAATCAGGAAAGACAATGAGGATCTGCAGAAGATCATCAATCACATGAGTCTTGCACCAATCCTTTCACACTTGATCCAAGCTTGCCTCTTATTAACATCAGCACTGGGAAGAGTGTAATTGATGCCACGAGTACATCATTGTTGAACATTCCAGAAGACAGCAAGAAAGGCATGAAAGCTTTGTAAAAGAATGCCTCGAAAGTGCAGAGCATTTTGAAAAACCAATCCGCAAGCATCCTCTTCGCACATTCGCAAGTGAATGCGTAACCAATCGAAAAGCAGACAAAAACGCCAAAGAGGCACAACCCAAATGTATCAGTGCACTTCTTGGCCGCATTGCCTTCACAGCAGCAACAAATGACACTGACCTTGAGCATGTCTTCTCATTTCCACTGACACATGTGCCCCTGTCAATGGGTCACAGTGATGGCACGATGGCTCACACGGATGAAAGCAAATTGTTCAAAGTTTTGAAGGGAACTGTCAGTGACCATGGCAGCCCATCATTTGTAGGTATTCATCATTGACGGCAATTTCCAATTCCACTGTATATCGCCAGATCAGCCTGCAACGTACGGGGAGCTGTCACGAAACATTCTGGTTACTAGCTTGGCGTATAAGTCACGGAGAATCGACATCAACTTCGATACGTATGAAAGACCATCCATCAAGGACTGTGAGCGCAAGCGCAGAGAAGCTGCTGTGGGAGGGGAACTAGTTATCGAAGGACCTCAACAGAAAAGAGACACAATTCTCACAAAGGATTGGTCGAGCGACTTCTACAGGCCTCTTCTTGATGGACAGGAAGTGTGTTTGGGTGTGATGAAAGAATGCACTCGGTACTTCGTAAAAGATGGAGAAGTATACGCATAATCAGTCCCATCTCTAAACTGCAACCACTCGGAGGCAAACACCAGAGTCATCCTTCACATGATTGAGGCGGACAAGTTCCACACCTGGCGACATAGTCGTAAGAGCTTCTGACACTGACATTCTAGTTTTACTCCTACACCATGTCCATCGAGTTTCCTCCACCATGTGGATGGAGGTTGGGACAAGGGGACAAGACGACCTGCGTTAAGTAAACGTAACTATGATTGCTGCTGCGATAGGCCAAGCTGTGTGTGCTGCACTCCCCCGGTCTACACGCATTCACTGGCTGTGACTATACCTCTGCCTTTGCAAGGAAAGGAAAGAAAAGGCCATATGCAATTGTGGCAAAAAAAAGTGACAAGTTCCAGAGAGCGTTTGCTTCATTGAACCAGGCTGTCCCAACAGAGGAAGTCATCCAAATCTTGCAGGATTTTGTCTGTGTGTTGTTCAGAGCACAGAAACTTGTCCCACTCATCAAGCACCGGTTCAACGTGGTCGAGAAAAACATACAAACGAAAGTCAAATGCTAAGCACCCATTTGAGAAGCTTAAAAGCAGCATTGCAGGCAGCAGCATTCCCCCATGTGAAGCAGAACTAGCACCTCACGTGGATAGAAGTGCATTCATTGTAAGATTATGGGGCAGTGCTCATCACCGAGACCTGGACAAAATACTCACCAATGGGTGGAAAAATGTCGACGGCAAATTTCGCAAAATTTGGTTCAATGGAGAACAGATGCCCCCTGCACTCAATCCAGAGGTTCAGATCGAAAAAGAGCCAGATGACAACAGTGGTGATGCCCAGGAAGATGGTGGTATGGATGATTATATGAATGAAGATCATGATCCTCTGCCAAGAGAAATGGAACCATCAGATGAAAATACTGATGACGATCACGAATGAGATGATCGCAGTAAAATCAAGACACTGTGACTTGACCTAGGATTCGATTTGGTCACTATAAAACAATAAACTATGTCATACATCACACTGTACATTCCATGCCGCATTATCTTCTGCAAAAAGAAATTTTGTGTAACATGAAAGTTTACATAAATCGATCATTAATTAAGTAGTCGTTAATTAGTCTTAATAACCCCAGACATTTTGGTGTCTTAAATTGCATTTTTGTTCATTTGAAATAATGTTTCATCCAAAGCATCAATCTAAATGGTTGTACTCCCTCTTTTGTATAAGGGTCTTCATATCCCTCAGGGTCCAAAGACCCCCATCTCTACAAATCGCAGGAAAAAATGTGTCTTAAGTTGTGGATATGGTGTCTAGGATTACTAAATTATCATTTGCAAAAAGAATTTCTGTTGTACTTGAAAGTTTAAATAACTCGTTATTGGTCGATAATTAGTAGGTGTCTTAATTAGTAACCCCAGGTATTTTCATGTCTTAAGTTGCATTTTTGTTCATTTGAAATAATGTTTTATCCAAAGCATCAATCAAAATTGTTGTGCTCCCTCTTTTGAATAAGTTCAGTTTTGAGGGTCTTTGTATCCCTCAGGGTCCAAAGACCCCCATCTTATCTACAAACCCCAGGAAACATTGCGTCTTAAGTTGTGGATATGGTGTCTAGGATTTGCAAGAAGAATTTTTGTTGTACTTTGAAAATTTAAATAAATTGTTAATTGTTGTTAATTAGTAGGTGTCTTAATTAGTAATCCCAGTATTTTCATGTCTTAAGTTGCATTAGTTTAATTTGAGGGTAAATGAAACAATCTTGAAACAGTTGTTGTACTCGAAAGTTTAATTGGATTTTTGGCTCCCCTTTTGAGACCCTCAGGGGCCAAATCCCAGGATTGTTCAACTTAAGACGCCCCTTTCTTTCATTGTTAGGTGATTTACAATAGAATTACACACAAACCTTTTGTACTCAATAGTGTGAATAAAATCCACCTGACTCTTCAACTATTAAGGCCGCATGTATCCCCTAGGGTGTCATAGGAATTAAGTAATAGACTGACATATTTCTTTCCAGATCCAAATGATGTTTTCCAGATAAGACGTCCTGAGACATTTTCGGGCGATGCAGAAGTTTTGCAGAAACCAACAGTCCTTGGTGGTTACTCGGTGGACTCTGAGAGGGATTTTGGCCATGACCGATCCATGCTGCACTTTCTAGATACCAAGTATATATCCGAGAAAGGAAAAATGAAGGCAAGTATATGTCTGAGAAAGTAAAAATGAAGGCAAGATATTTGTTTTAAAACACACTGGATCATGCCGAATGCTAAACTGGATCATGCCGAGTGCTAAGGCTGGTTCACAATCTAAATAAATAACCATTGTAACACATATCATTACCCAGCAATGAATGTTAAGGATTCTTGGCCTCATTACATCTCTAGGGAGTAGAATCTGCTTATAGTATAGGCATTTTCATGGCAAATGAACTTTACAGATATTTCAGAATTCATTATGAATTTTAAAGGTAAACTGTTTCTTTTCATTAACCTATCAAGTTTGTCAACATGAACAAGAAAAAGTTTTTGGATCATTTGGTCTGGCAAAATACTGGCCATCCTGGAGGGAGGTTCGAAGAAGAGCAGTGATTGTATCCTGGAAATCCCCAATTCCAATACAGTAGATTAGTCTCCTTCCAGCTAGTTATTTTAGTTCTGTGTTAGTGCAGTTTTTGCAAAAAGAAATTTTGGTCTGTAGGGCAGGTGGGTCTAGCCTTAAATTCTTGACCATAGAGGCTGAATAACGTCCAAAAATACATCTGCCTGTGCGCAATTGAAAGTTTATTTAAACGTAAAATTTTATGAAACTAAACAAACGTATATAGGAAACAAAACATTTGATAATCTTTGCTATTTAAATAAACCAAGTCTTTTACTTGTTTACAGGTGAGTTTAGACTTGAATAAAGGCTGGGGCAAATTCAACAGATATACAGGAAACCAAGAAGAAAGCTTCCAGAACTTCTTGAGATGGATCATCAACAATCAGGAGTGTGTCAGTGAATCTTCTGACAGGCAAGATCTAATTTCTATAAGTTCATAGAGTTAAAAGTTAAAGTTCATTTTTTATGAAATGTATTTTCAGGTGTTATTTGAAAATTTTTTTCTTTGTCAAATGTGTGGTTTTATATCGTACCTTTAAAATATTGTTGTACTGTAAAGTTATCTTATGAAATTGTGACAAGGCATAGGAATCGTGAGTAGAAAGGTTCTCATATTAAGAAGGTACGAGTTATTGCTTGCAAATATCTCCACAACAGAAATTACCTATTCTAAGGCAGTGATGCACAAAAGACATTTATGAAGACATCTATCATTTCTGTTGTGATTATTTTTCATTGTCTAAACTAGCTTATTCTACAGTTACCTAAAATAATGTGCCCCATGATTTTATTGAGGTTTTGCAATTAAATTGAGGGTAAATTAATGACAAGTGAGTCATTTTCGGTCCTAGGTTTTACTTAAAGGACTTTTCTTCCATAATTAGTGAAAAATTGAAGCAAGATAATGTCTGAGATGTTGGACACCTAGATGGAAAGGAAAAATGTAAGAAAAGACAAAGGCATAACACAATACATCTAGTGTTTGAAGGGATATGACACAGAGAACGATTTGTACAATCTAGTCTACCACGGTCAAGCCCTGCTCGTGGAATGATTTTGTCACTGTGAGCGAGGAATGGAGTCTTGGGAGGAACCCATAGATTTACCTGCTGAGTCGTCCGTAGAAACTGCCTGGTCCTCCATTTTCCTAGCATGGTTAAAGGGGGAGGGGAGGGGGGTTGTCCTTTGACATTGAGCATATGTATACTTGGTCTGTCTCTTAGACATTTTGCTACTGTGCAATCCCTGTTCCTCGTTTATGCTGGTCATGAGCAACATTCAAATCTTGAAAACTTACAACTTACAAGAAATGCACACTCCACCATCATAGCATTACCCAATTATTCATACTGTTTTACGAGTAGATATGGTAAATTGAAAACATTCTAAAACTGAATCCCGTTTACAAGTCTCTTAACATACAGCAAATATACTATCAAGCCTTCAGTTAACACTGGTTGGTATGCAATTTTTGCTGCGATGCTGTTCGTTCTGCTAGATTCATTTAATATAGTGTAGTTTATTTTGATGGGATAAAATTTGCTGGCATGATCTCTGCATTTGCCATTTTATAATATCTCTGAAGCATCAAAGGCAGTACTGTTGTCCTGCTAGGAGAGACTGTGCATCATATACAGGACAGGTGTTACTCACACCATGTCTAGCATTTTGTTTGACAGTATCAAGTGATCATGGTGAGACTGTGTGTACATACTGTGCTATACTCTAATCTTTTCTTTATCATGTTTACGATAGTTATTACTCATGTCACACTGAACAGGGCCATGAGCAACTGAAGAAAAAAAAATTGTGGTGTTAGTTGTTACAGCCTTATGCAACTACCGCACAGATTATGTAGCAAGGGAACCACTGCATTTTTTAGCTTTACTGCCAGTAGCATGCAAAACAGAGCTTGGTCTAATTCCTTCATGCTAGCTTTGACAGAAGGGATTGGATTTGAATCAAGAAATTTAACCTGTCAAGTCAAGCAACAGGCCGCTTTCGGTCAATTGGCACTAAGGACAGTAATATGAGGGAGTTGGGTTGACTAGACACCCAGATTAAGAGGTCTAGAAAATAAAGGCACTGAAGTGCAAAGATCTAAAGATGGAATTGGGTGAAAACCCCACAGCTGCACAGTGAAATGATAGTTAAGGTGTTGGATAACAAGACTGAAGAAAAGAAACAGGAATGAAGGTAAAGTAAAAGACTGGATAACAAGACTGAAGAAAAGAAACAGGAATGAAGGTAAAGTAAAAGACTGAAACATGTAGCACCTGTCAGATGAGGTGGATGTTCATGACTGCTTGTGAGAGTCGGATAGTTCCTGACCATCGAGGAGGTGATGGATATCAAGCAGGAGTATACAGCAGAACATTTAGTTTTAAAGGAAAGGAGAGGCAGATGTGCCCAAGTGTTATAAGTATATTAAGTGCCTTTGAGCCATCCTCGCACAGTTTAAGGATGTCATAAACTTTGTGAATGTCAATCCTAACACTTAAGAGAGCACCTTTAAGGTATCTGCTTCATGTATGGATCTCTGGGGAATGACATGCCTTGCAGATGGCAAATGACATTTTATTTAAACCTGTTGTTACTAAACACCCATTTTTATTAACTTCTTCCTCTCTTGAGCCCATGAAATTAGTTTGAGGAGCCTTCCTTAACCATCCTCTCCTCATCCATAATTATCCCAAGCTGCTTCTCTCTGACTGTCCAGCTAATATAGTCAACCCCAAACCCCAACAGTCCACCCCTTCTTGATGTTGGAGGCCAGGTGACTCTCAATGAAGATATCAAATACCGTACCCTTATTACACGACACAGAGAGAACAAAACTGCTGACAACTGAGCTTTATTGAACATCGATTATGGAAAGCCAAATGTTTTACTTTTATACGTATTGTGTATTCCTAATTTTTTTCATGATTTACTTGCTAATTTTTGAAGCTAAAAGTATTGATATACACTGATAGGTTGGTGGGATTATTATCACATGGAATACTCTTTAACAAATGTCTTTTAGTCACTTCATTATGGAAAAGCAACCCAATTGCATACATATGATCACTGACTGCAGATAGAGTAAAGTGATTGCAGAAAAAAATTCAGTGCAGTTTTCCAACTCCATTTTACCCAAAAAGATTATCACCTAGCTAGGAGTTCTATTTTGTTTACAACTTTGCCTAGTGAACCAGTGGAGTCTTCTGATCTTCAAATGTTTAAGCTGACATTGCCTGAATTTAGATTTTATTTTCTGTTCCAAATTCAGTTATCTATCACATTTTCCCATTATTTTTGGTGGCTCATATCCCTTTGGCGCCCTCTTGGGTTTATAGTCAGTTGACTGCTGTCAAGGGTTTTCAGCATTGGATTTCAAGAGATAGAAATGAGAAAATGGAAACATTCATTGTTACTTAAAAGTGTTTAATATTTTAAAAAATATTTCTATGTGACCAATTTCCTTATTTCAGACTGACTGCAGATTTTGTAAGTGCCAGGGGTAACTTTACAAAAATGATGAGGACCCCTTACAATTTTGTATCGCCTTGGACTATGCATGCTACAGAGTGAGTATAGTACTATAGTTAGACAAACTGATAGATTGTTTACGTCTTTGAGAAAAACCCTGTTGCCACTTCTCTCTTAACCTTTAAATCATCCCCTTCTTAAGTCCTCAGCCATCTCCCAACGGGGCAATATTTGGGACAGTACTTAATGAAACTGACTGTATAAATCCTAATCCGTAAACTCGATCCCCACTCTATTTGGTTATTACTTTTGAGACTTTATTTATTGTTATATTTGTTATGACTTATACCTTTAAATTTTGCAAATCTCACATATATTTCACTTGATGATCTTTTTCATTAAAAATAATAAAAATCGGTAATTACCATTCCTTATGTCTTATGACATTTTCTTATAATGTCACTTGAGTAACTTCTATTTATTCTTTATTTTATTTTTGAATTTTCTGTCTACCATACTATCCATTTCCTGAACAAGTTTGTAATATTTTGCATTTCATTGCTCTTTATTTTAGGTTTTCCACTCAATTTTCATTCATCAAGTTATGATTTACTTAAATTTCATTTCCTTTTTCATAGTATATTTTGTCTTTAAATCCACACAGTATTCTGCCCTATTCTCTTTTGACTACAATTTCATTGTCCCCCATTCCATTTGGTTATTACTTTTAAGGCTGTAATATTCTCTTGTTTTTTTATAATTCATACCTTTTAAGTTTTGCATATATTACACAGCATTTTATTTGAAAATGTTTTTCATTTAAAGTTAAAAAATCTGGCGTTACCATTTTCTGAAAAATGTATGACATACAAATATGAAAGCATAGTGTAAATAAGATTTTTTATAACTCATTAATCTACTGCATGTAACAATTTTCACTTTTTATAAGGTTGTTGCATATAAACTCATCATTGGGAGAGAATTAATTTATTTACAATAATATCACAGCAATTGTAATAATATAATTAATACAAAATGTACATTACGAAGAATCTTCGTTGTCAGATGATCTTAGTTCAATAGCGAACGAGTCAATATATTTATCAATACATACATCCTTTGCAGCATCGCTTGTTTGCAAGTTTTTGCAATGCTTAACTGCATTTGCCCAGTTTTCAGCTGTCACTGATTGAATTGCTGCTCTGACGAGAGGTTTAAGATCAGCCATTTTAAAATTATTTCTTTTTGCCACATAAGTCTTTACTTGGGCCCAAATCAGTTCGATAGGATTATATTCACAGTGATATGGAGGTAACCAAACCGCTTGATGTCCGTTGTCGCGTGCCATTCTGTCTATAACATAATCATTTCCAATTTCGTACGACAGTGATTTAACCATTTCCAGTAATTCACACTTGTTCAAATTATCACTTGGATTTGCACCCTTATTCTCTAGCCACACCTTCATGACGTCTTTTTTCTCTGCCATCGTCGGAGGTTTGTCAATTCGTACGGAATGATATGAAGCGTTATCCAAAACAAGGATGGACGATGGCGGTATATTTGGAAGAAGTTGATGCTTGAACCATTCTCCAAACATTTTAGAATTCATTTGATGGTGGTAATCACCATCACTTTTAGATTCAAACACCAATTCTGCATTTGGTACAAATCCTTCCTTAGAGCCAGCATGCAGAATTATGGGTCTTTTCCCTTTACCAGTCGGTGGTTTCACTCCCGTTGCGTTTTTGCATTCTTATCCATCCAGCAATATTTCACTGTATAGTTTTGATTTACCCAAGTTTTGTCTATGTATATCACTGAATCACTCCCCTTCTCTCGAATCATTTTCATTGTCCTTAGAAATTTTGTTCTTGCACTAACCACATCAGGCCGTTCTATAAGAAATGATTTTCCATCCGCTCTTCCGATTTAAAACCCAGTTCTTTGAAAATTATGCGCAAAGATTCCTTGCTTCCACTAAATTCCGTATTTTCTTTGAATTCACATAAGATTTTATCAAGATTAGGTTTTTCTTCTCTGACATAGAAATTGAGAACAATTCTTCGCAAAGTACATTTATCAAAGTCGTCTATGTTTGTCACAGTTTTTGACCTTTTCCGTTTCTTCTTGTTGATGAACGGCGGAGTGGCATCATTTTCCTCAGACTCTCTTGCCTCTTTGCAACAACGATGAATGGTAGCTTCGCTCAACTTTGTTGCTTCAGTGGCACATAGAACTGCTTGCGACACATCACGAAGTGGACCGCCATTCAATTTTTCTGTGACGAAGTACTTATAAACAAAATAAGCCATTCGTCGGGCTTTTCCTGTCAGACAACCGCTTGGAGACTCTTCCATGATAAACCGTTTGACAGCGTGCTTTGTGTAGGAAAGAATTAATTTCACTACTGACTATTGTTCTCGGTAACCTAAAGCAAGAAGTCATTCTTTTTGGCGCTAAAGTTCTCAGCTAGTCCGGGCTGTGGGGCTTATCCAAAGGGTAGCTTAAGAGATAAGTCCTTTAAACTTCATGGTTTAATAGGCTTGGCCTACCTGCAAATCGGCTGTCAAAGGTCAGAAGAAAAGTGGCAACGTCTTTCGAAACACCCGTCACGTTTATAAATGCGATTTTTCATTTTATTTACTAATAAAATTATAATCACAATATGTGAACGCATAAGTTCATCAAAACATGCTAAAAACTTTAAACTACCCATTTATTGATTCTTGTGTTATATAGTAAGGTATTCAAAACTGGATACTGGTAGATATGGCAACAGGGTTCTTACCCAAAGAAGTAAACAATCTATCAGTTTAGATCTGTCGAACTATAATAATGCTAAGATACATATCTAGTGCTGTGTGAACAATTACTCATGAGAAAAAATGGAAAATCTTGAGATTTTTTACAGTATGGCTGGTTAGGATGATGGAGGCTGTTACCTGTTGAAGGCCAGAAGTTATTTGTTCAATTAGTAGGCACTTGGCAGATTTTTATTCAAACTTTAATCAATTCATTCATGGTAAGTGTGCAGCACTGTGAATGAAATTATTATGTCATTGTTTATAAGAAAGGCAACTGGTTTCTGGAAAAGAGTATGTACTTTCTGCCTTTGTTAATCTTAGTTCTAGTATAACTATTTTGCAGACATTGCTCTATAGCCATGGGTAAGAGTTTAAATCAATTAGATCCCTAATCAGTGAACTAGCATAAATTTTTTCATAAATTTCTACTTCAAACTTGTGGATCAAACTTATGAAAATCTCAGGTGAGATGAGGGTACTGCCAACCAACCCACACAAGAGGCCAAAGAATTAGG
The DNA here is from genome assembly GCF_015104395.2 of Macrobrachium nipponense. NCBI lineage: Eukaryota > Metazoa > Arthropoda > Malacostraca > Decapoda > Palaemonidae > Macrobrachium > Macrobrachium nipponense. The sequence continues at coordinate 29,301,622 of NC_061088.1, read as the reverse complement.
AACTGAACTACTTGAACTGTATACAAGTATATACTACTAAGATAAAACAAAATTTTGTTATGGACTTCTGGTTGGCAGCAACCTCGTCTCTCAGACAAGAGGTATGTTCAAGCCCAGTGTGAGATTATGAATTCAAATGTTATTAGGAAAACAAGAGAAGTTGATGTTCAATATACTGAATGGACATAGTACTGTAGTGTCACAGTACTATGTGATACTTTAACTGAAGGACAAAAATGTTCCAGTAAGTGGTACATCTTTATTCTTTACAGGTTCAAAGGGTCTGTGTACATTATAAACTGGCCAACAGAAGAAGATATGGCTGAGAAAAACAATGTAGTTATGGATGATGTGACTAAATGGGGCCACGTATTTGAGCATTACATGAGAGGAGGTATGGTAGACTTGCTGTAGTGAGCAGAGGCTTGAATTTAATTTTTTTTAATAGATGCAAGCCATTGCCTTCCTGGTGCCATAATTTAGATTCCCAGAATATATAGTGTACTTTTCACAAATGCATCCCACATCACTAAAAGGTGTTTGTTAAGTCCCTTCAACTCCTAACTGCACCCACTTTTTTTTTTTTCTTTCTTTTTTTTATAACCTCCAATCCTGCTTCATTCTTCCATCTAAACTTCCTAACATGGTATTTTTATAATAAAATTAGATTTTGTATATACTTATCAAGTAGTTACATAGCTAAAATTTTCTGGTATAGGCAGCTAAAAATTTTGAATTCGAGTATATTCTTTTTTTGATTCTTTGTTTTTAGAGTAGGTAAAGACAGCCCCACCTACTTTCGTCGGGAAAGAGAGGGAACAAAGAGCAGAGAAATGCCAATTTGTTTATGCCTATATAACATCATAATTCTATTATTAATAAAAATACAATTTTTGTATAAGTAACTTAACATGTAATTACACAGCTGATTCCCATGGACTATTCTAATCCCAAACAATGTTAACAAGAACAATGAACTGAGAAAGAAAATTCTGCAAACACTCGGAGTGTTTGTTTTTCCTTACCTATTAAGACAACAGTGTGATGAGACTGCTTCTGTTATTGCACTACTCTTCAGCAGTAGAGACTGGGTGGTAAAGCCACAGATCTCCTACTACATAAGTGGGAGCCTCATAGCGAAGGATACTTCCAAATGCCAGTAAGGACTACAAAATTAAGTCTCCTCTGCCCAGGCTACAGTCAAGACATTAAAATTATCACCATCCCAACCATAAAAACTGGTGGGTACCCAGGTACACTGTACGTCCCAGGCTTCCGAAGAACTCAACATAAGATTAAAAGGCAAAACGTGATGAAGCAAGACACTTCCTACACTCCCACTCCTAGTACCATGCCAGCCAAGGAGAAAGGTCCCAAGATACTGCAATCTTTATACTTTGTTTTCACTTCATTTCCAGTAAATCATATCCAAAATTGATGTAAGAGATATACTGTATTGAAAGCTAATGAAGTACCTAATGATCTGACTTCATGAGCTCTTACTTTCAATAATCGGCAATCTTTTTCTCCCACTTGAACATCTGCTTCATTAATAACATCACTCGGGAAAAAGGATAACGCATTTTTTTGTAAGTGGCCATGAGGGGTCCTTGACCGAAGTCCAGAGGTTGCTAGATGGACCTCTAATTCATTCTGTTTTATCAAGATGAAACTTTAGTGTTCTTACAGGACAGAGCGCCCTTCGTCTTCGATTCAAGAATCCTGTCAGACTTGATTCTAAAGGGTTGGGGCCATGGTTTAGTGGCATTCTCTTTTTTGGCACAAAACCCTAAGGTAAGTGAGCACATTGTGTCGCCTGCAGCAAATCAAACTCTTCTGTCCGTAGCTTGTATGTATTTCGCTAACTCCTTTGGTTGTTGCTAGAGCCACTAAGAACAGGATTTTCTTTGTTAAATTCCAAAAAGAAGCTAAATCTAAGGGTTCGAACTGAGAACTAGTAAGCCACTTTAGTACTGTGTCTAGCTTCCATACTTGAAGCTGCTCTTGAAAACCCTTTTGCTTTGAGGAGTCTTCCGATAGTTTGTACCCTGTCAGACCCATAGAAGACAACTTTTGGTGAAAATAGTTTAAATGGGCCTGAAGAGCTTTTTCTTCTGAGGTAGAATCCTTGGAAAGTCTGCCAGCAGACTCATGAGTTCTGGGAACCATTCCCTTAATGGCAAAAATGGTTCTATCAGGATCATTGATACATTTTGGTGATGGTGAAACTTGTTCAACACTTCCCTGATCATTGCAAACAGGAAAAATGCATAAAGGAACTTGTCGGACCAATCGAGTAGTTGGCATCTGTTGCCCATGCTAGAGTGTCCAGTATCAGTGAGCAGAACAGCGGAAGTCAAAAATTTTTTGACGAAGTAAAGAGGTCCAACTTCGATATCCCCCACTTTTCACAGGTCTAAACAGACTAGTGGATCTAAAGTCCATTCTGTGTCAATGACTTGGTTCCGACGGCTCAGCTGATCCACCAATACATTCATTCTTCCTTGCACAAATCTGGTGTCTAATGATTTCTGATTCTGTTTCATCCATACTAGTAGGTCTCTTGCTGCCTAGCTGAGGTAGCAAGACTGGGTTCCCCCTTGTTTATATATGCTAGGGCAGTGGTAATGTCCGAGTGAACTGCTACTATCCCCCCAAACACTACTGAGGAAAGGCTATCGTACATAAATGTATTGCTTATAATTCCTTGACATTTATGTGCCATTGTAACTGATCCTTTGACCATGTCCCAGAGATTTCTTTGCCTCCTAAGAGGGCTCCCCAGCCCAGATCCAATGTGTCAGAATAGAAACTTAGGTCTGGGTTCTGAGGGAATAAGGACTTCCTTTCCAGTGTTTCTTGGTCTCTGTGGTGATCGGAAAAATGAAAGAATCGGGATGTCTTTTCCTGTCCCACTTGTCTCTCAAGTAGAACTGAAAAACTCTTAGATGTAGGCTCCCTTAAGAGACAAACTGCTCTAATGTGGCCAGTGTCCCCAGAAGGTTTATCCAGCTGTTGGCCGTGCAAGACTGAAGGTTCAAGATTGCTTGAACCGAGGCATAAATGTGCGCTCGGAACCGTGTAGGAACTCTAGCACCAGAGGACGTTCGGGCGCAAATAGACGCTTAGGTGCAAG
>NC_061088.1:29234443-29297986 GCF_015104395.2 Macrobrachium nipponense | reverse complement strand
CTGGATCCTCGGTAGTAATAGGACATATTCCCCTTGTTGTGCAGCTTTCTAGGTTTCACTTTTCGTGAGTCTTTCGTTCACAAAGATCAGAGCATATAGCTTTGCAGAAAAGTGTTAGGTGTAACCGTTCTTGCACTGATAACAGTAACTCTTCCACAGCGTACACACGACGACGAGCAATGAATCGAGATATCCTGTAACTTTTTATATGTATACCAACACTGGCAACTTCACGCATCACGTTGACGGAAGAAAATAACGAATTTTTTTTGCATATACGACATTAAAGAGTTGTTGCCAAAAAATGAAACATTTTCATGGGTAATATGTCCTCATGGTAGCTCACAGTAAAATTATCAATAAAGAAATTATAACGGAATAAAATTTACGTTAATACGTCTGGCAGAGCAAACTCTATCCCCGCCCCTCGCCAACACAATCCCGAGATCGGGTGTAACTTTACTGTTTTGTACGATACAGTTGGCAAAGATGATGCAATCTCAATTTAACTCATTTTAGACTTCACAGTATGTACTTTACTGTTACATATTATGACCTCAACTCGATATTTTATGCCGAATATTATGCAGATACGAAGTTTGAACCTAATAGCATTGAGGTATAGACTTTTATTTCTACAACGCACCCGGTGTACAGGACCACTTCGCGTTGCGTCTAGTTCGTGGAAAAGATCGATAAACTAGCGCGGACGAAACGTTTTAGTGTGTATACAAACCGGCACAAATACCTGCTATTATTGAATTTATTACACAACGGGGATACCTTACACCCAAAAAGGAATTAGCTTGGTTTAGAAACAGCAAGAAATAGTCGAATTTGACCACTCGGTTTAAGAGTAACTACATACACCCCTGTTATATATTATATATATATATATATATATATATTATATATATATATATATATATATATATTATATAAATTGATATAATTTATATTTATATATATATATATATATATCTATATATATTATATATTATTATATGATTAAATATTAATTGATATAATTGTTAAAATTGAATTTGCTATCTGTCCAATATATATATAATATATATATATAATATAATTATATATATATATCAATATTATATATATAATACCAGTATATGATGATATTTAAGTATGTATATATACCTATACTCTGTTTTTTTTCCATCTGTCCAGCAGCCTGTGGTGTTTTTGTATGGTAACACTGCGTCCCGGGCTTTAAATAGTTACGCTATGTGTAAGTTTTAGGTAAATAAAAGGATATCTGGGAGTACATTTGCAACTGAAAAGTGTTTTAATAAATTACAGTGTGCGAATTACACCGTTAATATTCGAAATAGAATATTATTATTATTGTTGAATGTAAGTATTGTAACTATCTAAAGCCCGGAACGCAGTGTTACCATACAAAAACACCACAGGCGGATGGACAGATGAAAAAAACAGAGTATAGTGAATGTTATTTTAATTCAAACTGATGAGTAATTCTCATCATCATCCTTTCTAATGTGACAATGAAAGAAATAAATAAAAAAGAGAGAACTTAATGCAACTGATAAGTTACATACGAAGTTTGAAATGGGCGGTTCAAGCAAAAGTGAACATGATTAGTGTTTCTATAATGCAATATGCTGAAGGACTCCCTTAACTCACCCAAAATTGCCACTACTAGTTGGCAGTACCAGTTAAGCGTAATGCAACACAGAGTTACGTAAGTACTAGGTACATGATACAAAGTCTGAACATGAACATTTCATTATCACTGTAATAAAAAATTTTACAAATTACATATGACACGATTCTGTACGAAAGTTGCTCTCATCACAAGTTACAGATTTATTTGACCTGTTATATATTTGTATATTAAGAGTTCATGTATCAGCGCTTGTTTGCTAAACTACAAATGGACCTCTAGTTCAGTGAAATCCTGAGCCATATGCCATGTCATAGCTGCGGTAGGCTACCACAGATTGGCAGATGACATAACACAAAGACAAGAGTTGCTTCAAATGGAAAACTTACCAGGCCTGACCCTTTGTGGAAAGTATTGTGAAACTTCTCGATCGATGCTGATATTTGGTAAGCACTAAGTAGGTTTAATTTCTTAAATTGGTGAGATACGTGATTTTCTTTATTCATATTATAAAACAGTATAGGAAATGGCAGACATTTGTCAGGCCCTAAAGAGCTCCGGCACCTATACAATTGGCACTGCACCCCTGCTCGTAAGAGTATATAGAAGGAAATTTCACTATATTTTTATAGACATTCCATATTATGCTTTTGTTTGATAATGCTAGTATGGTTTGCAAGGCTTTTAGGCTTTGAATACATTTATTTTTTTTTTTTTTTTTTTTTTTTTTTTTAGATATTTTCATATTATTCTGACACTGAAAACTATAGCCCTTGCAACTCTGGTACTTAGTACGCAATTTGTTCTTGTCCATTATTGATTCAAGGTTACATTTTTAGCATTACAAGGTTTTCTTCCAGGAACTTTCCATCAACCCGGATTGGTCCTGTTTAACACTGGCTTTGGTATGTCTCGGTAAGTTCATCGGATAAACCGGTCAATGGGCCGTTCATTTTGTTTACCTGCACATCGTTCGTCGCAGGAGAACGTCTTGGACCCTTGATCGATACCGAAGTCGCTTGGCTGACATTTGAAAGTCATCCACTAACGTAATTATCTCCAAGACCTTGTTGTGAAGACTGTGGGCGCGGCGAAGATTTCAATTGGTGATCGCGATGGTTTTTGCTTATTGAACATTTTTCTTAGCATAAATGAAGTTAATTATCGTAATACTTTTGTAGAGTACTTTTACGAAAGACTTCCGTGACTGATTTTTGTTTCTTATCTCGTCTTCTCGAGTTAGAAATCATTGCCGGGTCGCCGCTACAAATCGGCCTATGTAGAGGAAGAGACTTTAGGGGCATTTCATACTTCCATGAATGATCACAGCTTAACTGATTCTCGTAGACAATTTTTTTTTTTTCAAATAATTTCTTACATTTTTGTAGCAATGAGTTTGGTTTTTCTGTTACAGTCCTTGATTAACCTTTTTACACGATTTTGGATATTTGGTATTTTCATGGATGGTGGTGTAGCTCTTCAATCTCTTTATCTGTCTGTCAGTATGCCTTTGCCAAAATGTGAAATCTTAACCCAAATTCCGTGCATATTACTTTATAACCTGGCCCTAGTATTTGAAATGTTAGGAAGTTGGCCTAGAGACTTCACATTTGAAGTATTTTCCAAAAATGAAGTCTTCAGACACTATCGAAGTCAGTGACTTCGTGACTTTTAGCTTAACTTTAACTACTCTGCTCTGTCTGTACAGCGTACTCTCATAAAGCTCGTTTTTTAAGACTAGGTACAGGGTCTCAGGTCACTTATCATGGGCCCTTATTTGTTTAAATTCCTTGCATAAGAATAAATGTTCTGTATTTGATTTTTAATTTCTGTATAGATCAGACCACCCACCTATGCATTTTCCCAAAGTTCTTATTATTCTTTCTAAGAATCTCCTTTCCTTAAGCTATTTGCTTTGATGTACTAAGTACTAAGTGATTAATTATCTTTTACAGAGTAAGCAGGGCAGATTTTAATTATACTAAGGGTACATTCCTAATTAAGACCTCGGATTTTATACCCGAGCTTTATGTAACTTAACTGCTTAAAAGAAATAAAAAATGATGAGGGGAATTTTACCATTATTAGTGATAAAAGTCTATTGCAATCATTTAGTCTCGTCCTATTAATTTTAAAGATTTTGCAATGGTTCCTAGTCTCCAAGAGCAAAGTTGTCCAACATTATTTCTGATGGATTCCAGGACATGGAATGGAGAAGCAGATAGGTGCTTACTAACCAACCATTCGGCAGGAATCACTTCCAGCGAGACCTTACTTATACCAAGAATCAGAAAATCGGTAGACAATTCAATGCAGCGGCGAAAGGTCAAAAGCGATATGCCTCCCTAGAGGTATAGCAATATAACCAGGATTAGAAATGGATCTGCATTGTCAGAAGATTGCATACATGCAATTCACCTGTGGTGTCTTGAAAATTCGTACCAACCAATCTTTTTGCAAGGATTGTTCAGTCGCTTCCTAGAGTGCTAAAGGCCTTTGCACCTATCAAATCTTTGTTTTCACACTCCATGAACCTTTTTATTCTTCATTGTATCCATGCTGCAGCTACTCTCCTGAAGGTAACGGAAATGTTTTACTTCTTGTAAGAACTGCCCCTCTATTACATGGTTCTCAACTCTCCTCTTTTCCCCATATACTTTTGTATTTCATTTTGAACATCGACAGTTTCTTCCTTCATGTATAGTTTGCATTCTTGAGTAACTCTTGTGACACCATCTGTTACATTTAATTCATAGTGCAGAGTTCACCCCTTTCCCACAATATCTACATGACCAATTCCCTCCTTGAGTTTTTTCAGGTGTAGCTCTCCCAGTCACAAGAAGCTCCATTCTTACTCTTCATTTTTATTTCTTTCTTCAGCATCCATTTCTTCTACCTTTTAAACTTTCAGCCAGACTTTTCTGTTCAAACTAGGGCATTTACATAAAGTAGCTTCCAAAGTCTCCTTTTCTGCAGTCAATTGTAAATTCTTTCATTGCTGTGATAAACAGCAAATTGCTTTTTGCCGATCGTTGATGGACACCAGCATATATCACAAATTCTGGCGAACCTATCAATGTATCCACTTGAGGTCTAGTGCTATGGCAGAGTACATCAATAGCTTAATGAGATATTGCTATCTATTGCCTATCTAATGTCCATCTAATTATTTGTTCTGCTACCTTGTCAAATGCCTTATTAAGCCTGACAGATGTATCGTATAATCTAATTCTCTTTGTGTGGTACTTACCTGTGGTTGCCCCATTAAAAATGCTGCTTCCACTTACGATCTCTCCGGTATGAAGCCAAACTAATAGTTATCAATTTTAAGAGTTTTAACAGCCTGTCTTCCAACACCTTTTGCAATATTTACATTGCATGCTCAGGTAGTGTTATTCCTCTGTAATTTCCACATTTCAATGTCTCCCCCTTTTCTTTTGTCTACACACAATGATGCTTCTATGCTTCTTTTCCACTCTTCTGGGCCTGTGTTTTCCTTCGTCAGGTTTTCATTGTCATGGTAAGCTCAGGAAGTGCCGGCTCTCCTGCTGTTTTTGTTAAGCTAAGTGTTCTTTGAGATTGACCTGGAGTTTTTCCATTTGTCATCTTCCCATGGGCCCTTTTAACCTCTTCAGTTGTTATGATATCTTTAGCTCCATTATTAGTTCTTATATACTTATTTGGGGAACATTACACTTGCTAAAGTTTGGTTTTCTATGCATCTGTCTTTTTCCTCAGACTTTGTAGCAAAGAAACAGATACCTGGTAACCAAGGATCATCTACCACTTCCTTTTCTGTTATGGCCTTGTCATCAACTGCAGACAACAATGATGAGCTGCCCTTGAATGCTATGTTTTTTCAACTACTTCAGGATGACAAGGAATGTTAGAGATGATAACGCCGGACTCTTCTTCACAACTCATCAGTGGCCATCTAGCTAAAAATGTGCAAGATGACAGTTAAGAGAAAACTTGCTAGGAATTAGAGCAATGCAACTTCCTTAGCACAAAAAAAAAAAAAACGAAATTTCAGCTATTTCAAATGCCGGATCCAAGTGGTGCCAATACACTTTCGCAAATTTTCACCTGAGGAATGTTATGCATGAACTGTTATCTCTGCCTCCGCGTGATTCATTCTTGTTTGTTCCTTGTGCATACTCAAGGAATGTAGTCTAACAGGTTTATGAACTTCTACTGAAACATTTTGCACTTCATGTCTCACCTTTTTCCACTTTTTAAAGCCTCAGTGAGGAATCTAATTTAATTATGAATACCTGCTGTCTACTGAGAATCCCCTTTATTTTGCTGCCTTTGTACCATACTAGAGTTAATTTGTCTGTGAAAGTCCACATATCTTTCCTAGTAATTTTTTACGTTCTATATAACATAAAGTACATTTCCCCAAATACTCTCCTGAATTCATTGATCCATTGGGCACTTGCCAACAACCCGGGGATCTCAAATTCTTTACCACCCCCCTAAAATGCGAATTGGGATAATATGACAGTTAGAGTAGTTTTGGTGACGAAGAAGTTTTTGAAACAAAAACATTTCAGCTGAACAGAGATTAATTTTACTCATGTTTGTAGATGAGGAAGCTGTCAGAAAGGTGGAAGCAGAAGGAAAACGAGTCGCAGAAGATGAAATAGAGACAAAACCAGAGCAGCTTCCAGGCATGCTTGTCATGAAAACACAAGCACTTAATTAGGGTGTTTACAAATACATGGATGAAGAAGGGATTACAACGCTTCATGGAACACTTATAAGGCAAAGTAGGACAACGTTCCTTGGGCAAGGATATGTAAAGAAAAATCTACAGAAATTACGGCAGATGGACGCGAATTGGTCGAGTGTGAGTCATGTTACGAATGGTACGTACCACACTGCTTGTCTTGGAACAACACAAAATTATAAGGCCTCACGGAGTTCTGTTAGGTGTATCTAGACTCGCAATCAAAGAGACAAAAGATAAAATGAATTAACGCTCCTCTAATCTGATAATGACAAATATAATGAGACATCGCCACTCCTCTACCTGAAACTGCTTTTGACTCTAACATAGACAATGATAAAATAGTATCAGTAACCAAGGGAGAAGAGGGACAACATGGTTTAACATTCTATTAAAAATCAACACTTAGTACCAGTACATTACGAGAATACATATAAGCTAATATATTTTGAAGTAGAGAAAATTCTTATGATTTTGTCAAGCTTAACCGTTGATAATGTAATTCATTAAAATAGTTAAGGTGGGGGTGTGGGTGAAGAAATGATAACGTTGCAGCAACGATCCCTGAGTGTTAAACATCCACTAACCTACTTACAACCTGTTTGCAACGTTACAATTATGTTCGGTGTTAGCTGGGGACCTAGAGGAGGAAAAATATCGTAGGTCTACAATTCCCCTCTGGGAAAAAACAGCCGGGACTGTTATTCCCTGGAGGAAATCAGTCCTAGGCTAATTTTCCCAGGGGAATTCCAATCACAAGGTTGGTTGGTTGGTTTTATAAAATTTAGGTGTAACACCAAGCACTGAGGCAGCAAAGGCCATTCAGCGCTTACTGTATAACCTTATGAAATTATAAGGTGTTGTTATATCACATAAAACAGGTTTATTTCTTTGAGATAATTTACTGTATCTTGAAGTGGGGCATTTTCTCCCAATAGTTCTTGAAGTGGTATATTATACGTATTATGTTGTTGGATCTCCGTTTTCTTTCGAATTTATGGCATTCCGTCTGCAGATGACGGACTGTGACCAGAGTACGACAATGGTTACAGTAAGGGGTCTGTCTTTCCTCGCCTTGCAACATCAAGTTTTTGTGTGTAAAGTATGTGTGTCCTATTCTTAATCCTGTTAATATGACATCTTCCCTTTTTTGACATTGTTGTCTATTCCAAGATTTTACAGATGATTTTATATGCTTTAATTTATGATTTAACTCTAGCCAATCTTTTTCCCATTTTGATTGACAGTTTTCATTCATTGTTTTAATGTCATTGTAAGGTATTTGTATTTTTTTGATAGACTCCTTTTTTACTGCCTTTTTGGCTTCTTTATCCATCTCTTCATTACCCTTTATGGCCACATGGGAAGGGACCCAACATAGTTTTATATTTATAGATTTCCGTTTTACTGTTGTTGTTAGGAATGAAGCAGAAGTCTATAAATAATTATGTAGGGAAATTTAGCTATGAAATCTAATGGTAGAGTTATTGTATATGAAGGCGAAGAGAAGGTAGAAAGTGTGTTGGAACAGATTGCAGTCATAGCTATTTGAAAAATGAGACTAAACACATCCAGAACTTCGCCAAAGCAAAAACATGCTGATTACAGGGGAAAATCTGAACTTTGACACCTTCAGTGGGTGGTTACTGTAGATTAGAACAACCAATAAGATTCTTATAGGGGTGGCACCGGAAGTTAGAAAAGCCACTCAATAAGTAGTGTGTATCCTAGCAGAAATAAGGGAGGAGCCCAAATTGAGAGAAATCTCAGAGAAGATGAATTAGGAACTAAGGACTGGACGAAAAGGTTGTGTCGGTGAAATCTCTGTACCCTGTACCGCCCCAATAAATATTGATGTAAAAATCACATCAATATCCTTAGGGTCCAAACATATTCAAGTGGCGGACCAAACCACTCTAGTCCCTGCCATTTGGATGAAGGTAAAGCCTAAGTTCAGAGACCCAGCTCCTACCTAACCTGCACGAGAGTTTTAGTGAAAAGGAGGACAGCTAGGGGTAGCAACCGAGTGTCAGAAAGTAAGAGATTGAAAAATACTCAAGTAAGAGAAAAATTGAGACATTTAGATTCAAACTAGGAGATAGTTCTCCCAGTTAGGAAGCCCTCTTGCCCGTTACACAGTTTCAACCATAGGTTGGAAATGCATAATTCCGTCAAGGCAGTCTCAACTTAAGAGGGTTTCAGTCACAGGGGACTAATTTACTACCACACCGGACCTTTGCATGGGCGGACTACCTGTTAAGACATAGTCTCAAAATGTTGAAAACCACTGGATTAGGCTTAAGAAATAATTACTTTGAAGTTCCATTGCAAATGCAGCCTTGAATCAAGGCAGGAAGTAGGATGAGAACTGATGCGCCTAAGTCATAAAGATTAACCCACGGGAAGATTGTGTGCTGCCCAGAACCTCACTTGTTGGGATAGGGTTTCGCCTGTCAAGACACTTCCTTGACATATCATAGGGAAGGTAAGTAATTCCTTGTTTTGCAGGTTTACTAGAGGTTTTTTCTTCTGCCATCATTCATATTACATTGAGATGCAAAAAAAACCATATTGTCAGATATAAATGGTTTTCCATTTTGTTCACTGTACTACCACTGTGGAACATCTACCTGGAAATCTGTGTATTGCTTTTTAAATTGAGAATTGCTCAGGAGCAATTTCGTCCCAGTGACAAGAATTTCTCTTAAGGGAAAACGTTTGGAACAACTGGACAAAGAGAAGAGATGCAGACAATACCCCTGAAACATGAAACATGACTAAACTTGGCCTTCTCTTCCATCCAAAGATTTCCAGTTTAGTGACAGTTAATCAACTGGATCTAAACTCAATATCAATTTAGTGATAGAACTGCAAGCAAAATACACCTTTTCAGTAACCAGAAAGCAATTTTCCAGGGAATCCAAATTCCATTTTATTTTTCCAGGAAGTTTCAACCATGCTGTCTGTATTCGAAGATTGTTGGTGTTGAAGATTAAGCTGGCCGTATTCCAGCACGGGCTCTTGCTCGTAGAGCAGCCCGTAGGTCATTTGAATAGTCTGAAGGTGAATGGTTAGATTTAAGGATAAGTTTATGCCCTTTATTGAGATCAAATAGATATGCAGGTGAAATGATATGGTAAAAGAAAAAAAAGTTAACAAACGAGGTTACAAGCCCCTTGGATCCCTAAGGCACCCATCCATCAATAGGAGAAAAGGATCGATGGCAGCGAGTACTGGCGAGTCAGAGATAGCCAATAAGGAAATCGAAATAGTTATCGTCTGAGAAAAACATAAACAAACAAGCAAACAGCAAATTCTATGGGGTTGAAGTGCTATTTTTCATTTATTCGAAGAGAGAGAGATCGTTAGTGGTAGGGAACGATGAGGGTATAAGAGACAGCAATATAGAAGTTGGTAACAGTGGTAGTTAGAGCGGTAGTTGAAAATTTCGGTCGTTAGACGTGAGGCGGCCGAAAAAAAAGGAAAAAACGAAGGTTGTTTAGTAGTAGAAAAAGATATATTCTTGCTTCATCATTATTGTTATGTCTAGAATTCGTTTAAGTTCTTCGGCGGTGAGGAGGACCTTTGCTTGATATTTACCAGTGACGTCTAGTTTGGTCACACTTTCTCCGTTTCGGAATACTGCAGTGTTATGCTCCAGTGTGATCATGCGGCAAGAGAATAAGCACTTACTTGATTATTTATTGAGTAAAAATCCACACATCTCGACATAGTGTTCAAGTAAAGCATGACATTATTATGATTATCAGATAAAACATAATTTTTGTCGGGCCCAAATCTTTAGCTAATTTATTGTACACCTAACTATTAACTGTTTTGATAAATAAATAAATAGAATAGAATAAGTAAATAAAAATAAATAAATAAATAACAATTTGAACATCAAACGTAGCTTGTTCTTCAACATGATGGAACAGGGAATACCAACTTTGTCTCCCAATAATCAAATGAATAAATGCACGTGTTTTTCTTAATGATATAGAATAATATACACAGTACTTGTACACAATAAAAAATTAATATAATGAATAAAAACAGTTATTGAAATTAATGAGTTAAAATGACATGGAAGTTAAACGACTGCGCCAACACGCTTCCCTGTTAATAGCTAATGACTAGGCTTCAGCCCATTTTCAAAACTGTTATTTTTAGTAATGTGATAACAGGGCTTCTTCACGCTACCTGTAATTACCTGAGCACTGGTTGTTCATGTGCCCATATATCAGCATAAAAAAGCAGAAAAAGTTCAGATTCTGTCAGCTGTCTCTGTTACACAAGTTATCAAGATGCCAAAGCATCAGAAAGTCAAAGTATCCCTGTGGTGTTTGTGGTCAGGAGTGTGATAATGCAAATGTCATAGTGTTCAGAGTGTGACTTGTGGATTCATACAGATTGTGTACCAGTGGATAAAAGTCTCCTTCAGGAAGGGGTGGAGTAAGATTCTCGTTTAAAATTTTACTGTCCATGTGTTTGAGCCGAAGTCGGTAGTTACAGCTTTGAAAAGTCTCCATCAAGGTATGCAAATATTATGTTAAATTATTATGTTAATAGTTTAAAAATATATTTGTTTATTATTCCATACCACAATTGTCTGATATCATTATACACTAGACTATATTACACATGCATGGATATCAAAAGTCAACCGCTCTACCACTTAGCCACGGGAACATATTGATTGACATGCAGCATTTAGTCTTCCAAGTAATTTTTTTGACCGTTTGTCTTTCCGGCTGTTTTGGTCGTTTCGGTAAATAATACTGAAGACCATAAGGTCTTCAGTAATTGTCTAAGTCAACTTTGAATGATTTATCCCCTCTGGGTAACTGCTTCGGAACACAATGGTCTTTCAGTTTGCATGACTTCTTCCACCTCTTTAAATGGCGATTCTTCGGTCTGAGTTCCTGCTTCAATAGGCAAAACAGGAAATACTGGCTGTGTAGGGGTTGGGAGAATGACCTTAGGGGTCGGGGAAATGTTCATGGGGGTTGGGGGAGATCTGGGAGCAGGGATGTGGTGATAGGTTGGAATAGGTTGGTTAAGGGAAGGTTGAGGTGGAGGAGGCAGATTCGTCCTGGGGTCGAAGCTTAGGTTGGTTGGAGGTCGTCTTGACGGCGATGGCCGACGTTCTCGCAGTCTTGCTGGTGGAGGAGGGATGCCCTTCATCCTCCATATCCTCTCCAATCTTACAGGACACCAAGGACGTAATTTAAGATTTTTGTTGGGGAGGCAGCAAAGACAGTTTGACGAGCGAAGCGAGCCTAGTCAGCTTTTTTTTCTTTTCTTGAACTATTTTATGAGCTGTTTGCCATCACATGAGCAAGGTATATATTTCAGTTAAGAATATAGTACTCCCACTACTGTTTGTTTATCTCATCATCACTGGTAGCTATTATAGCAGACAGACGAGGATCAAGAAACGCAATGTTTTCGAGAAATTTCGTATATTTATGATTGCACATTTTAAAATGTAAACATGCTGTTACTTCTAGGGGTCTAAGGGGTAAGGGGGCAAGTTGAGACTTTGGTGGGGGACCAACTTGAGTCTTCCAAATGACGCCCATTCCTTAAACGATGTATGGTGTGGTTGTTTGCAGCAGAGTCAAGGTAATAGGGTCTGCTCAACTCGGCTGTGGGGGCGGAGCTAATACTGTGACGTCAGAAGAGTAACAGTACTCGCGCTTCTCCATTGAATTACTTAAAGAAGCTTTAGTTTTTATACATTTAATCCATATTGCATGGTTTTTTTTTGATAAAATCTGATAAAACCTGTAAAGAGGTAACATGCTTGATGTTTTTTAATAACCATTCAAAGTATATAGTGTCTGCTCAACTCGGCAGTGGGGGCGGGGCTAATACTGTGACTCACAAGAGTAACACTCCAGTGTTTCTCCACTGAATTACTTGAAGAACCCTTAGTTTTTAAACATATAATCCATGTCGCGTGGTGTTTTTCATAAAATCTTGATGATAAAATCTGTAGAGGTCACATGTTTGATTTTTTTAATACCCATTCTCTCATTTAGTCACCAAACCTTGTTTTATTGCACAAAATATACCAGTTTGAACATACAGCTACTCCAGCTTTTTTCATATGTTTATTTTTTACTTATTTATTTACTTACCTATATACTGGTTTGCTGTATTCTCTTCAAGTCCATTTCTTTTAACATGACAACTCTCTCTCTCTCTCTCTCTCTCTCTTCTCTCGTCTCTCTCTCCTCTCTCTCTCTTCCTTTTCATGCAATCTCTCTCGGCCTCTCTCTCTCTCTCTCTCAGGTAGTAATATTATCAAGATTTTAAATAATTCTTAAGAAATGTATTTAGTTCTGTCACTGTGTTCATACCTCACTTTGAAAAGCAACTCTTTTATGATAAAGGTTAGAATGATAGATTAATTATATTTTCCAAATCTTATTGTGAATACTTATTGTTATGCAATAAATACAAAGAAAATGTGGTACAGGCAGTGTAAAAAATGGCAGTTGCATTTCCACGACTTGGCCACAAAAAAGAAAACAATATCAAAAGTACAAGAATTACATCATATACGATATAAGGTTTTGTCAAAGGAATAAATGAGAAAATGATACAGGGAACACATTTCCAGCAAATTTCTCATTAGCACTTCATATCACATAAATATACTTCCGAACACATAAGTTTACATGTAACACAAACTGTATACATAAAGGTATTAATTATGCATGCCTCAAACGATTATAATATTTTCGAAAAAAAGTACAAAAAGTCATTCGTCAGTCTGGCTGGATGTATCAGATTCTGATGACGTTTCACATGGGGCGGGGCTAGATTTCAGATCTCCCACGAACGCTTAATTTTTTGTAATTTTTGCGTGTGTAGATAATATTTTCTGTGCGCGATTATGGGTTTGAAAATAATTGTAATTGTAATGTGTCATATACCAATTGAAAGGGCATTCTTTGTACTTTTACATGGTATATGGCAAAACGTAATAAGATGAACAATTATGTAAGAAAAATGTGGTAAATATTTACATAAAATTTAAAAATTTTGGTCTGTCTTTGACCTAGAATTCCTCGAAAATTTCTGAGAACACCTATCAATTTTATTTATGCATTATATAGTGAATTTTATCAGCTTTCTAATCCATTTTTCAGTTTCTTTCTATCATTATCCCTTAGTCAGATACGCTACGAAACGTGAATGTATGTAGGTTGACGGATGAAGTAATTGCACATTTTTGTGTGCGTAAATAATTTTTTCTGTGCGCGCTTGTGGGTTTGAAAGTAATCGTAATTGTAATGTGCTATACATCATTTGAAAGAGCATTCTTTGTACTTTAACGTAGTATACGACAACATCCAATAAAAGGAAAATTTATATAAAAAAACGCCATCGCAAAAATAGTTATATGAAAATGTTATCATAAATATAGCTTCATAAAGATATGGTCCTTTTGTAACTGATGACGTTTCACAAGGGGCGGGGATAGGTTTTAGTACCGCCTCGTGAGTAGACCCTGTATATTTTGACTCTGGTTTGCAGTTTGGACAACGGAGCAGTCGGGCTACAGTGTGGCCCTTTACCTTAATCTTGGTAAGGCATATACGTCAGTCTCGTGTCACTGGCTGCAAATTCCACAGACAAGGCTGACCGTGCACTCTCTTGTGGTGACCATATGGAGGAGTTATGGAGTTCCATTTGACAACGTCTGTGTGTGTGTGAGAGAGAGGGCTAATTGCTGGATGGGTAGTTAACGATTGGATTGGCTGTTGGTGAGTGCTGGGTTGTCTGCTGGTGCAGCTGGAGTTAGCTGTTAGAGTTCTGCGTTTTTAGGTGGTTTTTGGTCAGTCTTTAGTCAGAAGGTGTGAGAGACAGTAGTGTGGACAGCAGTCTGGTGAAGGCATCGAGATTTGTTTGGGTTGTGTTTTGTTGATTTGTTTTTGGTTATTGTTAAGGTTGGTGTTGTTAGTGGGTGTGTGTTGCCTTTTTTGTGTTGTTGATTTTTTGTGTTAGTAATTGTTTGTGCAGTGGTCTTGAGTTGTGGTTGAGTTCCTTGTTGTTTGCTGTGTTGTTATATGTGAGGTTGTGGTTGTTCCTTGGTTGTTTGCTGTGTTGTTGGGTTGTGGTGGTGTTCCTTGGTTGTTTGCTGTGTTGATGAGTTGTGGTTGTGTTCCTTGGTGGTTGTGTGTTGTTGGGTTGCAGTCCTTGGGTGTTGTGTTGTTGTTCTTGGTTGTGGGGTTGTTGTTAATGTTTCAGCGACCTCGACCAGCGGACAGCACAGCATAGCCCTGGAGTATCTGGAATTGGTAAGTACATGTGTTTTGTGTTTGTTTTTGTATAGGTGTAGGTCAATTGTTCTGTGTGTATGCTGTAGTGTAAAGAGGAAAGTGTGACTGGGGTGAGTTGGGCAGCTGGAGTGATTAGGTTTATGTGGGGGTGGGATTTGCCACTTGTTTTTTAAGCTTGTGATCCCGCCACATTATTTTTTGGAGTTTGAACAGGGACTGTTGGTGCGGCAGCTGCAGGACGATTGGGGTAGTGAGTTGTGTGATTGGTGGAGAAAGTGAGGATGGAAGGGTTGAAGGAGATAGAGAGGCTGAAGGAGGAGTTACGGTTGGCGAGGGAAGCTAAGGAAAGGTGGGAAGTGGAGAACGAGAGGTTGAAGGTAGCGTGTGAGGAGCTGAAGAGCAAGTTAGAGGAAATGAGAGGGATGCTATGGAGTGCGAAAGTGGAAATGACAGAAGAGGTGAAAGGAGTGGAAGAGACAATGGTTGAGAAAATGGACGAAAAATTCGGGGTAATGATGAATGCAGTGCAAGAGATGATGCACGAAATTATGAAGGGATTCATGGGAGAGGGAGCTGTAGGAGGTAGGCCTACTGAGTCTTGTGACAGGCCAGGAGTGGTAAAGAAAGTGAAAGCGAGTGGATGAGAGTACGAGTGACGAAGGTGATTTGGTTGTGATAGGTAAAGGAAAGAAGGGGAAGACACAGGATAAGGATAAACCCGAGGACAAAAATAAGAAGGGGCCTGAGGAAAAGAAGACTAAGGGAAAGAAGGCTAGTAAGGGTGACAGACAGGATGAGACTAGGACGGAATACATTGGGGAAAGGGCTAAGAGTGATTTAGATAGCAATGAATGGAAACAGGTAGGTAAAAAGAAGGGCAAGAAGAGCGTAGTCAAGAGTATGGACGTGAGTATGAAAGTGGATTCGCTGTATTCGGAAGAGGGAAAGAAGGGTCAGAATGGAAGTAGCGAAAGTGAGAGTGACAGTGAGCAGGAAGTACGAGAGGCTGTGTATATGAGAGAGGTACCCCGATGTGCACAATACGAGGAATATGGTAGTAGGGACATAAGGGACTTATTTTTATTTAAAGAATATGAGAAGTATTGTGAGGCAAAGTATGGGGATAACAAGAGAGTCTGGGCAAGAAAGTTAGGTAGCTTTTTGACAGGATTTTTGTTGAGTATGTATGGAGTAATGATGAGTGTAGGGAATGTGCCGTATGAGAGTGTGAAAGCCAGGATTGTAGAACAGGCAAAGAGGATAAAGAGTAGCGTTAGATAAAGGAGAAAGCATGATTTTGAAGAGGCAAGAATGAATGTTGGTGAGTCATTGTCGATGTATGTGTGCCGGTTGGAAACATTAGCCAGGAAAAAGTTTGGGGACGAAGGGATAAATAAGTGTAAGGAGTTAGTGCGAAGGTTGTTGGCGATTGTACCAGTGTGTGTTTATGAGTTTATAAATCTGAAACGTAAGGAGAAAATGCGATGGACGAATGAAAGGTTGACGTGGAATGACATTTTAGTGATAGTAGAAGATTATGAGTTAGATAGGTGTATGAAAGAGAGTAGGAGTGTTAGTGTTAGGACTGAAGCAGCTGAGGTTGTACCAGAATTTAAAAGCTATAAGGAGGCAGTTTTGGAAGGGCCGAGGCGAATGGCAGAGCGAGTGGTAGATAGGAGCGTTAGGGCAAGTAACATGAGTGTAGTTAGCTTTAAAAGAGATAGGAGAGCGAGTGTTGGAAGAGTAGGGTCAATTAGTTGAAAGCGAGAGCAGCAGTGTTATAGATGTGGTAAGCCAGGACACAGGAAGAATGTCGGTGGGCATTAGGAGCGTGCTTCGGGTGTGGGCAAAGAAGGCATTTAGTGAGCGAGTGTAAGAAAGATAGGGATATTAAATGTTATGGGTGTGGACAGGTAGGGCACATAGCTAGTGGATGTCAAGGTACCTGTATGAACATGGTTTGCGGCAACTGCGGGAAGAACGGGCATTATGCTAGGCTGTGTAAAGAACAGCGTGCAAAGTGTGTTGAATGTGGAATGGAAGGTCATGTGGCGAGTGTGTGTAGGTGAAAGAGGATGAGTCGGGCTGGGAATTCAGGAAACTAGGTGTTAAGGGGATTCAATTGGGTGGGTCCTCTAGTATGCAACAGTATGTTCAGGAGAATGCGATGAGTGAGTGGTTAAGGGTGAATAAATGTGAGCCGAGTGTCAGAGCAAATGGGTCTGGAAGATCGGCATTTGGTGTTGGTTGAGTATGGAAGAAAGCGGAAGAAGGTAAGGAAAGGAAATGAAAGGGAGAAACGTGAACTGCATGATAGAGGGGTTAGTGTTAGGGTAAAAATGGTGGATAAGGCGTGTAATACAGATGACTTTGAGGGGAGGGATAATACATATAGTGTGTGTGGGTTTGAATTGTCAGGGTTTAATGAAGTTTCACCAGGAAGTGAATCAGTTGGTAAGGATGTAGTTGCTGTATGAATGAGTCTCTTTGGGAGTTTGGCAGTAGTGTAAATGAGGTGATTTGGTGGCAGAGTTATGAGGGATATTCAGACAAGAGTTGGAGGGGATAGATGGGATAGTGAATGGGATTTGGGAGGATGGTAGTGAGGGAGATGGTAATGGTAGTCTGACTGGAAGTGGTCTGGGAGAAGTTGATGGTGGTGAAACTTGAGAGTGTGTATGAGGGGCCCTCAAACAAGATCCAGGGCCCTGCGTCCGAGCATCCGTGGGTGTTGCGGAAGGCTATTTAGTGTGGGTGTTGTAAGTGTAAGGAGACATTGTCAAATGTAACGGGGAGGAAATATGGAGGAGTTATGGAGTTCCATTTGACAACGTCTGTGTGTGTGTGTGTGGTGTGAAAGAGAGAGAGAGTGTGTAATTGCTGGATGGGTAGTTAACGATTGGATTGGCTGTTAGCGAGTGCTGAGTTGTCTGCTGGTGCAGCTGGAGTTAGCTGTTAGAGTTCTGTGTTTTCAGGTAGTTTTTGGTCAGTCTTTAGTCAGTAGCTGTGAGAGAGTAGTGTGGGCAGCAGTCTGGTGAAGGCATTGAGATTTGTTTGAGTTGTGTTTTGTTGATTTGTTTTTGGTTATTGTTAAGGTTGGTGTTGTTGGTGGGTGTGTGTGTTGCCTTTTTTGTGTTGTTGTTTTTTTTGTGTTAGTAATTGTTTGTGCAGTGGTCTTGAGTTGCGGTTGAGTTCCTTGTTGTTTGCAGTGTTGTTGTTATATGTGAGGTTGTGTTCCTTGGTTGTTTGCTGTGTTGATGGGTTGTGGTTGTGTTCCTTGGTTGTTTGCTGTGTTGTTGAGTTGTGGTTGTGTTCCTTGGTTGTTGTTGGGTTGCAGTCCTTGGGTGTTGTGTGCTGTTGGGTTGTGGTTCTTGTTTTTGGGGTGGTTGTTAATGTCTCAGCGACCTCGACCAGCGGACAGCACAGCACAGCCCTGGAGTATTTGGAGTTGGTAAGTACGTGTGTTTTGTGTTTGTTTTTGTGTAGGTGTAGGTCAATTGTCCTGTGTGAATGCTATAGTGTAAAGAGGAAATTGTGACTGGGGTGAGTTGGGCAGCTGGAGTGATTAGGTTTATGTGGGGGTGGGGTGGGGGGGGGGGAGATTTGCCAATTGTTTTTTAAACTTGTGATCCCGCCACAACCAAACCTCTGGCACTTAGAACACCTCAGAGGTTCTGGTGTGAAGGCTTCTGTTTGGTACTTTCCAAGGATCCCGAGGTCGATATAGGGCGGTATTATCCCTTTGAAGTTGGCTTCTATCTTCAGGGTTTCTTCTCCAGTCTTTGCTGTGCACCTCGAAGCACTCAAAATATTCGGCACTTCCAGGATTCGGTCTGTGGTGATGTATTTGGGGACTTTGCAAAACATCCCCCTCGTGATTTTTTCAGCAGGGTCGAGCAGTAGACACGAGGGATCCTTATTTAGCCTCTGTAAGCTGATAAACTGCTCATTTTTCCGTTGTTTTCCATGATTAAATAAATATTTGATAAATAAAGCAGCCATAACAAGAACTTAAGGCAAAACAGGTATATCGCAAGAAGAGTCTTGGGACATGTATATTTTAGAAGTAGGTATGGAGCCGTTCTAAAGACAAAAGCCTCTTACTACTACTACTAAAATGTTCTGCCCCCTCAGGTGATCAAGTGTCAAATGTAGGAAGGAGTGCTGCTGATTCAAGTTTCAACCTTAGTTGTTCAAATTTAGACGATGTCTCTGTCCGTCGAAATTCGGTTTAAACGGCCTAGTCGGATTTATTATGAAGGTGTAAGTCAAATGTGGTGCGCAACATTCTTTTGGTAGGCCAGCCTTTGAAAGACTGCATTTGGCTAACCGAAGGTTTTTAGGTACCTAGTAAGTAGTAGTAGTATAGGTAGTAGATACTAGTACTAGCTACCTACTAGGCACAAGTGAACTAGCCTCAGTCCAAGGGCAGGTAACATTAGGGTAGCTATGTGTGTTACCTATCTGTTACAAACTGACTGAATTACGTTAGCTATGACCACGAAACACGAGTTGATAATTCTACAGAAGAGCTCTGCAAGCAGATGATATTGAAAATTTTTGCTTGGCCTAGTTACTTAGGCAATAAGGATAGAAAAGTCTATATGGTATAGGCATAGTAAAGGTGAGATAATTTGAGAAATCCAACAAAATGATGCGAGAAAACTACAGTCGTTTTTGTTTTGGTATTAAACATGGTATCCTGCGGAGCTTTCCTACATAGCTAACGTAAGCAAAAGATGTTACTAAATTTCTCAGATTTTGGTCAGTTTCTCAAATACCTCACCTGTACCGCACCAGATAGGCTACACCCTTTTCTATATAGAACTGTCAGAAAATTTCGTTAATAAACAATATTTCTATACAGAAATCCTTTGTAGAAGTGCTCTAAAGTTAAGTTTTTCTTTTATTTCACTTTTTTTTTTTATGTTAGCCTAGGGGTAGCCCATGCTAAAATTTTGTTTAATTTATAGAGGAGTTGTTTACTTATTTTCACTTGCATTTGCCCACTTTAAAAAGATCAAAGAAATATTTAAACAGGCATACATCATAAAATAAACGTCCCTTAACTTTACCTATCCTGGGTACCTAGCTGTGACATTGCTGGTGAGTGTTTTGTGGGGGTGGGGGGTGGTTTGTTCAGTATCTTACCCCTGACCCCCAGCCTGACATCAAACATAGCAGATCAATTTGTGTGCTGCCCTTCTGCAATATTACAAAAATATTTAATGAGTGAAACTGTGATAGCCTATCCTGAGAAGATGATTAATTTTTTAATATGCAGTTTCTTATATTGTTATGGTGCCACATGGCATTGCAGGTCTCCTTTTTTAACATGCAGTGATGTGTAATGTTTTTCATCACTACATATACTATTAATTGTAAGCCATTTGTAATGGCCTTGTGACACTTCCAGATTTTTTTCTCATTTTGTAATACATTGATTCTTCCTTTATATGATAATGATAATCACTTCTTTACTTAAACGCTGCATTATTATGATTGTTTTGCCATTACAACCAATTTTAACATGTTGCATTCAGTGGTTAAACTAGAATTAATGACACAGAAAGTGTAAAGTACAGTTTAGATTAATTTGGAAATGATATAGAATTACTGTTAGCTGTCAGTTATCTTGAATGTTCAAGTATGGATTATATATACAATACTGCGTATATGATTTGTCACTTTTGGGAAGGGTAGACCCTTGGAGAGTCTAAGTTGAAAATTAAGCTTTAGTTATGCCCAGTTCTTTCTTAATGCAGAAAAGTAAAAGATCTATTTATTTGGTTGTGTTGTTGATAAATACAGGGGAATGGTCATGTTATACTGAAAACACTGCTTGGGGATTCAGCTGAATTTTTTTTATAAATACTCTTAGTGTAACCATTTATTGGGTTTGAGAAAATTTGTGAAATACAGTTTCCCTGATGTATTGTAATGTTTTTCAGACTTTTGTTAAATTGGTTTACAAAACTATGATTTTATTGCAGTGTCTTACCAAACAATTATACAGCTGTAGGTTCCCTACATGGCAGACAACAAATTAAAAACTAACGTGGTGGCGCCGCCATCGCCGATGTAGGTGATGTCATCTCCCTCCACTCGAGGGAGGTGCAGGTACAACCGTCCAGGTAACAACAATTCGTTCTCTGCCAGATTCTGGTGAACATCAGTGGTCAGTGCAGACATTTTCTTCATCTTTTGGGAAGTAATTCTACCAATATTGGTGAAGTACTCAACTTCGTGTTTTTGTTTGAATGGAAGCTGTTTAGCTAGTTTTCATTTTTGCAATTTTGTGGTTTTTCCATCATGTTGGACTGTAGTTCATCAGTAGTTAGGTTTTGTGCCGGAGGGTGCAAAACTAGGTTAGTTAAAACAATTTATGATTCGCACTCTTAAGTGTATTAAGGGGGCCGGCCGGCTAATGCCATTTTTTAAGGACAGGACTTTGATATTCATACCACTTGATAAGGTGACTTGGGACATCTCCAAACTGCATATGATTTTCGTCTCTGACCTTTGGTTTTGTGATGCCAGGGAGATTTATCCCGAATATAAGGATTTTTCAAATTCTATCTCCTCCCTTGATATTTCATATTAAGACCTGGGATTACTACCATATAGAGGCAGTCCCTGGTGTTACGACGGGTTCGGCTTACGACGTTCCGAGGTTAAGGTGCTTTTCGATTATATTCATCGGAAATTATTTCCAGGGTTACGACGCCTACAACGTTTATCTGGCAAAAGAAATGTGACACCAAAAATGCAAAATAATCAATATTTGAAAGTTTTTTTATGAAAAATGCAATACGAATGCAGTTTACATAGTTTTGAATGCTTCCAAAGCTTTAAAACTAAGGTTTTCTTAGGATTTTTGGTGATGTTCCGGCTTACAACGATTTTCGGGTTACAATGCGTCTCAAGAACGGAACCCCGTCGTAACCCGGGGACTGCCTGTAGGTAAATTGTATTTTTCCTAACTATACAAACCTGAGGTCCTTTACATATAGGCCCACCTCATGCCACCCCTCACTCTGTTCCTGGGCCTAAAGCAAAGTGGAATGTTTACATCCAGTCGGGGGGGACTCCCGACCATCGGACAAGCAGTTAGTGGCGAACTACCTTCTCATTAAATCTTACGACTGGTCCAGCTGGCGCTGATAAGTAATTCCTTATGTAAAGGACCTCAGGTTTGTATAGTTAGGAAAAGTACAGTTTGCTTCCAAAAATTGTGATTTTTATGATAAAATGAGATTTTGTGTATACTTACCAAGTGCATAAATACATAATCAGAGCCCTCCCTACTCCCCTCACATGGAAGTCAAGGACATAAACAACTGATCTGTTTTGCTGGGTTGGTTCGTTGTTTCCCCTGTGGTTACCTAAGCAAAACGAAATATGTAGCACTACCGCGAATTTCAAAATTCTAGCTGCCGATGGATAGTGAAACTATAGCTATGTAATTACTTGGTAAGTATACATAAAATCTAATTTTATCATAAATATATATATATATATTTTTATAGGATATTGTAAGCGGCATTTTGCTACTGGACAGCAAATCAGAAGCTAGGCATGATGGTATTACTTTGTCAATGGAAGGTGTTGCCAGTCTGCAGCTGTCTGCTAGAAGTGTTGGGCTGATAGAATCTATAGTAAATTCATCTAAGGTACAGTATTGTTGTTTTTTCGGAAATTTATGATAGAAAAATCTTTCAACATTTTTCAGAAATTTTAAGTGTGTTAACCAAATTGCTTTGCCATTTCATAGATAGAAAACATTTTTGTTCCTATGGAAATACAAACCATTGCCTTTTTGTATGAGTTTCCCTCAGTGCAAGCTGCAATGGTCACTGAAACTGGTAACAAAGTGGCTAATTGGAGATAGATGGGAATGTGGTAAACCCAGTCACTTGCTGTAAGCCAGGTTGGTTTTATATTTTTTCTTGTTATGGTCAGGTTAAGACACCTTGCTGCCCTTTTGACAGACAGACTTGAAATGTCTTTCATCTTTTTTTATTGTATGTATGGTGCTTTTGTGTGCTTTTATGTTCAACATGGATTTAAAAACAAAAGTGAAAAAAAGGTGTGTAGAATGTACCAAGTGTTGGGACATCATATACCCTTGGTGTTAAGGTAGCCAGTTTTGTTGTTTTGAAGAGGTATACTATTGACTGGTCTTCTTCCATTGGAAAGGTTCAGCAGCAGTGGAGGAAAACAAAAAGATATTCACTGGTTTCTCTGATACTTCTCTGTGTTATTGGTTGTACATATATATTTTTGATGGTAAAATGTTTGAAATGACTTTGAAATTATATTAGTAATATAATCTTGAAGTTTTAATACAGTAATAAGAAAGTAACTTAAGGTATATTTGAAGTTATGTTTGAAGTAGGATGTTACCTATCTAAGGTATACATTAGGGTTTTGAACTTTCAAGATGGGCAGTTATGAGCATTTTTAGAGGGGTTCTATCCTTTTGGGCTGTTTGAGCATCTGTAGTTTTCCATTCAGTTTTTTCTGTGTCATTGGCTTGTGAGGACACATTGGAGAGTGTTAACATTATTTTGTTCATGGTTAGATTGTTATCTGAATTTGGTTTCGTTTTCTTGTGTTTTATTTTTGTCATTATACAGGATGTGTCATCTAAAGGGGGAAAAGACAAGACAATAATATAAGAGGGTGCAATACAGGTAGTCCCAGGTTATTGTCAATCCAGTTTTATGGCACTTGTCTAATGCCGAAAATTACCGATTTTCTGTGCCGGTTTCTGGTTATCGGCACCATAAATTGCCGATTTTCTGTTATTGGCACCGATATGTACTTTTATGCATGACACTTACCTGGCAGGTATATATATAGCTGTATTTTCTGAAGTCCGACAGAATTTAAAAAACTTCCGACACACGCAGTGGTCGGCCAGGTGGTTAGTACCCATTCCCACCGCTGGGAGGCGGGTATCAGGAACCATTTCCCATTTTCTATCATAAATTTTCTGTCGCCGGTACTGAAAAACACCTGTTTTCAGTACCTCCGGCTTAGGATTTTGGAAACTTCATTTGCCGCTAAGTATCCTAATTGTCTTTTAATTTATTTACTTGGATTTGTGGCTAGGCATACGCTATCTTAAATTGATTTGAATTTGATTCATTTTTGCATAAGATATCTGAATCTAGTTAGGCTAGTTTCAGAGGGTGTTGTCTGCAAAGATAGGGTGTGGCTACCGAAAGCTTCGGTAGTTCCGCACTTGGGGGGCGCAATTAATCAGTTAACATGTCTATTTGTCCGTAAGGAAAAAGTATGATTCGTATGTACGCAATTAATCAGTAAACGTGTCTAATTCCGTAAGGAAAAAGTTTGTTTAGTATGTACGCAATTTAATCAATTACGAAAGTCAGGGTAGTGATACTGCTAACCTTCCGGTAGACTTTATTTTGTACCTAACGCTGTAGTATGGCCTACGGGTTATGACTATGTCTGCGAGAGGTGATCGCTCTCCTTCATTGTTGTGAAGAGTTCTACTTCTGTTTTTGTTACGCCTAATCCCTGTAATGTTGCCTTCGGGCCCTAAAACAGTGTCTGTAGAGGTTATTGCCCTTTCTCTTATACTATTTCGATTCGTAACTTAGAATCGAAAGTGTTTGCTTTAGAGAGCAATAGTGAAGTGGCTAAGTGCAGTGACAGTGCCCCTTGTGTAGGGGAGGGTGGGTGCGTCAGATCGGCCTTATAACGCCTCTAGGTCTAGACCTCTGTCGAACTCCCAGAACCAAGGGAGAGGGCATGTCGAAAGCCGAAGGAGGGTTACAGGGAACCCCACCCACCGATCTGGCGTGCCTTCGGCAGTTTTCTGATGAAAATCCCCAGACTGCCAAAGTGCGTGCAAATGCACGAATCCTGAAGGATTGCTTCTCGTCCTCCGAGGCGTCCTCCCCGCACAAGGGTTGGAGCTCTCGGAAGGACTCGCGCCCTCTAAGAAGCTTTATAGAAGAGGACGCTTCACGTCCCTTCTCCCTCGTTATGTGTTTCAGTGAGAAGTAAGAAGGCGAAAGTTGCCTGATCACGTGTACTTCTTCCACCAAGAAATAGGAAAAAAAAAAGAAGGCAGTTTCTCTCGCTTGTTTTGACGCCTGTCAGGAGCGTGACGCTTTTCTGCATGCTTATTTGGACGATCGGCTTGAACAGGACGCTTCGGATGGCGACGCACTCACCAGTGGACGCGAGCGTCCTCGCCAGTGGCCGCCGACGCGCGCACCAGGACGCGAGTCGTCCTCCCAGTGGACGCCGATCGCGCACCAGGAACGCGAGCGTCCTCGCCAGTGGACGCGAGCTGGGCACCAGAACGTTTCTGTTGAACTCTTCAAGCTCTTGTTTAAGATTTGAGCCTCAAGAAAGTGAACAGAACTTCGTCTTCGAAACCCAGCAAGACCTCGGGTTTCGTGAATTCAAGAGGTCTCTGTCAATATTATATTGCTTTTCGCAAAGGTGGATGGAGTTAAGGAAAGCTCAAGGGAAGATCTCGTTTTCTCTACCTCAGTCAAGACTTGAGATAAGACAGTTACGGGTTATGTAAAGGCTCGACGTCCTGAACGTCAGGATTTCGGCAACGTTCAGTAGGATTCTTGCAAAGGCACTCATCAAAAGGACGCTCTTCAGGAAAGCGCAAGACAAGACTTCCTTTGCCATACTGCCAATAAATTTAAAGCTTTTTAGACCATCTGAAAGGGGGGTTTTCAGATGATAGATTTTGTTAGTTTCTAGTCGAGACTTCCATGCCGATTGAGCATCGTCGTTCTACCTACCGTAAGCCCAGTCTCTTAACAGGATTCTTGTCCCTTCCTTGTTTGAGACGGGAATCGAAAAATAAAAGGCTCGACTTCCTGGATTACGTTTTGTCAATTCAGTGACTTTCCCCATTGACAATATACTATCGTTTGTCAAGTAAGTGGGTCTCCCCTCATTGACAAAATATCTCTCTGTACCGTTAATGGGTTAGTTCTCATTGACAAAACATCTCATTAACTTGATTTTGCGTAAGCGAATAAGGACAAGGTTCGGAAGAGCTCTCCTTCCTCATTCGCAGACTCGTACAAGAAATAGACTTGTAGACTACGTCAATGAACGCTTATGTCCAGTATCTTAAGAAGCTTGAGATGTCTGCTTCGATTCTCTAAGTTTTGTTTCATGAAACTTGCCTGTCAGATATGTATGTAGCTGTATTCCGAATTCAGCTATATATATGTCTGCCAGGTAAGTATGAACAAACTTTATTGTGATATAATAAAATTTTTTGCCTTGCGTTATTTTACTACTGGTTGGTTCAAGTCATACACGCTTGCTGTAGTTACCTCTTCAGATGGCAACCGAGAGGTCTATTGTCTACTATTTTAAGGACATTTAATCGTCACTCCCTGCAGCCTTCCAGGAGTTTCCGATTTATCTTTTACGTTGTATGGTAGTGTTCTGACGACACAAACGCATCTATATATTTAGCGTTTTCTGTTTCGCTTAAATATACCAGCTTGAGAGTCTCTTTTTGTTCAAAAAAATAACGGACCTATTTTTTCTTCGTAGAATAGTGGTAGCTGGCAACCCAGACATAAAGTTAAGAGACGACGTTCGTAAGCTGCTGGCTGCTGCTGTGTCTGACTGTCCAAGTTCCAACTGAGCCACCAGTAACAGATCGTGCGCTGTCATGCGCTGTAGGTTACGTCTCTCTCTCCTGCGGGATTGACTGACTAACCGTATCTCTGTGCTGGCGGTTACGTCTCTCCTGCGGGATTGACTGACTAACTGTATCTCTGTCCTACAATCACGGACTTTAGCCTAGATTGAGGGGATTTCTTACGTGAATGAATAAACGTTGCATTAGTTTTGCCTTACTATGTTCAACAGAGTTATCTCTTAATCCTTTCGGTGCTCGTTACCGCACGGTATAGAACTACGAGTCTACCGCAACATTGCACTTTTATATGCTCTCCTGCTTAGGCAAAGCGCAGTCTTATAGGGAAGTAAGCATACTCGGGGAGGGAATGGATGAGCTTGCTGGGGACCATTTCCTTCCTGAAGAAGTTTGTTTCCCCAAATAGACTGCAATTCAGACCACAGTTTTTTTCCTACTGGGAAACTGAAATATTATTCAAGATCTAGGAATTATTCTGAACATCTCTCAGTGCGTCATGATAGAAAGAAGGTGCCGGACATCTGGATAGTGTTTCAGATGTCCTGGATCTTAATCTGAAAGAAGTAAATGCAATTCGGTCGTCCCTCCAGTCCTCGAAACGAGTTTTTGGAACCAGTGGTCCACATCAACTCTGATATTCCACAGCTCTCTCATATCTTAAGAAGTATCTTCTCTCGGTCCCTGCTCGAGTTTACGAGAAAGAGCCTATTATAACAACAGGCGTAGAATGTAACGATCATCTAGAGGTTCGTTACAGGATTGCAAATTAAGTGGTGTTCTTTTTATGGTGTCTGAGAGGGTTATTTCCTCTTCAGTATGTGAAGTGTAATGTGTTACGTTAGCTTTGTGTGTGGTTCAGGTGGTCTAACTTATCCTAGCATGAATGCCCCTGGTAAGAGAGGGCTAGGGTTTCCTGTCAACAAATTGGTCCCGTCCAGTTGTCAGACCCTTGTTATTAGCTTTCTCAACAAACAGGTCACATCCTAGTTGAGAGCTACTAAGGTTTAGCAGGCTAAGAGGCAGGACCTACGAAGTCAGCTACCTTAGCAGGTAAGGAACTTAATAAATAATTTTATTATTAGTTAATTTTTGAATTATGACGATGTTGCTGTCTGTGACCCACCTCCAAATGTGTCAATCAGCTATATATATACCTGCCAGGTAAGTGTCATGCATAAAAATGATATTGTTATGATACAATAAAGTTTTATGCATACTTACCTGGCAGGTATATATAATTAAATTCCCACCCTCCTCCCCTCAGGAGACAGGGTTCAGAGAAAATCTGAGGAAAACGGGAATAGTTCCAAGTACCAGCGCCACGGGACGTGGGGGAGATCACCTGAACTACCAGTGGTCTAGCGGTTGCCGAGAGTTTTGAAAATTCTGCCAGTGCGAACAGACAACAGAGAATGTTGTTTGACAGATTTGCATCTGTCAAATAACAAAGACCTTCACGATCATTGAGGTCTGTGGAATCTCGATTCTAGCTCACCATCTACTTTTTGCCTCGCCTGTTTTCTCGGAGTCAGACATCGTGCGAGATCAGGCGACATATAGTAGCCCTGAGTTTCTTATTGACGAAGTCGATTGCGGACGACGTTGGGTTGCGTTGAATAAACCCCCAAACCCCCAAGGTTTGCTTAGATTGAATCGCCCAGGCAGTCCAGACACTCATCCTTCAGCGAAGAATAGTGCCTTTTGGTCTTCAGGGTACAGCCTTGCTGTCCTTGATTCGTCTGACTGGTCAACTGGTCGTTCACCTGACTTAAGTACAGACTGTGCATTTCCGGATCGAAGCTTTCAATATGGAACTTAGACGTAGTCTGAAGTTCGTGATGTCAAAGCATTCGAACCTCTCCTGCCTGTTAACTTCTTGTATGTGATCAGGAAGGCCTTCTTCTAACCACCCTAGATACGACAAAGAGGGTTAGTGAGATTTTAAGCCATCGTCACAAGTTTTGGCTTTAGAGAACACAAGGAGGTGTGCTCTCTAAGCCTTTCGTTATGGCCTAAGAATGGAAACCCTTTTTGTCCTTGGGCCAGGATCTTGGAAGCAAGGATGGCACAAGTTAGTGGGCAGGAGCCAGAGAGAGTCCTGTGCCCTGTCAGGTCTCTCAAGTTTTATCTACTTAAAATCAAGAAAGTCGAAGTCAGTCGGGCAATCTGCAGTGTTCCGAAAAAGACCAGACTTGCCCATATCGAAGTACACCCTGGTTTTAGGGTTAAGGAGTTCTTTCAAAAAATGCTCCTTCATTGTGTTTGCACAAAGATTTGAAAGCTTTTTATCTGAATGCTCACGAGGTGAGGGCGCGGCCTCGGAAGCATTTCAACAGAGCATGGCACTCAGCAACATCCTGAGTACCATGTTTTAGCGAAGCAACTCTGGGTTCACTTCACACTCCCTGCGAGATGTGAAGATGGCATATGAGATTGCTGCTCGCTAGGGCCATACGTGTCTGCAGACACAATCTTGGGGGCAAGAAGTACTACTCATCCTATCCTGTAGAAAATGGTTAGGAAGAGCTCTTAATTTAGTTGTGGAGTCGCTGACAACGGCGACTTCTTAACTCTGAAGCCTTAGTTAACACACATTAACTTTGGCTAGGTTGGTCAGGTGGTGATATATATAATTATATATATATTTATTTTACTTCTTAGCCCTCATGGTATGGTCAATATGGTCTAGTCACATTGTGGTCACGCCCCCGTTGACAGATCATCTGGAGTGCACCAGCTTCATAGGTCTCTACCTCGCTGGCAACTCTAGTAAAGCAGAAGCAGACTTGGGTGACAGTAATCACGAAGTCGGCTATGCTAACAGGTGGAACCAAGATGTAAATCATCTGCATGCATTTGTGTCCCAAAATCCTTCTATTCTGTCCCTTCCCACCTCCAACGGTGGGGTTCAACTATATATATATATCTGACAGGTAAGTTCATGAGCAAAATGATATTGTTATGATACAATAAAGTTTGTTCATACTTAACTGGCAGATATATATATATTCAAGTACCCACCCACCTCCCCTCAGGGGACAGTGGAAATAAAAATTATGAATAGAAAATGGGAATGGTTCCTGATACCCGCCTCCCAGCGGCGGGAATGGGTACTAACCACCTGGCCAACCACTGCGTGTGTCGGAAGTTTTTTAAATTCTGTCGGACTTCAGAAAATACAGCTATATATATACCTGCCAGGTAAGTATGCATAAAACTTTATTGTATCATAACAATATCATTTTAGAAAGGTGCCATTAACTGGTTATTTTAAGCGCCATAAATTGCCGATTTTCTGTTATTGGCGATTTTTGCTTATCATCAGGCCATCAGAATGGAACCCCCACCAATATCCAGTTGACTGCTGGTATCTGGCTGTATACTCTTCAGTTTATGACGGTCACAACCAATGTGTTAGGTGTTGGTCAGATGAAATGAAATACCAATGTATATTTAATTAAAAGTATAAGTAGATGGGAGAAGCAGATGAGTTTTCTTAAGTGGAGGCAACCTCCCGACATGTGCTGCTTTACCGCCCCAATTTAGTCATCCTTTTTTGTGTTTCTCTCTTGTGGTAGAGGTGTTAGCCATGCCCACCAGTGATGTCAAGTACAGGTTTGCACTTGGTTCTCATTGCAGAAAGGGTCATGTTCAAGGATTAAAAGAAACGGACTGATGAAATACTAAATAAATGCTAAAAACGATTAAACTTATAAATATCAAGGGAATTCAGTGTCTTTTTATGTAATGCAGTAACAGTATGAGAGAGAAATGCTATGAAGTAAATCTTTTTCAAGTTAAATAGTTGTGCAACAGACACATACAGTGTAGTGTGCCCAGAAATGTGTTTGTGGCTTGAGCACTTGGAATTAGGCAGGAGTTAGATACGCTAAGTAAAAAGTAAAACTAAGCGCGCGCACTCAGTATCAGATTCTGTATCCCTAGGCCATGCTGGAGGCCGTGTATTCCTAGTAATCCATATCTGGGTATCCCCTTATGCTCGGTGCTGGAAGGCACCGTGTATTCCTGTAACCATATTCTGGGATCTTTCCTGTAGTCTTCCTTTGAAAGAGGATTTGGTATTCTCTTGGAGGCATTCTCCTTACATCGAATGCTCATGGAACAGCAGGTGCTTGCTATACGTTGAAAGCTCCCCTGCCATTGGATGTGTGCTTGATAGTAGTTTGCTCGCCTGATTCCGAATGCATCACTAGTGCTAGGCTTTCGTCTTGTGTCAGATGCTCGGCTCTTCTTCTCGGTCCCCCAGGCTGACTATGCTGTTCTCATCTTCATTTTTTGTGTTTTCCAGTGTGAGGGGTTTTCGTGTAAGAGTCGCATTTGGGTGTATGAATGCATTTGTTGTCCACATTCTCCTTCCTTTCTCAGACTTTCTTATCAACTTTAGATGCCTGCCTTGTAGGACAGCTTGGTACCTTGGCTTCTGTTGGCTGCGCCGTAAGATGCAGATGTCTCATTGTAGTTCCCACTCTTCTCAGATGTCGCGCTTCCAGTCCCGGTCCCCTGCTTTGTCAACTTGGGCTACCCCTGGACCATTTTAGGGTTTTTGTTCAACCGCATTAGGCATTGTAGATGCTGCAGATTGCTTTCCAGTCCCCCAGGCATGATTTGAAGTGTGTATTCTTGTGCCCCTTTTAGGCATTCTTGGTTGCCTTTTCAGTCCTAGATTTGACATATAAACCTGTTAGTCAAACAGATCCTTCTTCTTTGATTGCTACTGTTAAATAGTGTGCAACAGACACATACAGTGTAGTGTGCCCAGAAATGTGTTTGTGGCTTGAGCACTTGGAAATTAGGCAGGAGTTAGATACGCTAAGTAAAAATAAGCGCGCGCACTCAGTATCAGATTCTGTATCCCATAGGCCATGCTGGAGGCCGTGTATTCCTAGTAATCCGTATCTGGGATCTTCCTGTAGTCTTCCTTTGAAAGAGGATTTGGTATTCTCTTGGAGGCATTCTCCTTACATCGAATGCTCATGGAACAGCAGGTGCTTGCTATACGTTGAAAGCTCCCCTGCCATTGGATGTGTGCTTGATAGTAGTTGCTCGCCTGATTCCGAATGCATCACTAGTGCTAGGCTTTCGTCTTGTGTCAGATGCTCGGGCTCTTCTTCTCGGTCCCCCAGGCTGACTATGCTGTTTCATCTTCATTTTTTGTGTTTTCCAGTGTGAGGGTTTTTCGTGTAAGTAGTCGCATTTGGGTGTATGAATGCATTGTTGTCACATTCTCCTTCCTTTCTCAGACTTTCTTATCAACTTTAGATGCCTGCCTTGTAGGACAGCGCTTGGTCCTTGCTTCTGTTGGCTGCGCGTAAGATGCAGATGTCTCATTGTAGTTCCCACTCTTCTCAGATGTCGCGCTTCCAGTCCCGGTCCCCTGCTTTGTCAACTTGGGCTACCCCTGGACCATTTTAGGGTTTTTGTTCAACCGCATTAGGCATTGTAGATGCTGCAGATTGCTTTCCAGTCCCCCAGGCATGATTTGAAAAGTGTGTATTCTTGTGCCCCTTTTAGGCATTCTTGGTTGCCTTTTCAGCTCCTAGATTTGACATATAAACCTGTTAGTCAAAACAGATCCTTCTTCTTTGATTGCTACTGTCTCAGTAGCAGAGCAGACTGGAGTATCATCCCCTCAGCCAAGATTTTGAGGTCGGCTCCTTCTGGAATTCAGTTTTGCCTCCTGCTACGTCGATGTCAGTGCAGGATGGTGTGAACAGTCAAGAAGGCTTTGTTTGTTTCCTGTGCAGATCATTTTTTTGGTGTCAGGCACCATGGCACAAAGTGGAACCAACCATTCCTCTGGTATGGAACAGGTTTTGCTTTCATTTAAGTCATTTTTAGAGGAGTTGAAACTCCTTTCATCTTGGGGGGCAGGGAGCTCTGCTGCTGCCACCTCTGCTAACCAAAGGAGGTTTCCCTTTGAGCCTGGGGATTACGATATTGACTTTGATGCTGATGAAGAGCAGGTATGTATCATCAGCTGTTCTGACTGATTAAGGTCTCTGCTAGCAAATTTTCCTGATATCTTTGAGAAACCAGTAGTTCAGGATTTGTGAGATCAACTTAGGACTGCTAAGCTGGATTCTAAGGCAGATCCCCTTCCGTCACCAAAACGGGTCAAGTTGGCACCGAACAGATGTGACACAGAGGCTAAGTTGATCTATCAGAAATTTTCTTCTAAAAGTTCTTCCCCTTTTCTTCCCTTCTTGATGAGAAAGTGGAGGGTGATTATGATATTAGGCAGCTACCCTTTACCGGAAATGGCCATCCTTAGATGGAATAGCAAGAGATGTTGTTTCCACTCTTCCCCAAGAGAAGCAACACTTGGGGAACAATTTGATAATTTTGGGAGGGGGTTTGCTTAGATAGAGCAGTTTCAGACTGTGCAGTGCCTTTACTAATGCAGTTGTAAACAAGCGTAGGGAACAGTTGCGTTTTTTTTTACTTTCTCTGTCTCTTCAACCCAGAAGGCTGATGTTATTGTGCATCATCCCTTACATTCTTTACTGGACATCTCAGCATTAGTTACAATAGTGCAAGAGGATGAGAAAGTGGAAACCTGATCTTTGTTGCATCACTCTAAAACAGTTAGGTTTACACAACCATGGCAGCAGCCATTCTGCTGTTAACACAAAGTTTCAAGGTTACCCAGGCAAACAGGTAAAAAATCAGGGCCCTTGAACCAACCCTTTCAGGCTTTCAAGAAGGACAATAAGTGTCCTAGGAAAAATCCAGCCTCTGATAAGTGGTGATGCATCAAGCTCTCAGTCCTAGTAGGGGGGAAGTTGATCCTCATTTATTCAGTTTGGGAGGATCTGGAGACAGATCTCTGGGTGGTGGAGGTACCAAAGGAGGGATACAGCATCCCATTTCTTTCCCAGCCTCCTCTAGGAAGTTCATTACGTATGGTAAAAAGATTGAAATAATGGTTGTACATTACATCACAGTTCTGTGTAGGTATGTACTTTATAGTATAGCAAAGGTTTGATATTATGCCCCATCCAATATGTTGGCCACTTTCAAAGGTTCGACTTACATTCATTTTGACTTAAAACCAGTTGGTCAGAACCAAGCTTGGTCATAAGTAGGATGGTACTTGTATACGGTTTGTTACTCTGATAGAAGGCTTTCCACACCTGAACACTGTCCCAGATATTTCATCTAACATGGATATTAAGGAGGACATCTGCTTCTTCCAAATTGATACGTAATCCTAATACACCAAAATAAACCCTGGGCTGGAATTTAGATGTGCGCTTAAGTAATGATTCATGCCCCCATTGGCAACCTGGGGCACAACCTCCCTGTGTAGGCTTTACTACCCAAGGAGTAGTAATAGCCCTTTTTTTTTCTAACCCTTTTCTGGGCCAAGAATGACACTCATCTTCTTCCTTGTTCTTTCGTGATCAGTCTGTCCTTTTTGATAACAGATGGGGAAGAAACTTCCTTATGTGCAGTCACAGTACTCTCTATATAGGCAGTCCCCAGCTTACGACGGGTTTGGCTTACGACATTCCGTGGTTACAATGCTTTTCAATTATATTTATCAGAAATTATTTCCAGGTTTACGACACATGTTCCAGGGTTACAACGCTTACAGTGCTGATCTGGCAGAAGAAATATGACTCCAAAAATGTAAAATAATCAATATTTGAAGTTTTTTTTATGAAAAATGCAATTAGAATGCAGTTTACATAGTTTTTAATGCACCCAAAGCATCTTAGGATTTTTTACGATGTTCCGGCTTACAATGATTTTCGGCTTGCAACGCGTCTCAAGAATGGAACCCCTGTCGTACCCGGGGACTGCCTGTAAATGTATTTACAAAGGACTAGGGAAATTAGATGAAATGTCGTCAACCTTATTTGCAGCCCTAGCAAACCTGACTTACACTTGTCAAAAAATGGCATGTCTTGTCTGTTCAATGATCTGATGAGAGATTCACACGCAAATCTAAACTACTTTTTTACCTCTGCTTAAGTTCACAATGTGCGATTGGTAGAGACCACTTCCAGTTTCCTCAAGAATCTTTCTCTGGAGAAAGTTGTCAATGCAGTGCAGTGGAGGTGTGACTGTATTTGCCTCGCATTGTCTGCAAGATGTAAACATTCAACATGAATTTTGCAGAGCTCTTTCACCCCTCATTACAGCAGGGAAACTCATATCTTGAACACTTAAGGTAGCTATACTTGAACCTTTCCTATTTATTTAAAATATTGATAAGTTTTGGGGAGTATGAAGGTACGTATACTGTATTAGGTAAAGGCCTTCATTCCTTTACCGTTGATGCTCAGCTGGCCTAAGCACAAGGCATTGTGTCCCACTTGCATCGTAGTGTGAGTGATATCGCTAGCAAGGAACCTCCTGCATTGTTCAGAGGTCTTGCTATCTAATGAGTTAGTCCTTGCTTGGCAGCAGTACTAGCAGATGGCTGCTAATCATTAGGTAAGTACATTGGAACCTCAGTTTTCGTACATAATTCGTTCCAGAACGTCCCACGAATTTAGAAACGTAAAAAATCTGAAACATTTCCCATAAGGAATAATGTAAATATAATTAATGCATTCCAGACACCCAAAAATATTAACAAAAATACATTTTATAGGGAATAAACACAGTTTTACATACAGAAAACTATGAGAAATAAATGTAAATGACTAATTACATGAATAAATGAACTTTTAACATCACTTACTTTTGTACATGGAACTTACCCAGCAGATATATACTTAGCTATAGACTCCGTCGTCCCGACAGAAATTCGAATTTCGCGGCACACGCTGCAGGTAGGTCAGGTGATCTACCGCCCCTGCCGCTGGGTGGCAGGAATAGGAACGATTACCGTTCTAGAACCAGATTTTCTCTGTCGCGGTAGTGTCAACATACGTTGTTGCTACCTCCTGACTTGATTTTCGTTTTTTCATCGCCATCGACCTTCTGGGCTGTCTTTTGCAGGGAAGTACTGGGTCTTTGGTTTGGCATACGCTTTTATTAACTTTTTAATGAATTTGGCTTCGAAATTTCGAAGAATATATTACGTGAAACTACCGAATTTTTCGGTAGACACTTATATTTTGCAATAAGGGAAATATTGATTTTTTTTTCACTAATACGTGTATAAGTGTTAGAACTTGATGAAGGAAATATAAGATCTAACTTCCTACTTTAGGAAGTCAGAAAGCATATAACTAGATACGCTTCCTTTAGAAGCTTTAAGAGCTCTCGTACTAACGAGCAGTTAGAGTATTGACAATTTCTAGTAGTTGTTTGCATCCTCATCAACTTCTTACTCCACAGAATCTACAAATTCATATGTGCAAATTTGAAGATAAATGGATGGAGCTCAAAAGGCGAGCTCTAAAAAGGTAAGAAGTGAATATAGTGTTCCCAGTGCAGTGGAGGGTGCGTCTGATCGGCTCCGTAGCGCTTCCAGGCCTAGACCTCTTCCAAACTCCCAGACCCAGTGGAGGAGGAAAGTCGACAGACCGCAGGAAGTTTAGGGAGAAACCCCCACCGGTCAGGCGTCCCTCCTCGGCAGGTTCTGTAGAAACGTCCCCAGGACTGCCAAGGATAGCCATTGATAAGGCATCCTTAAAAAAGTGCGTCTCTTTCATCTTACATCCGAAAAGACGAAGAATGTATGTTTGGAGTGATCTAGCGCGTTCTCTGAAAACTAAGAGAACACTGAGCAAGAGCCAGCCGCTGCCAGGAAGCCGCGTTAACCAGCAAGCTAGCGTGAGGTACGTTCCTATAGCCAGCAGCGAGGCGCGTTCCAGCTAACAGACTAGCGCGAGCCGCGTTCCTACAACCCCAAACGCGAGCCGCGTTCTAGAAAATTTTTCTTGGCGCAAGGCGCCTTCAAAAGAGACGAAGCGCCAGCCTGGCGCAAATTGCGCCAGAAAAACAGACGGCTAGAGCAAGGAGCCTTACAGTAGAGTGGCAATCAGAACGATCCTTCCATTGAAAGTTTCCGGGCAAGAGGCTTTTTCTTCTAAAAGGGGTCTAGTAGGCGCTCGGAACTGTCAGGGCGCACGGGACCTTCCACGCAAGCGGAACGTTCCAGGAGCGAGTCTCCTTTCTAGCGTGCGGAACATTCCAGGCGCGCGGAACATTCCAGGCGCTAGGTGCAAGGATCAGGCGCCAGAATATCCTTTCTCTATCTGCCTCGGCAGGGAAAGAAGGTAGTAGAGTATCTGCTGTATGAGAATACGATACGGCAAATCATAAGCACATACCGTAGTTACTTCTTGCTGAGCAACTCAATTACCAGTATCCTTCCAGGAATTTCCTAGGAAGGACTACGCTTAAAGGGATTGTTAAGACAACACCTACTTAGCTTCTAGATTTATCGAAGTCTTGTTTCGCTTAGATATGCATTATAAGAACTTCCTGAAGTTCGATAATAATGTTATAAGATTCCTTTATTAAATGGAGTAGCTGGCAACTCTGGAAGAGTAAGGCCAGTCGGCTAACGAGACTGCTATCGCTTAGACACCAACGCAGTATCATGTAGGTGTCGGTCATGAGTGGTCGGTAACATGTCCTCTCTCCTGCGGGATGGAATGAATAACCGTGTCTCTCCCCCTACAATCGTGGTTTTAGCCTCGGATTGAGGGGATAGTTAAGCAAACATAAATTAAATATTGTCTGCCTTTTGCTAAAAGAAGCTTTCAATAAGAAAGATATTACTTTCAATGCTGTTTACCGTAGGTAACATTTTTTTAAAGGAAATTCTAACGCAGCGAAACTCTATATTGTATAATGCTCTCATGCTATCGAAAGCATGGCATTAGAGTACATGCTTAGTGAGAAGATGAATGTAGTAGAGAATTCACTTTAAGAACTACGGTATGGTCAAGTCTTATGCACATACCGAGGTTAACTACAGAATTCCTAGTATCCTTACAAAAGGTTTCCTAGATTAATGCTGTTTACCACAATGTGACAGTATTATAAAGGATTCTAATACGGCAGCGCGCGATATATATAATTCTCTCATCCTTTCGAGAAACGCACACAACCTTTTAAATCGGATATTGCTCAAGAGAAGTTGGGTGAGTCGGATGGGAAAACATTCTCTTAGTGGCAGAAGTTGTCCCTGAATGGACTATATACGTCATATAAAAGTTTTTCCCACTAAGAACGGAATTAACATGTGAAGGATGTCGGGTACCATAAAGGCATAGATGTTATGGCACATAACCTAAAAGAACTAGAAGGAAGCGCCAGCCTGGCGCAAATTGTGCCAGAAGCACCATCCAAGATATTTTCTCGTTTTAGCGAATTATTAACCTAAGAGTCCAGTAGCCTCTCGGACAGCAGGCTCGGTAACGGCAAGATTCGTTCCTGATTTCGTTACCCATTTAATCGAAAAGGGGTCGCTTACAAGGAATGATGAAATGATTTATTTTAACCCCTCACTGAAGGCCAATTCCACGACTCTCTCATATCGCAAAGAGCATCGAGAATCTCTCTTTTCCGCCCCGGTTCGCGTTAACAAAAGAGAACCTATTTGGGAACA
Source organism: Macrobrachium nipponense (assembly GCF_015104395.2). Lineage (NCBI taxonomy): Eukaryota > Metazoa > Arthropoda > Malacostraca > Decapoda > Palaemonidae > Macrobrachium > Macrobrachium nipponense. Next base: position 29,260,093 of record NC_061088.1, on the reverse strand, counting down.
GACACGGAACGTAACGATCCTTAAGAGGTTCGATGCAAGATTTTGCATGTCCGTGAGAACCTTCTCGATCGAAGATATAACTGTTAACGTATGTCGAACATTTATTGAAAAGAGTTGTGAGAACCTGCGGAAAGTCTTCTTCATAGATCTCTTTGTAAGGTAGAAGACGAACAGGCTTCCTTTAGACTGCTTCTTTTTCCTCGAACCAAGAGAGGTAGCAATATAAGACATCTTTAAATTTAAAGAAGGGGAATAAACTTTAGCCTTTTTTCCCCTAGTTATAAATTCTTAACAGATATTAAGATAATTGGGCGTCAAAGGAAGAGAGGATGTATGCCTCATTTTGGCCTTAGAGAGGTTGGATTCACAGAAGTCACGTTCTTCTCACAGCATGTTTCGTAAGGCTTTTGCCAAGAGTATCTGGATATTCTATCAGAATCTATTATAAATAGACCTATAAATAACCTCTCCACTCTGAGTCTGTCCGCGTGCAGACTGACCAGAAGTGGACATGAATGAGAGTTTCACATAAGTGACTTACCGAACAGTTACATAGCTTATAGCTTTCTTACCTACGGCAGTCGAAATTCAAATTGTTGGCGCCAGCGGCGTTGCTATCTTAAGTATAGGTGATACAAGACCCCCCTCCCGCCCACATCCGGGAACCCTGGGGTACTGCTAGCCTTCTACCGTCAATTTTCGTTTCTGCCGCTCACGGGTAACACCTGTGAGATTTTCGCCGCAGTCTCCTGCGTCGCCATTTTGGATTTTGGTTTTTTGTTTGTTTTGATGTACAAGTTTTTGGTTTTTTCTTGCCAGTTAGCTATCTCTATTCAGTTTTTCGTCATTATGCTAATTATGTCAGATTCTAGTTCATCTGCTTTAAGGTTTGCAGCGCTGGCTGCAAAACAAGATTAGCTAAGTTATGTCACGATCCGCACTCTAAGTGCACTAAATGCAGAGGACAAAATTGTAATGGTATGGATGTGACATGTGATGAATGTAAAGAATTGGATGAACAGGGATGGAAGGCGGTTAGATCGCATGCTGAGAAAATGGAGAAAGATAGGAAGAGGAAGGCAGCTCTTAGGGCTAGTAGTAAGAATAGGTTAGAAACTACTCCTGTTCCTTCGGAGACAAATAAGTCTTCTCTTGCCTCTCCTTTATTAGAGAATATTTCTCCAATTAATAGTCCTCCTACTTCTCCTTTGATTACCCCTGTTCAAGTTGCATGTTCCGTCCAACCCAACACCATTGCCTTGCTTGAGTCTAAGATGGATAAAAAGTTCGAAGTGTTAGCTGAATCAGTTATGAAGTTTAGGAATGTCTTTTAAAGCTTTCGTAGATAGTACAGTGAAATCTAGTGCAGTGCAAAGTGTTAATGTTGCGCCTGAGGAGGCGGTTGTCCGTTCCCCCTCGACTCCCAGACGAAGGTCACTGTCCCGCTCCCCCGCAACCGGGAGAAGACATACCGGAGGTCGGAAGGAGTCTGGGGGAGTTTGCCCCAGGTCCAGCCGTCGACTCCGTCGACTCGCGGGTGTCGTCCAAAAAGATGTGGAAAGGTGTTAGTGTTTGTGATTCTCGTCTGTCTTCTGATTCGGAAGTGCAATCGCCAGTGCGCAAAAGGCGAGGTGATTTGGTGTCTCGACCGTTAAAAAGACATTCGATTCTTGCGGGTGATTCGTCACCGACTCCTGTTAAGAAGTCTAAGAGGCATTGGAGTCCTCAACCTTCGTGTAGTTTTGCTCCGGATGTGATATTTAGTGAATCTCCTCCGCAGTCGCATTTTTCGGCTAAAAGCAATGGCTCTCGGACTAAACTTTGTGATAATTCACGATCGCTCGACTCTCCCAAGCGAGTCTCGGTCGCAGTTTCGGCTCGGTCGCCTCGTTCGACTCCGTATTACTGTCCAGAGAAGCGTATTCGCTCGTCTTTGTTCGACTCCCCTCGCCGTGAGTCGATAGGAATTTCGACTGGTTTGTTCGCCTGTGTCGACTCGTGGTGCGGAGACTTCACCTGTTAGAAAGAATCGTTCTTCGACTGAAAGACCGTCAAACTTCTCTACAGTGTTAGACGATTCTACCTTAGCTCCATTTAAGAAGCATTTCCAAGGATCTTATGAGTTTGTTGAAATCCTCCACCGGGGTAGAACATAAGCCTGATTTCGACTCTGCTTCCGTGCAGTCTGAAGAGGAAGCTTTGGATCAAGATGACAAGGATTAGTTCTGCTTATTCGAGTCTTCTTAAATTTTTCCTGTCCACTTATCCAGATTACTTTGAACCTGCTTCTCCGTCTTCACCGCCTTCAATGTTCGTTAAAGATAGGAAGACAGCGTATTCGTGTCTACCTAAACTGGTTCTTTCTCAGTCCTCGAAGCAGGCCCTTAAGGAGTCAACAGAGTGGCTTTCTAAGAAGAGGGAAAACAGGTAAGGCTTCGTTTGCTTTCCCACCTTCTAAGCTTCAGAGTAAAGCGTATCGCTTCTACGCAACTGGAGAAGTTCCTTCTTTGGGAGTGTCTGCCTCCTCCCAGGGAGACTTCTCCGGTTTAGTGGACTCACACCGAAGAGCAGCTTTTTCGTCAGCTAAAATTTTGTTTTCTTCTTCAGAGCTAGACCATTTGGTGAAGAATATTTTTAAAGTATTTGAGGTATTTAGTTTTTTGGACTGGACTATTGCCTCTTTAGCTCGCAAGATTGAAGACTGTCAGTCTTTAGAAGAAGATTTTGCCACAGACTGGTTAAGAGTTCTGTCCTGTGCGGATAAGGCTGTTAGAGATGGTTCAGGAGAATTAGCAGCCCTTTTCACAATGGGAGTGATGAAGAAGAGAGAAAGGTGGTGTTCTTTCGTGTCTAAAGGAGTCACTAATAACCAGAAGTCGGCTCTCATGTTTGCTCCTCTCTGTAAATCTCATCTTTTCCCTGAAGAAACCATTCAACAAATTCTATCAGATTTAGAAAAGAAATCTACTAATGATCTCCTTCTTCAGTCTTCCAGACGTCCGAAAGAGCCTACTCCGACAGGAGCTAAGTCTTCTCCTCTTCAGAAGCATCCCTTTCGAGGGAATAAACCTAAGTGGCAACGACCCAGGACTAATTTGTGTCCACAGTACAAGTCCTCAAAGAAACCTCCCCCCAAACCTTCGGACAAGTGGAGAAAGCCGTTCCTTCACGTGCAAGTAGGGGCAAGACTCCATCTTTTTTGGGAAGAATGGAGTCGAAGAGGTGCAGAGCAATGGGTAGTTCAAGTTCTTCGAGAGGGATATTCGATTCCTTTTGTTTTAGATCCTCCTCTCTCCGATACACCAATCAGCTTAACAGCATATTCTCCAGGATCAGAGAGAGCTTTGGCTTTAGCAGCAGAGGTCAATGCACTCATCAAGAAGGGAGCAATAGAGGAAGTCCTCGACAGTTCTCAGGGATTCTACAACAGACTCTTTGTAGTTCCCAAAGCCTCGGGAGGTTGGAGGCCAGTGCTAGATGTAAGCGCATTGAACCTTTTTGTGCTGAAGACAAAGTTCAATATGGAAACAAATCATTCTGTGATGTCGGCACTTCGCCCAGGCGATTGGATGTCCCTGGACATGAAGGACGCCTACTTTCATGTCCCGATTCACCAGAGTTCAAAGAAGTTCCTGAGATTTGTGTTCGAAGGGAGGACGTATCAATTCAGAGCCCTTTGTTTCGGCGGTTTCGACGGGCCCCTCAAGTATTTTTTTTTTTACTCGTGTTCTTGCTCCATTGGGGAAATGGCTGCATATGTTGGGCATAAATGCAGCATTTTACCTGGACGACCTGGCTTCTCAGATCGGGTTCGAGGACACAGTGCGTGAAGGATTTACGGAAGACACTGTCATTAGCGAGTCAATTGGGAATTCTCATCAACCTGGAGAAGTCTCAATTAGTGCCGTCCCAGAAGATCCCTATTTGGGGATGATTCTGGACTCTCAGACTTTTCGGGTTTTTCTGTCCCCTCCCGAAAAAGAATAGAATCTTGTCTCAAAAAAGTGAGCCAATTCCTGAATCGTCAGTCCTCCTCCGCCTTGGAATGGATGAGTCTTCTAGGGACGTTATCATCAGTAGAGACGTTTGTAAAGTTGGGTCGTCTTCACATGAGATCTCTTCAGTTTTATCTCAAAGCGAGTTGGGTGTCGGAAGTCTCAACCAGACACGTATTCGTTCCCAGTGTCGGAAGAGATCAAGAACGACTTGAGATGGTGGATGTCGAGGGAAAGATTGCAAGAGGGTCTCTCCCTGACATTAAGGAACCCAGACGTAGAATTATACTCCGACGCATCGGACAGAGGTTGGGGAGCTCTCCTAGGGACCAAAAAGATCTCAGGATTATGGTCAGAGAAAGAGAGGTTGAATCACATCAACATGAAGGAGTTGAAGGCGATTTGGTTCGGTCTCCAAGCATTCGCTCCTTTGGTCGTGGGAAAGAGAGTGGCAGTATACTCCGACAACACCACCGCTCTATCTTATATCAGGAATCAGGGAGGAACCCATTCATTCTCCCTCAACAAAGTCGCAGAAGATCTCCTTCTCTGGTCTCAAGATCGGGATATTTCCCTCATTCCGAGGTTTGTACAGGGGAAGTTAAATGTACTGGCAGACGAACTCAGTCGAGTAAACCAAGTTCTTCCCACGGAGTGGACATTGCAAGACAAAATTTGTCAGGAACTGTGGAAACTTTGGGGAAGACCTTCAGTGGATCTGTTTGCCACGTCGAGGAACAATCGACTTCCGATCTTTTGTTCCCCAGTTCCAGCTCCTCATTGCTTGGAAGACCGACGCAATGCTTCAGGATTGGACGGGTCTAGACGTTTACGCCTTTCCCCCATTTGGAATGATCAGAGAGGTGTTGAACAAGTTCCTCTCACATCAAAATGTGTCAATGACGTTGGTAGCACCATTCTGGCCCAGGAAAGAGTGGTTTCCAGACCTTCTCAAGTTGGTTATAGACCATCCCAGACTTCTTCCTCAGTATCCTCGGCTACTCAAACAGCCCCACTTCGACAGGTATCATCAGAATTTGTCCGCTCTGTCACTGACAGGGTTCAGACTGTCCGGAAACTCGTCAGAGCTAAGGGGTTTTGGCTCGTAGAGCGGCAGAGGCTATTGCTAACTGTCGAAGAAGCTCTTCTGCCAAGCTTTACCAATCAAGTGGTGGGGAGTCTTTAGGACATGGTGCAGAAGACTAATTTCTCGTCTTCTAAAACCTCTGTGACAGAAATCGCTGATTTTTTGCTGTACCTTAAAGAAGTTAAGAACTTGTCGGGTTATCGACAATTAAAGGGTACAGAGCTATGCGTGTCCTCGGTGTTTAAGCATAGAGGGCTTGACATCTCCTCTAACCAGGATATTGGAGATTTAATTAAATCTTTTAATACAGTAAAAGTATCCAAGAAGGATAGTGTGGACTGGAACTTGGACGTAGTTTTAACTTTTCTGATGTCTTCACGATTCGAGCCACTTCGTGAAGCGTCTTTGAGAGATGTAACGAGGAAGGCACTTTTTCTCTTCGCTTTGGGCTAACAGCAGGAATGAGTGAGTGAGTTACAAGCCATCCACAAAGAGGTGGGGTTCAAAAATCGTAATGCGGTTTGTTCTTTTTGTTAACGAATTTTTAGCAAAGAACGAATCTCCCTCTAACCCATGGCCTAAATCTTTTGTACTTAAGGGATTATCTAATATAGTGGGTCCGATGACGAAGAATATTTACTGTGTCCTGTCAGAGCTCTGAAATGTTACCTGTCAAGGACACAATCCGTTAGAGGTAATTCCGACCGACTTTGGTGTTCGGTTAAGAATTCTGCAAAAGCCCCTCTCCAAGAACGCTATTTCGTTCTTTTTGAGAAGTCTGATACTGGAGTCACACTCTCAAGTCCAAGATCAGACTCTAAATGTGCTTAAGGTGAAAGCACATGAAATACGTGCAGTGGCGACATCCTTAAGCTTCAAGCACAATATGTCGCTTTCCTCGATTCTTCAATCTACGTTTTGGAGATCGAGATCTGTGTTCGCCTCATTTTACCTGAAGAATGTAAGAGGCTACCTATGATAGTTGTTGTAAATTGGGTCCTTTGTCCGGTAGCGGGCATGGTGTTGGGAAAGGAAACATAGGGAACTTTCTATCCTCTATTGTCCTCCTCGCCTTGTTATAGGTTGTTGAGTCGTGGGCAGACTGGAGACTCATAGTACTTTGGTTGGAGAACCTCCAGATTCTTATTTGTATTAATTCTTTTTGAGTATTGTCAATTATTTTTGGTATAGGTGATGGTCTGTTGTTTTTTTTATCTGGTTTCTGAAGCCCAGGGCAAGGGCATTATCTGTTTTTTTAATATTTTGTCAACCAACGGTCTTGTCCATGGTTACAAAATCCCACTAAGTAGGGACGACCCTGGCCTATACTGCCACGTCTCCTACGAGTGATGAGAGCGCCAACCAGAGGCAGTATTCTCCTGCAGCTGCTCTCTCACAAGGTAGGGTACTGCAACATTTGCTGTTTAATGTGGTCTTACTGTCATTTTTATGTAGTCCTAGTCTACCCTCCTTCCGGGTAGTTTTGGATTCAGCTATGTAACTGTTCGGTAAGTCACTTATGTGAAAATGATATTTTCATGATAAAATAAAGTTTCACATATACTTACCGAACAGTTACATAATCAAAGCACCACCCACCTCCCCACAGATGGACGTGTCGGCTAAACGAAAATTGACGGTAGAAGGCTAGCAGTACCCAGGGTTCCCGGATGTGGGCGGGTCTTGTATCACCTATACTTAAGATAGCAACGCCGCTGGCGCCAACAATTTGAATTTCGACTGCCGTAGGTAAGAAGCTATAAGCTATGTAACTGTTCGGTAAGTATATGTGAAACTTTATTTTATCATGAAAATATCATTTTTTTCAAGGTAAATGACAATAGTCATGGCTAAGACATAGAATTGCTGCAGATCGTGTTAGGGAATGAGGAAACTGTCCTCTTCCGATACCTCTGTGAACCACATAGCGAGGTTTTTTCTTCACTTTCAGAGGGAAGAATCACCTAGGTATATATCTGCTATCAAAGAACGCAGTTAAAGGCCATACTCTGTCTCTACAAAGGGAATTAGAGATAACAGAGGATTAAGATCTTCGGATCTGATTACGATAACCCCCAATACGACAAGAGTAGGATATCATTGATACTTCGAATGGGATTGTGGCCACAGATTCCGTGTTCCGACAAAATGGAACTGCTCCTCATCTGACTTCTTTGAGGAAATTTATGAAGGAATTCTTTGTTTCTCTTAGCCCTCTAAACGAACCAAGAAGACAAGTGAATTTTTTTGTGCATTGGAATCTCGCATCAGATTCAATGGAGACTCGGCAATGGGTTCTTGCCAGCATAGTATGTCTGGCAAAAGAAATAAATCCCTCTATTCCTGACGCAACGCTTTCAGAGAGAAGTTTAGTTGCCCAGGCAGGGTACTTACAGTTTTCATCTACAGAAGAAGAGATGGTTTAAACGTTTGCCTACAGAGTCTTCGGGGTGCGATGAGGGCTCAAAATGCTTCCCAGAAGGTATTCAGAAGGATACAATAAGAGCTAGAAATCAGGGTTCCGCCCAATTTCAGCTCAGAGTCTCCTTCGACTTCCAGACTCCTTCCCTTCCTTCGGGCAAGGATAGGGAAGATTCTGCAACGAGGAACCTCATCAACATGTAAGAAGAGATCTCGTTAGCAAAAGAAGTGTTCACGAAGGATCCTCCTCGGAGGAAGACTCTCTCTCGTGTTGTTAGATATCCTGTCGTCTACTGGTGTAGCTGACTAAATCACCTCCCCTTGCCAGGGGCCAAAAGCTCAAAGGGGAAGAATTTCTTCCACCCTTCTCCAGTCTCCTGATAAACTATGTGGTTGTTCAGGACTCTCGGACAATGTAGCGCCAGCCAAGCGCCAAATGCCAATACAGGCGAAAAACGCCAGAGGCGGACAGTTCCAAGGAACTCTGTCATGGTCGGATACTGAGAAGGAGCGGGCCAGAGGCATTTGCGCCAGAGGCGAACAAATCGGACAGATATAAGAGTGTCCGATGTGGACATCGTCAGACAGCCTAGAGACTCTTCCAAGCTCGAAGCTCCAGCAAGTGTGGAGGAGCCAAGCAGGCGCGAGGCGCCAGCCAGGCTCTAGGAGCCAGCCAGGCTCTAGAGCCAGCCAGGCTCTAGGAGCCAGCCAGGCTCTAGGAGCCAGCCAGGCTCTAGGAGCCAGCCAGGCTCTAGGGAGCCCAGCCAGGTCTAGGAGCCAGCCAGGCTCTAGGAGCCAGGCAGGCTCTAGGAGCCAGGCAGGCTCTAGAGCCAGCCAGGCTCTAGGGAGCCAGCCAGGCTCTAGAAGCCAGCCAGGCGCCATCCAGGTGCCAGGCTCCTTCAAGGCTAGGCTCCAGTCAGGATTGAGGATCCATCCAGACCAAGGCTCCTTCCAGTAAAGAGAAACCTAAAGCTTTGTCATGTAAGAGGGCTAGTCCCCATTGATATGATACAGGTAAGGCTCTGCCATGTAAGTGGGTCAGCCCCCATTGGCACGATCCGAGAAGGCTCTGTCGTGTAAGCGGCTAGCCCCCATTGACATGATCCAGAAGGGTTTTTTGTCAGTCATAGGTCCCTACCTCGCTGAAACTCTTGAGGCATGGCAGACTCATAGACAGTATCATGAAGTCTTCTGCCAGGCTCCAGGTGCCTTCCAGGCGCAAGGCACCAGCCAGACGCAAGGCTCCAGCCAGGCGCGAGGCGCTAGCCAGGAAGGAGGAGCCAATCAGGCACCAGCCAGGCGCGAGGCGCCAGCCAGGCGCGAGGCGCCAGCCAGGCGCAAGGCGCCATCTAGGCGCGAGGCTCCAGCCAGGCTCTAGGCGCCATTCAGGCGCAAGGCTCCAGCCAGGCGCGAGGCGCTAGACAGGCGCTAGGCGCCTGCCAAGCGCTAGCCAGGCTCCAGGCTTCACCCAGAAGAGATCTATATCAAAGAACGCCCTGGCCTTCTTTGAGACATTGTGATCTCCTAAGCACTTGATAAGTGCATTGATGATTCCTTCAAACAGCTAGAATTAAAAGCGCATGAAGTGCGAGCTTTTCCGAATTCTTGTTCTTTCCCTAACAATATGTCATAAGGACATATTAGCTGTCAACAATACGGGAGATGCAAACTCTGTGTTGACTTCCCATTATCCGAAGGATGTCAAGATAACCTTCGAGGGATCCTTCTCTCTTGGTTGATACGTGTCTGCGGATACATTGCTGGGATAGGGAGCAGATACTGATCCTTAACTAGTGAGTTAAATTTTATTTAACGTCGTGTTTTTTCTTTGGGTTGTTTGAAAGGAGTTTGTAGATAACTCTTTTCAACTTAAGCACTAACCCTCGTTTTAGGATCCAGGTGATCGGGATCGGTGTTGTCCGCTCCACCTTAATTATGCCACTAGGCATAGGCATATTGTCATGTAAGAGGCTCTGTCGAGTAAATGGATAAGACCCCATCGACAGACCCACAAGAACTCTTAGCCATAGGTCCACACCTCGCTGAGGCTCTTGAGGCGAAGCAGATTCCTAGGCATTAGCCATGGAGGCTTCCGCCTGATCAAGTAGGAACCAAGGTTTTATTTATTTATTACCTACAACGTATGTTGTTTACCTGTCTATTCAGTAAATAGTTGTCTCTTTCCCACCACCAAGGGTGTCAATCAGCTAAGTATATATCTGCTGGGTAAGTTCCATGTACAAAAATGATATTGTTAAGATACAATAAAGTTTTGTACATACTTACCTGGCAGATATATACGATTGATGGCCCACCCAACCTCCCCTCAGGAGACAGGTGGAAGAGAAAATCTGGTTCTAGAACGGTAATCGTTCCTATTCCTGCCACCCGCGCAGGGGCGGTAGATCACCTGACCTACCTGCAGCGTGTGCCGCGAAATTCGAATTTCTGTCGGGGACGACGGAGTCTATAGCTAAGTATATGATCTGCCGGGTTAAGTATGTACAAAACTTTATTGTATCTTAACAATATCATTTTTATGGAAGACACTTGTTAGCATTTAACATCATTTACTTTTATGGAAGACACTTGTTAGCGTATGGAAAGATATAGAGGAGGGGAGAGGAGGAGGAGAGGTTATTGTTTGGAAGGGGAAGGGAATCTCCTCCTGAAGGACTTCATATATCAAGGACATATTTGGGGTTACTTCTTTGTTTTTTACTGGCACTATCTGAGGTTATTTCCCCTCTTTTACTGGCACTAGGACCAGCTTGAGAGTCACTGGACCCCTGTCGCACAACAAAACTGTCCAGAGACATTTGCCTAAAGTCAAACAGGGCATTGTCATTAAAGGTGTTGGAGACACGGATTACATCTTTGTTGGGATGATAATTCTCCACAAAATTTTTTACATCACTCCACTTTGCAAACATGTCCTTAATCACAGAATTAGGCACATTATGTATGCCCATTCACTTTCTGAATTTTTCAAACCAGCCTCTGCTGGCCTTAAATTCACTAACAGCAGTGCCTGTTGTAGGCATTTTCTCACCAATGGAATGCAACACCCTCTAACACTTTCCTATAAGTTCTTTCTTTAATTCTATAATGTTTCTCGTCTTTTTTACAGAAGGGCTAACACTTGGAACTTTCTTTGGCCCCGTGATGGCTTATTTAGCAGTTGTGCTTGAATAAAAAAGCACAAAAGCAACGAACACAAAAGTAGAATGGGTCACGAGAGAACACGAGATGCTTTGTTTGGCAGCTTGGTCTGGGGGCCCCTAGTCACGCAGTGGGCCCTGGATGGAGCATTTCCAAGTGTACTAACTCTGAGGATATGTACGAAACCTGAGAAAATTTTGTCGGAAAAGGTCTATGAAAACCTTAACATATGAAAACCAAAAGTCCAGGGTGTATGAAAACCGAGGTTCCACTGTAGTGTAGTGTCTTATTCCAGGTGGAATTTTATACTTTTCTTGGGGTTATTAAATCTTTCCTGATGCATTTACCACCTCTTTTGCTCAATGCTGGAATCTATCATAATAGAGAGGTGAGATTCATTTAAAAAATATAAAGTTTTGTAATAAGACATTTTTTAAATATACCTCTTATTATGTATTGCCCCCTATCTCCCCACTCATGCGGACAAAAAAGAAAAACAAATAAAATCTATAGATGCTCAAACCACCAAAAAGGGATGGGTCAATAGATGGTTCAAACCAAACCACTATCCCATTACTTTTTAAATTTTCACACTATCATCCTCCTGCTGGAGGCAGGAAATAGTACAGCTATCATAATAGAGGGGTAAATATTAAAAAAAATTTATTTTTAAATTTTTTTATTTTTCTAGGTATGCAAACCCGAGTTTTATCATAATCTCACCTCAAACACCCTATCTAGTCCCTGGTGCCAAAGGAATAAGCGCTTAAGTGAAACAATCAGGTGATTGGGGGTTTTCCCCTCCCAATCACCCACCTACTTGTAGTCAAACACCTTGTTTATTAAGTTTTAGTGACCATCCCAGTTCCTCTAAGAATTCAGCTAAATAAAAGGCTAAGGTTAGTATACATAGTAAAAATACAAATTACTTTAATTTACTTTTAAAATGTGGTACAGTATACAGTTAACCCCCAGATTCTTGGATGTGTACCACGCCCCCTGCAAATAGGTAAAATCTGCGAATACTTAAAACCCCACGAAAAATGCATAGAACTGCCAATTTTGATTGATCAAACAAAAAAACAAAAAACTCGAAAAATGCTTATACATGAGTCTTTCAATTGTTTTTGTTTTTTTATCACAAAAAGTGCATTTAGTCATAAAAATTATATGAAAATACAGTAATAGTGAATATTTATCTGAAAAATTCTGCAGATAGGCAAATTTTGTTCATGCCACTTACCTGACAGATATATATATAGCTGTATTTTCGACGTCCGACAGAAATTTCAAACTCGCGGCACACGCAGTGGGCGGTGGCCAGGTGGTAGTACCCATTCCCGCCGCTGGGAGGCGGATATCAGGAACCATTCCCCATTTTCTATTCATATTTTTTTCTGTCGCCGGTCGGTAAACATCTGTTTTACAGACCTCTGCTCAGGATTTTTTGGAAATTGACTCGCTTTTTAAGTATCTGATTGATTTTTTTGGTATTGAATTGGATTGTTGAATTGGCATGCGCGATAGTGGACGTTTTTTGATTTTGGATTGGACCTTTTCTATATAAGATATGTCTGGATCAAGTGTTGTGAGTTTCAGAGTGTGTGTGAGGGCTGGGCTGATTGTAAGGTGAGGCTACCGAAAGCATCGGTAGCCCCCACCCCCACACAGTATGTATGAGTTGTAGGGGGCTTAATTGTTTGATTGATAATCGGTGCAATGAATGTGAGAAGTTGACCGATGATGAATGGAGAGTATATGAGTCCTATCGCCTTAAATTGGAGCGCGATAGGATCAGGAGGTCTTCCTCCAGGAGTGGTTCTTCCAAAGGTAAGACTAACATCTCTCCTGCATTAACACCTGTAGTGTTTACAACCCCTAAACCTGTGTTGCCTTCGGGCTCTGATTCTGTGTCGGGAGAAGCGAATGCTCTCTCTCTGATTTTGGAGTCTCTTCGCACTCTGGAGACCAAAGTGAAAGCCTTAGAAACTGGCTCGGTGCAAGTGTGTGATCGTGCCCCCAGTGTTGTGGAGGGGGCGTCAGATCGGCCCCATAATGCCTCTAGGCCTAGACCTCTATCAGACTCCCAAGACCCAGGGAGTAGGTATGTCGAAAGCCGCAAGAGGGTTTACGGGGGCTTCCCACCGATCTGGCGTCCCTTCGGCAGGCCCTGTAGCAAAGACCCAAGCTGCCAAGGACCGTGCACGAGCGCGCGTCCTGAAAGAGTGCTTTTCGCCCTCCGAAGCGTCCTCCCCGCGCAAGGGGTGGAGCGCTCGGAGAGACTCTCGTCCTTTGAAAAGGACTTTCGTGCGGAGGACGCTTCACGTCCTCTTTCGCCGCTTTCGTCGGAGGACGCGTATGACGTTTTTCCGCCTCAGAAGAGAGGTAGGATCTCCTCCGATGAGGACGCTAGGTTGCGTGCACAGGCGCGTATACCTGAGAAGCAGGTAGCTTTACCTGTAAGAAGGAGGAGGCTCCCCTCGCCCCTCGTCTTCTCACAGGATCAGTCCTGCTTCCTCTGTTCATTCTTCCCCAACGAAGAACATTCTTTTGTCCCTTCAGGACCAGCTATCCTCGCTTATGGCTCAGAGGACTCGCCCAGCAGCAGTCGAGCCTAAGCGGAGGAAGGACCTTAGACTGCCTGTCAAGAGGACTAAGCAGTCTCCTTCTCCTTCACCTACTTCGTCTCGTTCGCCGATCGCTTCTCCTTCGGCGATTCGCCGATCTCGTTCGTCCTCTAGAAGGACGTTACGTCAGGACGCTTTTGAGGAGGACGCTCTGTACGAGGACGTTCGGCAGGACGTTCGGCAGGACGCTCGTCAGGACGCTTGTCAAGACGCTCGTCAGGACGCTTGGCAGGACGCTAGGCAGGACGTTCGTCAGGACGCTTGGCAGGACGCTGGGCAGGACGTTCGTCAGGACGCTCGCCAGGACGCTAGACAGGACGCTCGGCAGGTTATGCTCGGCAGGAACCGCTCGGCAGGACCGCTTGGCAGGACGCTCGCCAGGACGTTCAGGCCGCCTTTCAAGACGTTTTTGGGGATTCTGACCAAGAAGTCTTACCCCCAGACGCTAGTTTACGCGCACAGGCACGTATGCCAGCGAAGAAGAAATGTAAGGACGCTTCTCGGTGGGCAGGTGAGACTGCTGCGGAAGGCGCTGAGGACGCTCGTGCCTCCTCAGGACGCTCTACCTTCATCGAGCAGTAAGCGTCATAAAGAAGACAGCCGAAATAAGGCTGCCTCTAGCAAGGATAGGGGTCCTTGATCAAGCCAAGACCTGACATTAGGACGCCCTCTCCTGACAGACGGTCTCCTCTTCCGTTTAGAGAAGAAGGAGTTGAGTTAAGTAGTTTTCGCTGAATCGGTTGAAGAGGAAAACAGCTACACCAGCCCCGTCCTATCTCGGACTATAAAGTCCTCGTACGACTCTTGCGTTTCTTTTGAAGACAAATTTCAGCCCGCAGCTCCCAAGTCTCCTCCTTCGCAGTTTTCTTCATCTAAAACTGGAAAAACCCCGGAGTTTGTAGAGATGAAAACTTCTCTCTCAACGAAACGTGCTTTTAAAAAGCTCCAGGATTGGATGGTACGAAGGAGAGAGCCAAGGCAAGGACGACCTTCGCCTTGCCTCCAACTAGACTTAGTGGAAAAGGGGGCATTTGGTATAGAACCAAAGATGAAGTGGGAGTTCGTATCCCTTCTTCGGCTCAAGGAGATTTCTCCAGCCTAGTGGATTTGCAGAGGAGGTCGCTTTTACCATCTGCTAAGGTAAACATGGACCGCGTCGGAGACTGACCATCATTTGAAGGGTCTGCTCAGGACGCTGGAAGTCTTCAACTTCCTTGACTGGTGTTTGGGAGTTCTGGATATGCAAGCGAGAAGCCCAGAATCTCTCAGTCTGGGGGAGCTGTCCAGCGTGTTAGCATGTATGGACAAAGCCGTCAGGGATGGTTCGTTTTTTTAGGAGCTTCGTATCCTCATTTTGGAACGGCTTTATTAAAAAAGAGAGGCTTTGCTGTGCAACTTCACAGCTCGTTCGGTGACTCCAGCTCAGAAAGCGGATTTGCTGTTTTCGCCTCTTTCGAACCATCTCTTCCCCCAGACTTTGGTAAAGGACCTGACGAACAGCTTACAAGAGAAGGCAACTCAGGACCTTTTGGCCCAGTCTACAAGACGGTCAGCCGTACCTTCAACCTCTTCAGCTGCGGTTCGACCGCCGAAGAAAGTAAAGCCCTTTCGTGGGGCTCCCCCTCGAGAGCAGCTCCTCGAGGGAGATGGGTTTTCACGAGGAAGAGCTTCCTTTAAGACAAAGCCTTCCAAGTGAGAAGCATGTCCTTCAGACACCAGTCGGAGCCAGACTGAAGTTTTTTGCGGGAGCGTGGAGAGAGAGAGACACGGACTCTTGGTCCCTCAAGATCGTGGAGCAGGGGTACAAGATCCCCTTTTTAGATCTGCCTCCTCTTTCTACGACTCCCAGAGACCTTTCTCCATCCTACCAGGGAGAAAAGAAGAAAGTATTGTTCGATCTCCTTCAGCAGATGATCGACAAAAGAGCGTGGAACAAGTCGCGGACCTGGGGTCGCCAGGTTTTTACAACAGAATCTTCCTAGTACCGAAGCAGTCGTCAGGTTGGCGTCCAGTTTCTAGATGTAAGCAGGCTCAATCTTTTCGTGGAAAAGAACAAATTCACGATGGAGACGCCTCATTCTGTTCTGGGAGCGTTGAGACGGGCGACTGGATGGTATCCTTAGACTTTCACATCCCGATCCACCCTCGTTTCAAGAAAGTTATCTAAGGTTTGTCTTAGGACAACAAAGTATGGCAGTTCAGAGCTATGTGCTTCGGACTGACCACGGCTCCGATGGTGTTCACAGTAGTAATGAAGAACGTAGCGAGGTGGCTACACTCTTCGGGAATAAAAGTTTCCCTGTACCTCGACGACTGGCTGATCAGAGCGTCGTCGAGAGAGAAGTTGTCTGAAGGACTTGCAGTTCACTTTAGCCTTAGCGAAGTCCCTGGGACTTCTGGTCAACCTCGAAAAGTCGCATCTGACCCCAACACAGTCCATCGTGTATCTGGGGATTCAGATGGATTCAGTGGCTTTTCGAGCGTTTCCGTCCCTGGAACGTCAGCGGCCTAGGCTTAGAAAAGATCTCAGCCTTTCTAAGGAAAGAGACTTGCTCGGCGAGGGAATGGATGAGTCTGCTGGGGACCATTTCCTCGCTAGAAAGGTTTGTTTCCTTGGGAAGACTGCACATCAGGCCTCTCCAATTTTTCCTTGCGGACGAGTGGAAGGCCAAGGACGATCTCAATGCCATATTGAGAATATCGCTTCCAATCAAGAACCACCTAAGATGGTGGTTGGACCCTCAGAAGCTTCAAGAGGGCGTGTCCCTAAGTCTTCTGAGCCCCGACCTAGTGTTGTTTTCAGACGCTTCCATCACAGGATGGGGAGCAACACTAGGGGGAAGGAAGTGTCAGGCTCCTGGAGAGGGGAACAGGTAGCCTGGCATATAAATGTCAAAGAACTGGCAGCATAGTATTTCTGTCCCTGCAGTTCTTCGAAAAGAGTTTGGAGAACAAGATTGTTCAGATAAACTCGGACAATACCACAGCACTCGCTTATTTAAAAAACCAGGGAGGAACACACTCCAGAACGTTGTTTTCCCTAGCGAGAGAGATTCTGCTGTGGGCAAAGAGAAAAAGGTGACTATCCTGACGAGATTCATTTGCAGGGAGTGCAAAAACGTCAGGGTCATACCTTCTCAGTCGTCGGGACCAAGTCCTACCGACGGAATGGACCTTGAACGAAGACGTTTGTCAAGACCTGTGGACGTTGTGGGGACGTCCACACTGGTCGAACTTATTCGCAACGTCAAGAGAACCAAGAGACTTCCTCTTTATACTGCTCCCCGGTCCTGGATCCAGAAGCAATCGCGGTAGTAGACGCTTTGCTTTGGAATTGGACGGGCCTAGACTTATCGCTTTCCCACCATTCAAGATTCTGGGGGAAGTCATGAGGAAGTTTGCGGCCTCGGAAGGGACGAGGTTAACCCTGATCGCTCCGATGTGGCCAGCGAGAGAATGGTTCACAGAGGTCATGTCTTTCCTTGTAGACTTTCCAAGGACATTGTGGCCCTGGAGGAAGGAGAATCTACTCAAACAGCCTCACTTCGAAAGGTTTCACCAAAACCTCTCCCGCTCTGGGTCTGACTGCGTTCAGACTATCGAAAAGTTGGCCAGAGCGAGAGGTTTTTCGAAAGCAACTGCGAGAGCAATCGCACATGCGAGACGTGCTTCCACAAGAGCTGTTTACCAATCGAAGTGGGCTTCCTTCAGGGCATGGTGTAAAAAGGAGGGAGTTTCCTCTTCCTCGACCTCTGTGAACCAGATAGCTGATTTTTTCTGCTCTTTCTCAGGAATGTGCAGAAATTAGCGGTCCCCTACCATTCAAGGGATATAAAAAGCATGTTGTCAGCGGTTTTTAGGCACAGAGGCCTCGACCTGTCTGACAACAAGGATATTCATGACCTTTTAAAGTCTTTCGAGACCTCGAAGGTTCCTCAAATGAGACCTCCATCATGGAACCTGGATGTAGTCCTTAAATTCCTTATGTCGAGCACTTCGAACCGCTTCAGGCAGCGTCTCTTCGAAACCTGACAAGGAAGGCTCTTTTCCTAACTTCTCTTGCGACGGCTAAGAGAGTTAGTGAAATTCAAGCGTTAGCAAGTTAATGGGATTCAAAGGGGACAATGCTGTCTGCTCGTTGAACCCAACTTCTTGGCGAAGAATGAAAATCCTTCGAACCCTTGGCCGAAGACTTTCGAGATCAAGGGTATGTCAAGTCTGGTGGGCCAAGAACCAGAGAGAGTCCTGTGCCCGGTCAGGGCTCTCAAGTTCTACGTGCATAGAACGAAAGAGGTAAGAGGTCCCTCAGGTAACCTCTGGTGCTCTGTGAAGAGACCAGAGTTACCTTTATCGAAGAATGCTGTTGCTTTCTTTCTAAGGGACACCATTCGGGAGGCGCATTCATCTTTCCAGAAGACTGATTTGAGCCTCTTCCGAGTAAAAGCGCACGAAGTACGAGCCGTCGCTACCTCTCTTGCCTTCCAAAAGAACATGTCAATCAAGGACATCCTTGATTGCACCTTTTGGAGGAGTAACTCCGGTCTTCGCCTCACATTACCTAAGGGATGTGAGAACGATTTATGACGATTGTAATGCACTGGGGCCCATACGTTTCTGCGGACACAGTATTGGGGTCCGGAAGTAGCTCTTTCCCTATTCCTTAGTTAGGTTTAGTTTAGGTTGTTGTGTTTTTAGGTTGTGGTGAGTCTTTGTGAGATGTGAAGATCATCCTTTAAGTTAGTTTTTTAAGGGGTTTTTGTGAATAGTTGGTCAGGTGGTGGTCAGTTGCTTCGTTGCCCTCATTTGTATGGCCTCGATGATCTTGTCACGCTGAGGTCTCGCACCCGTTGACAGATCATCCAGAGCGCACCAGCATACAGGTCTCCACCTGGCTGGCAACTCGTGATAAAGCAAAAGCAGCCTTACATGACAGTAATACATAGGTACTTTGCAAACAGGTAAGGAACCAAGATGTATATCTCTACTTAATTTAAGTTTCCTAAAAAACCCTTAAAAAATCCTATTGTGTCTCTTCCCACCATCCGAAGGTGGGATTCAGCTATATATATATCTGTCAGGTAAGTGGCATGAACAAAATGTTATTGTTAGTTATGCAAATTAAGATTTGTTCATACCTTAACCTGGTCCAGAATATATATAATTAAAGTGCCCGCCCTCCCCTCCCCACCCTCAGGAGACAGAGACATTAATAAAAATATGAATAGAAAATGGGAATGGTTCCTGATATCGCCTCCCCAGCGGCGGGAATGGGAATGGGTACTACACCCTGGCCGCCCACTGCGTGTGCCGCGAGTTTTGAATTTCTGTCGGACGTCAGAAAATACAGCTATATATATATCTGCCAGGTAAATAAGTATGAACAAACTTAATAATTGTATAATAACAATAACATATTCCACAAATAAAGTGTGTGTATGTTCCATAGAGAAATCCACGGATCGCTAAGTCCAGAAAATGCAAGTCATAGAATCCCAGGGGTTTACTGTACTGTATTTTAAAATTATGTATTGAGATTTTCCATGTCTTAAATCCTGAATAGGATGTTGGAAGTGCATTTTGTTTTTATATTTTTTTTTCAACCTTCCTTTCCAGCCAATCTCTCTGGTTAGCAATGTCATTGAAGTGACAAAGTCAGGGAAAATTCCATCAGGTCAAACTGAGATTCCATTTGAGATCCCTCTGAAGGCACGTGGCTCAAAAACTCTATATGAAACATACCATGGAGTTTATGTAACAGTTCAGTACTCACTTCGATGTGATATCAAACGAAGTTTACTTGCCAAGGACGTTACAAAAGCTCTAGAATTTATTGTGGAACATAACGGTAAGTAAATTTTTAAGGTTTTACTACTATAACTAATCGGAAATATCAAAAAATAAAATACATATAGACCTAAAAAGTTAATACATGGTTCTTAATCCTTACTGTGCTGGCTTGAGGAATTTTTTTTTTGTTTTGAAAGATTGTTTTAGATTCTTATTTAACATATATTGCAGATCTTATTTAACATATATTGCAGTCTTAAAAACATTTAACAGATTCTGACAACTCCTTTGAAAATTTGTTTTCATTGATTTTGGAGAGTAATTCTGTAGGTAAAAGACACCGCAATCTGTTGATTGTATGTATGATAAGTTCTTTTTAATGGAAAATGTAGGAATCCAATTAATGCAGGTTTTAAATTAATCTTTCAATTTGTAAATTAAACAAATTTCAAATGGTCATTGAGCTTCCTGATGTTCTTGTTAGTAGTATACTGAATTGAATTAGACAGAGTACAAGAATGTGTATAGTATGTATTAATATTAAAAGAATAAGGCTGGTCATTCCTGAAAAGGTATTCATTTCAAATTAAATCTCCTTATCAAGGCTTTTTTTTACGGTTAGCCTAAAGCCTTCAGGATCTCTGACCGGTAAACCAGTTACTTTTGAAATTAGACCAGAGACTTTGCAGAATGTTCGAGACCGTGCTCGAATTCCTCACTTCATTGTAAGGGGTCGTCTGGATTCTGATATTTTCTGTCTCTCTAAGCCATTAACTGGAGAAGTAAGTACATATTATTTTAAATTTGTATGTTCCTATCATTTTGTTTGGTTCTCCATATGATACATTATGCTATTTTCTTATACTATTGTGAATTTGGAATACAATATGTACTGTATACATAAGTGTTGTTGTTCAGTTATGAACATTGTCATCTTTCCCATTTATAGCATTAGACACAGTGTGTTTCACTCCTATCTCCTCTCTTGCATAATTTCCACCTGAATTCCCATGTATGTATGCCTCTTTTCTCTGTCTACTGTACAGTGAAGTATATTTTAGTCAGGTATAACAATTATAAATTCTCCCTTATTCAGTGGTGAAAGATTCTGTTTCTCTACTTTTTACAAAACTTTTATCTTTAAAGTACAGTACAATATTTTCTTCTGATCTTACAGCTTACTGTATGTGAGTGTGAAAGAGGAATAAGCAGTATAGAACTCCAACTTGTACGTGTTGAAACTTGTGGGTCGGCCGAAATGAACTCAAGGGAAGGTAAATAAAGTAGTACAGATTTTTTTACATATAAAACCCATTACTTTATATAGCCTGGTCTCCGTAGCAGCAATGTCTCTCAACACTTAAGAAAAAGAATCCCACTTTGCTCCTCTTGAGGGTGCATCCAGATCCCATAGAATCCTTGTCAGTAGAGCTGAGTATAATGGTAATTTGAACCACCTGCAATCAGGTGAAGTAGGTAGGAAGGTAACTTTCCATAAAGTCATGGGTTTGTATATGAAAAATATTAATTTAACTTTTGGAGGAGAAATTATTTGCATAATTATAAAACAATCACAGTTGGCCCATGAATAAGTTGACATGGAATTTGAGTGCCAGCTTCTCACAAAACAGGAGAGCTGGAAATAGCTTTATCCCTCAACCCTTGAATCTTAGTACATACAGTTGTGGCCATGAACCTTATTGATATTTGAAATGAACGGTTGATTATTTACAATTATTTTTAATACACCTAATGTAAGATACACTTGCATTTAGTGTGGGAACTCCAGATTTCCATCTTTCCCTCACTTTCCCTTTGTAGCAACACGACCCTTGACTCATTGAGACTACAAGTATACATCAAATGAGATGTCCCCCACCCAGCTAGACTTCCACCAAACTCTGTGTATTATTATTGAAAACTACTTTTCAAATTAGTTTGCATTTTCCTAATCTGGGTGGGTGGGAGTTAGCGAAGCATACAAGTAGTACCTACATCTTTTATTTATTGTGCAACAAATCAAGAATTACACTGGTAGATTAAAATGTTTCCAGTTATTTTTGTCTGGCAGAGAAGCAGAAATGCATTGCATTTGTGCTAAGGTTAGTGTTTGCAAGTTTTTAAGCTGAATAAAAACAAAATAAGCTGTAATAATTTCTTTTAACTTATTGGATTTCATTACTTATCAGATATGCCCGAGTCTGGAAAAACAAAAAAGGGATTTTGACGTATGGAAAAATCTAGTTTCTGGGTGATTGGGCGTCCGTGTGTCGCCCTATGAAATATCCTTAAGATCATTATTTTCTAGGTAAAATTAATCTAAAATTACCAGAGAAAAATAAAAATTAAGAAAATGTCAGTAAAACTGACTCGCTCACTCTATAAAAAGAAGTGTCGGTATGGGAATAGAGGTGAGTGGGATCCACTACCACGAGTCATTTACCATTTAGACCTTCCAACATAAAATCCCCACCAGAGAGAGCTGATACTAAAGGGTGATGCGGCCGCTACTACTACTACTACCGACGCCACGGACAGCAGCGCCCCTAGCGGTCATCCTTAATCTATGAACATCTTGTCCTGGTAGGGTGGGTAAAAGACAACAGGGTGGGTTTCATAGGGCGGACACGAGCCAATCACCCAGAAATAGATTTTTCCTACGTCAAAATCCCTTTTCTCGGCTCAGCTCGTGTCGGCCTATGAAATAGTACCAGAGAAACAGACAAGATGGGAATAAGGACAAATGAAACCCAATAGTAAAAAAGAGTTATATAATATAAGTGAATCAGGGACATTACAGTATACAAACAAAAGTACTTAAAGCTAACTTATCCTAAACAATGGCATGGTAAAGAAAGCAATCAATATAAAGTACTTAAAATTAACTTATATTAGACATAGTAATACATAATAGTGTAATGGCAAAAACAATACAGAATGATTCACTTAATTAAGATATTTACAAAATATACAAGCACATTGTGTTCTACCCTAGCATAAAAAATAGGGTAGAAACACTGAAGTACATTATATGTACATAACGTGGATGTCCCTAGCAAAAAAAATAAGGGACAATCCACCATATGATTCTAGCGGCTAAGGCTAGAGTATCCCGAGTAGCATGGCAATAGGGTGAGGGCATGTTGGACGAGGTAGGTAGAAAGGAGATCTGGATCTATACTACAACTACTATGCAGTATCAGGAGAAACAATGTTTCCCGCTGCTACTGCAGAAAATTTTAAAGATTCCAAGGACTTCAGTAATGACGTTTAAAAACTGTCGGTGATTTCCATCCAGAATACTTTTTAAGATCCTCAAAGTTCATATGTTGGAAGTAATTAATAGAGGCTGGCTACTCCTCTGATGTCATGTGCTTTGGGAATGAATCAGGGTTGGCTTGTTTAATGAAGTAAAGGATCGTTGTCTGATTCCTTTCACTGATAAAGTGCCACCTTTTTCTCTCATAAAGAGAGGACCTGAGGATCTAGAGGATGTACGAGATAGAAAGGCTCTTAAAGTTAATACTGGGCAGAGAGAAGGATCTTGCGGAAGTGGGATGACCTTCCAAGGAGCCCACCTTGCAAGAGGATCCTCATTTTTTGCTAAAAAGCTACGATCCGGGGAAAGTAGAACTTCTCCTGAGGGGAGAAATTCCACATGACCCGCATCTCTGGATAGAGCCGACAGTTCTGAAATTCTGGCTCCTGAAGCCAGGCTTAACAAAAATAACGTCTTTCTAAGGAGCATAATGAATGTACAATACGAGTTGTCAGTATCTGAGGCTAGTTTGAGGACATCATTTAAGAACCATGAAAACTTCAGTAGGCCTTTGAGAAGGTCTGAGTCTAGCACAGGCTTTGGGAATAGATGTAAAGTAAGATTTCTGTATGTCTATCTGGAAACCCAACTGAAAGATTTTCTTCAAAGCCGATTTATTAGTAGTATAGTGCTAGTGCTAAACCTTTTCAAACAAGGACCTGAAAAAGGATATAGCTAAAATTAACTGTCATGGTTGTAGTGTTCGATTCATTCAGGAAGGATGCTAATTTTTTAACCGCTGAGTCATATTGCCTAATAGTTGACTCTTTTCGTCTGATCTAGAAAGAGGATGTTTTGTGGATCAATATTAGCATCTTTTTTAGCCGCAAAACTTCATGAAGTCCATAAAGTTAGGGTCTGGAGAATTCCTGAAGAATCGAACACAGTCCTCATTTGTACTGATTGCGACAACTTGGGATTGGGAATCCGTTGAGGTCGGAGACCCAATTCCAGAAGCAGCGGATACCAGTTGCTTTTTGGCCAGTCTGGAGCAATCAGAGCTACTAGTCCCTTGAAAGTCCTCAGCTTGCTCAAGACTTTCAGAAGAAGATTCACTGGAGGAATATATAGATTTTCCTCCATTGATTCCAATCTAACGACAAGGCGTCCGTGGCATAGGCCAGAGGGTCCAGGTTGGGGGCCACATAGCAAGGGAGCTTGTGGTTCGCTTGTGAGGCGAAGAGATCTACTTGTAAGCCCGGGACTCTCCGGCATATCCACTGGAATGACCTGTCGTCTAGGGACCATTCTGATTCCAGAGGGACTGACCGGGGACAAAGCGTCTGCTATCACATTTCTACCCCCGCCAGGTGAGTGGCGGACAGATGCCATCTGTGTTTGTCTGCTAGCGCAAAGATGGCTATCATGACATGATTCACGTGGTTTGGATTTGGACCCTCCTCTGTTGATGCAATTGTACTACCACTGCACTGTCCAAAACTAGTCTGATGAGACTTCTTCGGGGGAAGGAGTCTCTTCAGGTAAGAAATACTGCCATTGCTTCCAGGACGTTTATGTGAAGCTGGCGGAACTGAACTGACCAAGTCCCCTGAACTTGTTTGAATTGGGAATATCCCCCCCATAGGACAGGGAGGCATCCGTGTGAATGGTTAACACTGGAAGGGGATATTGAAGGGGTACTAATTTGGCAAGATTCTTCACTTTTGTCCATGGACGGAGCTGATTGCGAAGGATCTGTGGAAATTACTGACAAACTTGTCTCGAGATTTGACGTTTGCTCTCGATCGCCAAACTCGATTTATATCTTTCAGCCTTGCTTTCAGGAGGATGTCTGTTACTGAGGCATACTGAAGAGAACCTAGGTTCTTCTGGTTTCTCCTTGATGTTTGTTTGCATTTGAGAAATTGTTTCACAGACTTGGCTATTTCTTTTCTTTTGACCACTGGAATTGACAGATTGTGGGAAGACAAATCCCATTGGATTCCTAGCCACTGAAAACGAGACTCCGGAGTGAGTCTGGATTTCGTTTTGTTTATCTGGAACCCCTCAGATGTTCCAGAAATTGAACTACTTCTTCGTGGCTTTGAGACATTCCTCGACCGTTGGTGCCCAGATCAACCAATCGTCGAGGTATGCTGCTACCATTATCCTTGAGTTTCTCAACTGTTGAACTACCACTTCTGCTATTTTCGTGAATACCCTGAGGGCTACATTCAGACCAAAGGGCATCACTTTGAATGAGAACGTCTGATTTCCTAGTTTGAAGCCTAGGAATGGACGGAAGTGTCTGGCTATAGGGATATGATAGTATGCGTCTGTAAGATCGATGGAGGTTGTGACGGCCCCACGGGGAAGTAAGGTCCGTACCTGCGAGATGGTGAGCATTTTGAAACTTGTCGCAACGAATGAAAGAGTTTAGCTTTGACAAGTCTAAGATTACCCTTCTTTTTGTTGAGCCTTTCTTTGGCACGCTGAATAAGCGACCTTGAAATTTTAGATGCTTGACTCTCGCAAATAGCTCCTTTCTGAAGGAGTTCCTCCGCATAATCTGTCAATTCCTTTGATGGTTCTTGATAGAATGATTTGATTGGAGGAGGATCTTTGATCAACTCCAACCCAATCCTTTGGACACGATGCTCTGTGCCCATTTGCTGAACCCCCACCTGTGACGGAAGAGGAACAGCCTCCCTCTACCTGGGGAGCCTCACTGTTGTTGAGCGGGTTGACCTCCGCGCCCCATCCTCTGGCTTACCTCTTGCAGCTCTTCCTGTGCCACGTTGGCGAAAGTGGCCCCTCGCCCTGCTACCCCTAGAGAACCTATTAAAGGTTGGGTAGGCCTGGCTTTCATACATTGAATTGAAGGCCGGCGAGACTGCATAAGAGGTGGAAGGTGACTTTGAGGAGACAACAGGAGAATGGGCTGTGTCTGCTTCGAGGTTGACGGCTGTCCTGTTGTGTAACTGGGACGGCCTGAACAAATTGCTGTTGCTGCTGTTGCTTCTGGTAAGGCTGGAACCTTCTTCCTGTCTCTTTGCTTCTTACCAGCAGCAGGGGCGGTGGTCTCTTGTTCCTCTTGGAAGAGATGCCCCATCTGGCTCTAAGGTCTGGTGGTTAAGCCTAGCAGCCTCGTGGTGCACCTCATTCACAGAGGCCTCTGGGAAGAGGTCCGCACCCCACATGCTGGAAGCTAAGAGTCTATTAGGCTCATGCCTGATAGTTGCCTCCTGCAAGACATGCTTTCGGCAGTTCCTTCTGGGCTAGGACTGTCTGGAGTTGGGATTTAGCCAGAAT
>NC_061088.1:29213324-29233943 GCF_015104395.2 Macrobrachium nipponense | reverse complement strand
ATCAAATGATCGAGAAGCAAGCTGTGGAACAGGTCTTCGACCTGGATTCTCCAGGTTTTTACAACCATCTGTCCTAGTGCCGAAGCAGTCGGGGGGTGGCGACCCGTCCTCGATGTCAGCAGCCTAAATCTCTTCGTCACAAAGCAAAAATTCAAGAGGGAGACACCTCGATCTGTGCTGGCAGCTTTAAGACTGGGGGATTGGATGGTCTCACTAGACCTCCAGGACGCGTATTTTCACGTCCCCATCCATCCCCAATCAAGGAAATACCTGCGATTTGTCCTGAAGGGAAAGTATTCCAGTTCAGGGCACTCTGCTTCGGTCTGAGCACAGCGCCGATGGTTTTCACCATTCTGATGAAGAACGTGGCGAGACTGCTTCATCTTGCGAAGATAAGGATCTCTCTCTACCTAGACGACTGGCTTATTCGAGCCTCATCGCGAGACCGGTGTCTGGAGGACCTGGACACGACCTTGTCGTTAGCGAAGTCCCTGGGACTTCTGGTAAACCTCGAAAAGTCGCATCTGACGCCTTCTCAATCCTTAGTCTATCTGGGGATTCAGATGGACTCAGTGGCTTTTCGGGCTTTTCCGTCCCAGGGGCGACAACTTCAATGCTTAGAAAAAGTGTCGACCTTTCTGGGGAGATAACATGCTCGGTGAGGGGAATGGATGAGTTCTGCTGGGACCATTTCCTCACTGGAGAAGTTTGTTTCTCTGGAAGGTTTGCACCTCAGACCTCTTCATTCTTCCTAGCCAACAATTTGGAAGCGCAAAAACAAGATCTGGAGGCGATCTTGTGTTTGACGAAAGAGGTGAAAGAACACCTAAATTGGTGGTCAGATCCACGGAAGCTCGCAGAAGGGCTTTCTCTCAAGCTTCGGAACCCCGACCTAGTGTTGTTTTCCGACGCGTCGTCCACGGGTTGGGGAGCAACACCAGGAGGGAGAGAAGTGTCAGGCACCTGGAGAGGGGAACAGGTGTCCTGGCACATCAATCTAAAAGAGCTATCAGCGATTTACCTGGCGCTAAGGTTCTTCCAGGAAGAAATCGCCAACAAAGTCATTCAGATCAACTCGGACAACACCACACCCTGGCATACCTAAGGAATCAAGGGGGAACCCACTCTCCTTTTTCTCTGTTTGCCATTGCGAATGGAACTCCTGTTATGGGCGAAGTCGCAAGACGTCGCTATCCTGACAAGGTTCGTGTCAGGAGTAGAGAACGTTCGAGCGGACCTTCTCAGTCGGCGAGGACAGCTTCTGCCGACGGAGTGGACCCTTCACCAGGAGGTTTGCCAGTCGCTGTGGAACCTGTGGGGTTGTCCTCATGTGGACGTGTTCGCAACTTCCAGGACGAAAAGACTTCCGCTGTATTGCTCTCCAGTTCTGGACCCGGGAGCAGTGGCAGTAGACGCCCTACTTTGGAGTTGGTCGGGTCTAGACCTTTACGCTTTTCCCCCGTTCAAGATCCTCGGAAGTATGAGGAAGTTCGCGGCATCGGAAGGAGCGAGGATGACCCTCATCGCCCCTTCTGGCCAGCAGCCGACTGGTTCACAGAGGTGATGTCCTTCTTGGTAGACTTCCAAGGACTCTGCCCTTAAGGAAAGATCTACTCAGCAGCCCACTTCAAGAGGTACCACAAAAACCTCCCCGCTCTGAGTCTGACTGCGTTCAGACTATCAAGAAGTTGGCCAGAGCAAGGGGTTTTTCAAGACCGGTGGCTACGGCGATTGCCACCGCAAGGAGGCCCTCCTCAATTGCTCTGTACCAATCGAAGTGGGCTGTCTTCAGATGCTGGTTGCCAGGAAGAAGGGCATTTCCTCCACCACAACCTCTGTGAGCCAGATAGCTGATTTCCTTCTTTATCTGAGAGAGGAAGTGAAGTTAGCTGTTCCCACAATTAAAGGCTACAGGAGCGTGCTTTCTGTAGTCTTCGGGCACAGAGGACTCGATTTGACAAATAATAGAGACCTTCATGATCTCATTAGATCTTTCGAGACTACGAAGGTCATTCAACCTAAAGTACCCTCGTGGAATTTAGATGTGGTGCTTAAATTCCTGATGTCAGATCAGTTTGAACCGCTTCATTCAGCTTCACTGAGGAATCTGACGAAGAAAACTATCTTCCTAACCGCTCTGGCGACGGCGAAGAGGGTTAGTGAAATCCAGGTTATCAGCAAGCAGATTGGGTTCTCGGACCATATGCGGTTTTGTTTCTTTAGTCCTGCGTTTTTTTAGCAAAGAACGAGAATCCTTACCAACCTTGGCCGAGGACGTTTGAAATCAAAGGGTTGTCAGAAATAGTGGGAAAATGAACGTGAGAGGGTCCTGTGTCCTGTCAGGGCTCTAAAATTCTATCTGCAGAGAACTTAAGCCTGCAGAGGCTCTTCGGACAATTTGTGGTGCTCAGTGAAAAACCTGATCTTCCTATGTCGAAGAACGCACTGGCGTTCTTCCTAAGAAGTACAATTAAAGAAGCTCATGATAAGTGCAGTGATAGTGATATGAAGCTTCTAAAAGTGAGAGCTCACGAGGTGAGAGCTATCGCTACCTCGGTAGCTTTTCATAAAAATATGGCGCTCAAGGACATTTTGAATGCCACATTTTGGAGAAGCAATTCGGTGTTCACTTCACACTACCTGCGGGAGGTGAAAGTGACATATGAAAATTGCTTCTCCCTCGGACCATACGTTGCTGCAGACCCTTTTTTGGGGGCAGGAGGTAACACTCATCCTATCCTTTAGGGATTAGGGGGGTTTTTAACTTGTGTTTTATGATTGTGGGGTGACCGCCTGGGGCGGATCTCCCTTCCATTAGCTTAGTTTAAGTGGGATACCTTTGGTAAGCTAAGCCAGGTGGTTGTATTTTTACCTCGTTGCCTTCATCGGTATGGTTCATGGTCTAGTCACGTCGTGGTCTCGCCCCTGTTGACAGATCATCTGGAGTGCACCAGCTATATAGGTCTCTACCTTGCTGGCAACTCTAGTAGCACAAGCAGACTTACGTGACAGTTAGCTATGCTAACAGGTAAGGAACCAAGATATCAATTATCTGCATATATGTGTTTCCTAAATCTTCTATTCTGTCTCTCCCACCACCAAAGGTGGGATTCAGCTATATATATATCTGACAGGTAAGTTTCATGAACAAAATGATATTGTAATGATACAATTAAGTTTGTTCATACTTACCTGGCAGATATATATAATTAAGTACCCACCCACCTCCCCTCAGGAGACAGTGGAAGTAAAAATTATGAATAGAAAATGGGAATGGTTCCTGATACCCGCCTCCCAGCGGCGGGAATGGGTATTAACCACCTGACTCCCACTACGTGTGTCGTAAGTTTTAAATTCTGTCGGTCGTCGGAAATTACAGCTATATATATATCTGCCAGGTAAGTATGAACAAACTTAATTGTATCATTACAATATCATTTTTGATGGTAAAATGTTTAAAAAGACTCTGAAATTTTATTAGTAATATAATCTTGAAGTTTAATACAGTAATAAGATAGTAATTTAAGGTATATTTGAAGGTATGTTTGAAGTAGGATGTTACCTATTTAAGGTATACATTTGGTTTTTGAACTTTCAAGATGAGCAATTATGAGCATTTTTAGAGGGGTTCTATCCTTTTGGGCAGTTTGAGCATCTGTAGTTTTCCATTCAGTTTTTTCTCTGTCATTGGTCTGTGAGGACACATTGGAGAGTGTTAACATTATTTTGTTCATGATTAGATTGTTATCTGAATTTGGTTTGGTTTTCTTGTGTTTTATTTTTGTCATTATACAGGATGTGTCATCTAAAGGGGGAAAAGACAAGTCAATAATGTAAGAGGGTGCAATACAGGCAGTCCCAGGTTATTGTCAATCCAGTTTTATGGCACTTGTCTAATGCCGAAAATTACCAATTTTCTGTGCTGGTTTCTGGTTATCGGCACCATAATGTGCCGATTTCCAGTTATTGGCACCGATATGTACTTTAGAAAGGTGCTATTAACTGGTTATTTTAAGTGCCATAAATCGCCGATTTTTTTTATTGACGATTTTTACTTATCATCAGGCCATCAAAATGGAACCCCCACCAATACTGGTTGACTGCTGGTATCTGGCCGTACTCTTCAGTTTATGACGGTCACAACCAATGTGTTAGATGTGGGAACAACGATCACTATGAATAGTGTATTGGTTGGTCAGATGAAATGAAATACCAATGTATATTTATTTAAAGTATAAGTAGATGGGAGAAGCAGATAAGTTTTCTTAAGTGGAGGCAACCTCCCCGACATGTGCTGCTTTACCGGCCCAATTTAGTCATCTTTTTTGTGTTTCTCTCTTGTGGTAGAGGTGTTAGCCATGCCCTGTGATGTCAAGTACAGGTTGGCACTTGGTTCTCATTGCAGAAAGGGTCATGTTCAAGGATTAAAAGAAACAGACTGATGAAATACTAAATAAATGCTAAAAACTATTAAACTTATAAATATCAAGGGAATTCAGTGTCTTTATGTAATGCAGTAACAGTATGAGAGAGAAATATTATGAAGTAAATCTTTTTCAAGTTAAATAGTTGTGCAACAGACACAAACAGTGTAGTGTGCCCAGAACTGTGTTTGTGGCTTGAGCACTTGGAAATTAGGCAGGAGTTAGATACGCTAAGTAAGGATAAGTGCACTCACTCAGTATCAGATTCTGTGTCCCCTTGGAAAGAGGATTTGGTATTCTCTTGGAGGCATTCTCCTTACATCCAATGCTCACGGGACAGCAGGTGCTTGCTATACGTCTAAGGCTTCCCTGCCATTGGATGTGTGCTTGATAGTAGTTGCTCACCTGATTCCGAACACATCACTAGTGCTAGGCTTTCGTCTTGTGCCAGATGCTCGGGCTCTTCTTCTCGGTCCCCCAGGCTATCTGACTATGTTGTTTCATCTTCATTTTTTATTTTTTCCAGTGTGAGGGGTTTTCGTGTAAGTAGTCGCATTTGGGTGTATGAATGCATTTGTTGTCCACATTCTCCTTCCTTTCTCAGGTTTTCTTATCAACTTTAGATGCCTGCCTTGTAGGACAGCGCTTGTTCCTTGCTTCTGTTGGCTGCGCGTAAAATGCAGATGTCTCATTGTAGTTCCCACTCTTCTCAGTTGTCGCGCTTCCAGTCTCGGTCCCCTGCTTTGTCAACTTGGGCTACCCCTGGACCATTTTAGGCTTTTTGTTCAACCGCATTAGGCATTGTAGATGCCGCAGATTGCTTTCCAGTCCCCCAGGCATGATTTGAAGTGTGTATTCTTCTGCCCCTTTTAGGCATTCTTGGTTGCCTTTTCAGCTCCTAGATTTGACATATTAACCTGTTAGTCAAACAGATCCTTCTTCTTTGATTGCTACTGTCTCAGTAGCAGAGCAGACTGGAGTATCATCCCCTCAGCCAAGATTTTGAAGTCGGCTCCTTCTGGAATTTCAGTTTTGCCTCCTGCTACGTCGATGTCAGTGCAGGATGGTGTGAACAGTCAAGAAGGCTTTGTTTCCTGTGCAGATCATTTTTTGTGTCAGGCACCATGGCACAAAGTGGAACCAACCATTCCTCTGGTATGGAACAGGTTTTGTTTTCATTTAAGTCATTTTTAGAGGAGTTGAAACTCCTTTCATCTTGGGGGGCAGGGAGCTCTGCTGCTGCCACCTCTGCTAACCAAAGGATTTCCCTTTGAGCCTGGGGATTACGATATTGACTTTGATGCTGATGAAGAGCAGGTATAGTATCATCAGCTGTTCTGACTGATTAAGGTCTCTGCTAGCAAATTTCCTGATATCTTTGAAAAACCAGTAGTTCAGGATTTGTGAGATCACTTAGGACTGCTAAGCTGGATTCTAAGGCAGATCCCCTTGCCGTCACCAAAACGGGTCAAGTTGGCACCAACAGATGTGAACACAGAGGCTAAGTTGATCTATCAGAAATTTTCTTCTAAAAGTTCTTCCCCTTTTCTTCCCTTCTTGATGAGAAAGTGGAGGGTGATTATGATTTTAGACAGCTACCCTTTACCGGAAATGGCCATCCTTAGATGGAAAAGCAAGAGATGTTGTTTCCACTCTTCCCCAAGAGAAGCAACACTTGGGGAACAATTTGATGATTTTGGGGGAGGGGGGTTGCTTAGATAGAGCAGTTTCAGAATGTGCATGCCTTTACTAATGCAGTTTGTCAAGCGTAGGGAAACAGTTGCGTTTTTTTTTTTACTTTCTCTGTCTCTTCAACCCAGAAGGCTGGTGTTATTGTGCTATCATACCCTTACATTCTTTACTGGACATCTCAGCATTAGTTTACAAACCTAAAACATTTAGGTTTACACAACCATGGCAGCAGCCATTTCTGCTGTTAACACAAAGTTTCAAGGTTCCCCCAGGCAAACAGGTAAAAAATCAGGGCCCTTGAACCAACCCTTTCGGGCTTTCAAGAAGGACAATAAGTGTCCTAGGAAAAATCCAGCCTCTGATAAGTGGTGATGCATCAAGCTCTCAGTCCCTAGTAGGGGGGAAGTTGATCCTCATTTATTCAGTTTGGGAGGATCTGGAGACAGATCTCTGGGTGGTGGAGGTACCAAAGGAGGGATACAGCATCCCATTTCTTTCCCAGCCTCCTCTAGGAAGTTCATTACGTATGGTAAAAAGATTGAAATAATGGTTGTACATTACATTAAAGTTCTGTGTAGGTATGTACTTTATAGTATAGCAAAGGTTTGATATTATGCCCCATCCAATATGTTGGCCACTTTCAAAGGTTCGACTTACATTTATTTTGACTTAAAACCAGTTGGTCAGAACCAAGCTTGGTCATAAGTAGGATGGTACTTGTATAGGGTTTGTTACTCTGATAGAAGGCTTTCCACACCTGAACACTGTCCCAGATATTTCATCTAACATGGATATTAAGGAGGACATCTGCTTCTTCCAAATTGATACATAATCCTAATACACCAAATAAACCCCTGGGCTGGAATTTAGATGTGCGCTTAAGTAATGATTCATGCCCCCATTGGCAACCTGGGGCACAACCTCCCTTAAAGATTTGACAGTAAAGACTGTTTTTGTTAGCCTTGGCCTTGGGAAAAGGTGTATTGAGCTTCAGGGGTTCTCATGCTGTGTAGGCTTTACTACCAAAGGAGTAGTAATAGTCCTTTTTTTTTTCTAACCCTTTTCTGGGCCAAGAATGACTCTCATCTTCTTCCATGTTCTTTCGTGATCAGTCTGTCCTCTTTGATAACAGATGGGGAAGAAACTTCCTTATGTGCAGTCACAGTACTCTCTATATAGGCAGTCCCCAGCTTACGACGGGTTCAGCTTATGACGGGTTTGGCTTACGACATTCCGAGGTTACAACGCTTTTCAATTATATTTATCAGAAATTATTTCCAGGTTTACGACGCATGTTCCAGGGTTACAACGCTTACAGTGCTGATATGGCAGAAGAAATATGACTCCTAAAATGCAAAATAATCAATATTTGAAGTTTTTTTTATGAAAAATGCAATTAGAATGCAGTTTACATAGTTTTTAATGCACCCAAAAGCATCTTAGGATTTTTTTTACGATGTTCCGGCTTACAATGATTTTCGGCTTGCAACGCGTCTCAAGAATGGAACCCCTGTGGTACCCGGGGACTGCCTGTAAATGTATTTACAAAGGACTAGGGAAATTAGATGAAATGTCATCAACCTTATTTGCAGCCCTAGCAAACCTGACTTACACTTGTCAAAAAATGGCATGTCTTGTCTGTTCAATGATCTGATGAGAGATTCACACGCAAATCTAAACTACTTTTTTACCTCTGCTTAAGTTCACAATGTGCGATTGGTAGAGACCACTTCCAGTTTCCTCAAGAATCTTTCTCTGGAGAAAGTTGTCAATGCAGTGCAGTGGAGTGTGACTGTATTTGCCTCGCATTGTCTGCAAGATGTAAACATTCAACATGAATTTTGCAGAGCTCTTTCACCCACTCAATTACAGCAGGGAAACTCATATCTTGAACACTTAAGGTAGCTATACTTGAACCTTTCCTATTTATTTAAAATATTGATAAGTTTTGGGGAGTATGAAGGTACGTATACTGTATTAGGTAAGGGCCTTTGTGTCCCACTTGCATCGTAGTGTGAGTGATATCGCTAGCAAGGAACCTCCTGCATTGTTCAGAGGTCTTGCTATCTAATGAGTTAGTCCTTGCTTGGCAGCAGTACTAGCAGATGGCTGCTAATCATTAGGTAAGTACATTGGAACCTCAGTTTTCGTACATAATTCGTTCCAGAACGTCCCACGAATTTAGAAACGTAAAAAATCTGAAACATTTCCCATAAGGAATAATGTAAATATAATTAATGCATTCCAGACACCCAAAAATATTAACAAAAATACATTTTTGTACATGAACTTTCCTGTCAGATATATACTTAGCTTTATGTCTCTTGACGTCACGACAGAATTCAAAACTCGCGGCACACGCG
Source organism: Macrobrachium nipponense (assembly GCF_015104395.2). Classification (NCBI taxonomy): domain Eukaryota; kingdom Metazoa; phylum Arthropoda; class Malacostraca; order Decapoda; family Palaemonidae; genus Macrobrachium; species Macrobrachium nipponense. The sequence goes on along the minus strand of NC_061088.1, from coordinate 29,225,464 downwards.
ACATGTAGGTCAGGTGATCTACCTTACCCGCCGCTGGGTGGCGGCTGTAAGAACCAATCTCCCTTTCCAGCCAGAATTTTTCTGTCGCCGGTGACGACTACACCTGTGGTTGTTACCTCCTGACAGCTTTATTCGATTCTCGTTGCCGTGGATTTATTTGGACTGACTTCGGTGAAGTACCTATCTTGTTGGCTTGGCATACGCACTTGTGGATTGTTTTTTGGATATTGATTTGGATTTTTCTTTGATTCAAGATGTCTGATGTAGAGGTTAAGAAATCTCTATGTTTAGGGTGTGCTCTATGGATGAATGCAAGGTGAGGCTACCGAAAGCTACGGTAGATCCTCACACAGTTTGCTTTAAATGTAGAGGGAAAGAATGTTCTTTTATTAACCCGTGTAATGAGTGTGAGAAGTTGGATGAGGGGGTGAATGGAAGGCTCTTTCTTCCTACTTGAGGAAGTTGGAGAAAGAACAGGGTGAGAAAAAGCTTCGTCTAGAAGTTCTAGTAAGTCTCGATTAGCGAGGTAGAAGTAGACAATCCTGTTGTAGCATTAGAACCTTCTCCAGTTTCAGCTCCTGCGCCCTGCATCGAACCTATAGATACGATACGGAAGTGGCAGCCATGAGAGCCACGATCCTTAGCATGGAAAAGAAGATTCGTTCGTTGCAAGGTAAGAGTAGTGAAGGTGAATTGTGCAGTGACCCCAGTGCAGTGGAGGGTGCGTCTGATCGGCTCCTTAATGCTTCCAGGCCTAGACCTCTTCCAGACTCCCCAGTCCCAGTGGAGGAGGAAAGTCAACAGCCGCAGGAAGGTTAGGGAGAACTCCCACCGATCAGGCGTCCCCTCGGTAGATCCTGATGTTCGTACCCAAGGCTGCCCTTGTCTTCGCGCGGAAGAAGGAGGTATTGCGCCAATGCTTCTCTTCTTCTTCCTCACCTTCGCCTAGAAGAGGATGGAGCGCCTCGGATTCTTCGCGACCGCTGAAGAGAGCCTGGAAGGCTCCTTGCGCCTTTCCTTCCAGCCCGGAAGTTTTTCCAGAAGAGCCGGAAGTGGATATCAAGAAACCCAGGCGGGAGCAGGAGTTCTCGCCTCATAGTAGGCTTCGAGCCTCTTCACCTGTGGAGGATTTTGCAAGATCTCCAGCTCGGATTCTTGCGGGGCTGCAAGCTCAGATTTCGGCGCTGGCGGGCTCCTTGGCTGGAGGAACGCGTCGTAAGAAAGACGTCTCTCTCCCCGTCAAGAAGTCTAGGATTCCTTCGCCTGTGTTACCTTCTCAGTCAGAGTCGGCTCTCTCTCCTGTATCAGCTTGTCATCTTCCAGGCTACAATCGCCCAAGAAGCTTTCTCCTGGTGATTTCATTTCTCCAGTAGAAAGGGATCTAGCGCCTAGTAGGCGCTCGTCTAAAGACAGCGTACAGCTTCGTCTTCTCGCTCCTTTCCGAAGATCCTTCAATCTCCGGATAAGAGAGCCTCCTCTTTCATGGATTCGTCAAGAGACAGGATCTCTCCTTTTGTTAGGCGCCTTGATCCTGGTAGGCGCTACTCCCCAAGTAGACGCTCTCGCCCGCCTCCCAAGCGCGGTGCGGAAGATAGGCGCTTTTCTCCTGATAGGCACGGCTCTCCTATTAGCCGCTCTGTTCGGGACAGGCGTGTAGAGTCTGAAAGATATGTCTCTTCTGGGAGACTACCTTTTGCAGAGACCCACGAGTCTAGATCTAAGTTTGTGGAGCATGGTAAGACGCCGGTTCTCTAGTAGGCGATCTTCTCCAGGGCTTCGCTCTGTGTAAGTAGGCGCCAAGAGCCTAGTAGGCTTTCGCCTCATTGTAGGCGCAGTTCACCTGACAGCCGTCTCCTTGGACGGAGGCGCATGGATCCTGTTAAGCGCCTTGAACATAGTAGGCTCTCCTCTCCTAGCAGGCGCTCCCCTTTGGACTCCCGGGATTCTAGGAGTAGTCTTAAGGATCAAAGAGGACGCACTCATCAGAGTAGGAAGGACTCATTCGAGAGGAGCTCTCCAGAAGCTTTGGCTTCCCCTGATAGGCGCCAGACTGCTGCCAGACACTCCCTAGACAGACGCACTTCTTTAGAGAAGTCCAACTGCTCTCGTAAAGAAGCAGAGGGTTCTTCAGTGGATTGAAGTGGAACCTTCAGAAGAGGATTTAGTGAAGGACTCTTCAGTTTCGTCCTATAAGATCCTTACAGATCTCCTTCTTCAGGAGTTTGGAGACTCCCTTACTCCGTCGCTCCTCCGTCTCCTCTCTCTTTATTCTCGACTTCTAAGAAGACGAAAGTTTTCCTCTTGTGTGAGGATGAAGCCAACCATCTCAATGAAGAAGGCTTTGAGAGTTTTGGTATTGGCTGCTTTCTAAGGAGGGAGAAAGGGAAGACTGTGTTTTCTTTCCCACCTTCCAAGCTTACGGGCAGACTAGGTTTTTGGTACGAGTCTGGAGAACCCCTAGGCCTGGGTCTTCCGTCATCTGCAGACGCGGACTTCTCTTCACTGGTGGATGCAGCACGACGCTCGGCTCTTTTGTCTGCTAAGACTACCTGGGCTATGAACGAGCTTGACCACCTGTTGAAGGGAATGTTCAGAGTCTTGGAAGTCTTCAACTTCCTTGACTGGTCTTTGGGGGTCTTGGCTAAAAAGACTCAGAACCCGGATTCTATTTCTTTTCGCCAGAAGATCTCAACAGTGTTCTAACGTGCATTGATAAGGCAGTAGAGATGGATCGAGCGAAGTAGCCTCCCTGTTTGGAGCAGGGGTCCTTATGAAGAGATCAGTCTTCTGCTCTTTTCTGACAAAGTCCGTCTCGCATGCCCAAAGAGCCTCGCTTCTGTATTCGCAGCTCTCGCCTCTTCTCTTCCCGAAGAAGATAATCCAGGACATCTCAGGATCTATCTCTGCAAAGGCGACTCAGGACATGCTCGCTCAGTCGGCACGGAAGCCTAGGACCTCCTTCCAGACGAAGACGAAGAAGGAGACTCCAGCTAGACAGGAGCCCTTTCGAGGGGGCCCTCCTTCTAGAGCCTCTACCTCTAGAGGTAATAGACCATTCAAGAGAGGTAGATCCTTCTCACGCTCTTCCAGAGCTAAGAAGTAGGGAAGTAGTCCTCCAGACATCAGTAGGGGCGGCCGGCTTCTAAGATTCTCGGAAGCCTGGGCAAAGAGAGGAGCGGACAACTGGTCCCTCTCGATTATCCGGAAAGGATACCTGATTCCCTTTACGGAAACGACCACCGTTGACGACGACTCCGAGGGAGTTGGTGGCCAGGTACAGGGATCCCATCATGAGCCTCGCTTTAACACAGGCAGTGGAACAAATGTTCGAGAAAGAGGCTATAGAGCTAGTGAACGACCCATGCTCAGCGGGCTTTTACAACCGCCTTTTTCTAGTTCCAAAAGCCTCAGGAGGATGGAGACCGGTTCTGGATGTAAGCGCCCTGAATTTCTTTGTAGAAAAGAGGAAGTTCGCCATGGAGACGACATCCTCAGTGTTGGCGGCTTCGTCCAGGGGATTGGATGGTGTCCCTAGATCTTCAGGACGCTTACTTCATGTGCCTATCCATCCTTCTTCAAGGAAATACCTCAGGTTCATGATGGGAGGAAGGATATTCCAGTTCAGGGCCTTGTGTTTCGGCCTTTCAACAGCCCCTCAGGTCTTCACAGGCCTAATGAAAAATGTAGCAAGATGGCTACACTTGGAGGAAGTCAGGGTGTCCCTTTACTTGGACGACTGGCTAATCAGAGACAAGTCACAGAAAAGATGTTTGGAGGACCTACAAAAGACCCTTTTCATGGCAAGTTCTCTGGGACTTTTGGTGAACTTTCAAAAGTCTCAGTTGATCCCCAGTCAAGATCGTATCTATCTGGGGATTCGGATGGCTTCTCTGGATTTTCGGGCTTTTCCGTCTTCAGAAAGGATAGCCGAGGGTCAGAGAAAGTCAAAGCCTTCCTAGAGAAAGACGTATGCACACGAGGGAGTGGATGAGTTTGTTGGGGACACTCTCCTCGTTGGAGCAATTCCTTTCTCTAGGAAGGTTGCCACCTCAGACCTCTCCAGTTCTTTCTACATCGAAACGGAGGTGTCGTTCGCAAACCTAGAGTTCTCCTTCGAGATCTCAAGAGAAATCAAGAAGGACCTCTCTTGGTGGGCCAAAACCCCTTCTCAGGTTTGCAGAAGGGATGTCCCTTCACATTCCGCACCCCAACCAAGTGTTGTATTCCGACGCGTCGGAAACAGGTTGGGGAGCAACGCTCGGCTCAAGAGAAGTGTCAGGCACCTGAAGAAAGAACAGGTGACCTGGCACATCAACAAGAAGGAGCTGATGGCTGTTTGGCTAGCTTTGAAAGCTTTCGAGCCCCACATCCTAGCTTCAGCAGTGCAGATCAACTCGGACAACACCACGGCCCTGGCATACATCAGGAAGCAGGGGGGGACTCACTCTTTCTCCCTGTACGAGACAGCAAAAGAACTTCTGCTGTGGGCAGAGGAAAGGAAGATTTGTCTCCTTACTAGGTTCGTACAGGGAGAAAAAGAACGTCAGAGCAGACCTCCTAAGCAGGAAAGATCAAGTCCTGCCTGCAGAGTGGACTCTTCACGAGGATGTTTGCCAGGACCTGTGGAAGCTTTGGGGCAGGCCTCATATAGACCTCTTCGCCACAGCCAAGAATGCGAGGATAGCCAACTGCTGCTCTCCGATACGGACCCGAGGGCAGTGTCGATAGACGCTTTTCTCCTAGATTGGAAAGGTCTAGACATGTATGCTTTTCCTCCATTCAGATACTGGGAGAGACTCTCAAGAATTTGCAGAATCGGAGGCAGCAAGGATGACGCTGGTAGCCCCGTTCTGGCCCGCACAAGTATGGTTCACAGAGTACTGGAATGGTTAGTAGATCTTCCGAGAACATTACCACAGAGGATCGATCTGCTCAGACAACCCCACTTCGACAGGTATCACAAAAAACCTCCCCGCTACAGATCTGACTGGCTTCAGACTGTCAAAAGTTTGGTCAGAACGAGAGGGTTTTCTGCAAGAGTTGCAACGGCTATCGCAGCAGCAAGAAGCCTTCTACCCTTAGAGTCTACCAATCGAAGTGGGACGTCTTTCGGCGATGGTGTAGGAACCATCACTTTTCCTCTTCCAGTACCTCTGTAACCCAAATAGCAGACTTCTTACTTTTCCTTAGGGAGAAAAGTGGACTGGCGGTATCAACCATTAAAGGTTATCGTAGCATGCTGTCTGCAGTGTTTAGGCACAGAAACTTAAACATTTCAGAAGACAAGGACCTTCATGATCTAATAAGATCTTTTGAAACATCCAAGAAGGTTTCTCCAGGGATTCCGAGTTGGAATCTGGATGTAGTGCTACGTTTCCTGAGGTCCCCTAAGTTCGAACCGCCTCAGTCTGCTCATTTAGAGACCTCACGAGGAAGACACTTTTTCTCATGGCATTGGCTTCCGCAAAGAGGGTTAGTGAACTCCATGCATTAGAAGGAAATGTGGGATTCAGAGGAGATGCAGCTATCTGTTCATTCCTACCTTCGTTCTTGGCTAAGAACGAGAACCCCTCAAATCCTTGGCCTAGGAGCTTTGCAGTCCAAGGCTTGTCTGCATTAGTAGGCGAGGAAGCAGAGAGGTCACTTTGCCCAGTACGAAGTTTAAAGTTTTATCTACAGAGAAAGAAAAAACTTAAGGGCAATGATGTCAACCTTTGGTGCTCTGTAAGAGATCCAAGGAGGACTCTTTCGAAGAATGCGCTTTCTTTCTTTATCAGAAGCCTGGTGAAAGAATGAAGAAGCACATGCGATATGTTATGAAAGTCAATTCAAAGTTCTTAAGGTCAAAGCTCTGAGGTTAAGAGCTATTGCCACGTCATTGACTTTCACAAAAACATATCACTGAGTAATATATGAAGGCAACATTCTGGCGTTGCAACTCAGTCTTCGCAAACCACTATCTGAGAGACGTCAAAATTACGTATGAAAAGTGCTTCGCGTTAGGCCCGTACGTATCGGCGGATTCGGTGCTGGGGCAGGGAGCTGAGACATATCCTTTGTAGTATATATTTTCCCCCTTGTTAGGTTGTAAGTTTTTGGTTGTTTGAAAGAACATGCGGGTAGGCATGTCTTTCATTTCGTAGGTCTAACAATGATTAGATTGGTTAGGTGATTGGTTTATGTTTGAGCTCCTTGCAATGATAGTGGTTAGGTTCTGTCATATAAGTGGGCGAATCCCCGTTGACAGATCCTGCTCGGATTCTATCAAGTAAGCGGATAACCAAATCCCTTTGATAGACCCAAAGAGTCTGTCAGCTGTAGGTCACGCCCTCGCTGAAGCTCTTCAGGCAACGCAGACTCATAGACAGTAACTACGAAGTCTTCTGCCTAAACAGGTAAGAAACCAAGGTTGTATTTTTACATCCTACAACTAGTGTTGTTTTCCCCTTTTTTCCATATTTATATTGCTGTCTCTTTCCCTCCACCAAGGGTGTCAATCAGCTAAGTATATATCTGACAGGAAAGTTCATGTACAAAAATGTTATTGTTAGTATACAATAAGGTTTTGTACATACTTACCTGGCAGAATATACGATTGATGGCCCGCCCAGCCTCCCCTCAGGAGACAGGTGGAAGGAAAAAATTAAAATTTCTGGCTGGAAAGGGAGATTGGTTCTTACAGCTGCCACCCAGCGGCGGGTAAGGTAGATCACCTGACCTACCTGTCGCGTGTGCCGCGAGTTTTGAATTCTGTCGTGACGTCAGAGACGTAAAGCTAAGTATATATCTGCCAGGTAAGTATGTACAAAACCTTATTGTATACTAACAATAACATTTTATAGGGAATAAACACAGTTTTACATACAGAAAACTATGAGAAATAAATGTAAATGACTAATTACATGAATAAATGAACTTTTAACATCTCTTACTTTTATGGAAGACACTTGTTAGCATTTAACATCATTTACTTTTATGGAAGACACTTGTTAGCATATGGAAGACATAGAGGAGGGGAGAGGTTATTTTTTGGAAGGGGAATCTCCCTCCTGAAGGACTTCATATATCAAGGACATATTTGGGGTTACTTCTTTGTTTGTTTTTACTGGCAACTATCTGAGGTTATTTCCCCTCTTTTACTGGACACTAGGACCAGCTTGAGAGTCACTGGACCCCTGTCGCACAACAAAACTGTCCAGAGACATTTGCCTAAAGTCAAACAGGGCATTGTCATTAAAGGTGTTGGAGACACAGATTACATCTTTGTTGGGATGATAATTCTCCACAAAATTTTTTACATCACTCCACTTTGCAAACATGTCCTTAATCACAGAATTAGGCACATTATGTATGCCCATTCACTTTCTGAATTTTTCAAACCAGCCTCTGCTGGCCTTAAATTCACTAACAGCAGTGCCTGTTGTAGGCATTTTCTCACCAATGGAATGCAACACCCTCTAACACTTTCCTATAAGTTCTTTCTTTAATTCTATAATGTTTCTCGTCTTTTTTACAGAAGGGCTAACACTTGGAACTTTCTTTGGCCCCGTGATGGCTTATTTAGCAGTTGTGCTCGAATAAAAAAGCACAAAAGCAACGAACACAAAAGTAGAATGGGTCACGAGAGAACACGAGATGCTTTGTTTGGCAGCTTGGTCTGGGGCCTAGTCACGCAGTGGGCCCTGGATGGAGCATTTCCAAGTGTACTAACTCTGAGGATATGTACGAAACCTGAGAAAATTTCGTTGGAAAAGGTCTATGAAAACCTTAACATATGAAAACCAGGGTGTATGAAAACCGAGGTTCCACTGTAGTGTAGTGTCTTATTCCAGGTGGAATTTTATACTTTTCTTGGGGTTATTAAATCTTTCCTGATGCATTTACCACCTCTTTTGCTCAATGCTGGAATCTATCATAATAGAGAGGTGAGATTCATTTAAAAAATATAAAGTTTTGTAATAAGACATTTTTTAAATATACCTCTTATTATGTATTGCCCCCTATCTCCCCACTCATGTGGACAAAAGAGAAAAACAAATAAAATCTATAGATGCTCAAACCACCAAAAAGGGGTGGGTCAATAGATGGTTCAAACCAAACCACTATCCCATTACTTTTTAAATTTTCACACTATCATCCTCCTGCTGGAGGCAGGAAATAGTACAGCTATCATAATAGAGGGGTAAATATTAAAAAAATTTTATTTTAAAATTTTTTTATTTTTCTAGGTATGCAAACCCGAGTTTTATCATAATCTCACCCCAAACACCCTATCTAGTCCCTGATGCCAAAGGAATAAGCGCTTAATGACAATAGGTGATTGGGGGTTTCCCCTCCCAATCACCCACCTACTTGTAGTCAAACACCTTGTTATTAAGTTTTAGTGACCATTCCCAGTTCCTCTAAGAAATTCAGCTAAATAAAAGGCTAAGGTTTGTATACATAGTAAAAATACAAATTATTTTAATTTACTTTTAAAATGTGGTACAGTATACAGTTAACCCCCAGATTCTTGGATGTGTACCACGCCCCCTGCAAATAGGTAAATAAAATCTGCGAATACTTAAAACCCCACAAAAATGCATAGAACTGCCAATTTTGATTGATCAAACAAAAAAAAAACAAAAAACTCGAAAAAATGCTTATACATGAGTCTTTCAATTGTTTTTTATCACAAGAAGTGCATTTAGTCATAAAAATTATATGAAAATACAGTAATAGTGAATATTTATCTGAAAAATTCTGCAGATAGGCAAATATTCCACAAATAATGTGTGTGTATGTTCCATAGAGAAATCCACGGATCGCTAAGTCCAGAAAATGCAAGCCATAGAATCCCAGGGGTTTACTGTGATGTATTTTAAAATTATGTATTGAGATTTTCCATGTCTTAAATCCTGAATAGGATGTTGGAAGTGCATTTTGTTTTTATTTTATTTTTTGTTCAACCTTCCTTTCCAGCCAATCTCTCTGGTTAGCAATGTCATTGAAGTGACAAAGTCAGGGAAAATTCCATCAGGTCAAACTGAGATTCCATTTGAGATCCCTCTGAAGGCACGTGGCTCAAAAACTCTATATGAAACATACCATGGAGTTTATGTAACAGTTCAGTACTCACTTCGATGTGATATCAAACGAAGTTTACTTGCCAAGGATGTTACAAAAGCTCTAGAATTTATTGTGGAACATAAGGTAAGTAAATTTTTAGGCTTTATACTATAACTAATGGAAATATCAATAAATACATATAGACCAAAAAGTTAATACATGTTCTTAATCCTTACTGTGCTGGCTTGAGTTTTTTTTTGAAGATTGTTTTAGATCTTTTTAGTTTAACATATATTGCAGATCTTATTTAAACATATATTGCAAGTCTTAAAACATTTAACAGATTCTGACAACTCCTTTTGAAAATTTGTTTCCATTGATTTTGGAGAGTAATTCTGTAGGTAAAAGACACCGCAATCTGTTGATTGTATGTATGATAAGTTCTTTTAATGGAAAAATGTAGGAATCCAATAATGCAGGTTTTAAATTAATCTTTCAATTTGTAAATTAAACAAATTTCAAATGGTCATTGAGCTTCCTGATGTTCGTTGTTAGTAGTATACTTAATTGAATTAGACAGAGTACAAGAATGTGTATAGTATGTATTAATATTAAAAGAATAAGGCTGGTCATTCCTGAAAAGGTATTCATTTCAAATTAAATATCTTTATCAAGGCTTTTTTTATTCCTGTAGCCTAAGCCTTCAGGATCTCTGACAGGTAAACCAGTTACTTTTGAAATTAGACCAGAGACTTTGCAGAATGTTCGAGACCGTGCTCGAATTCCTCACTTCATTGTAAGGGGTCGTCTGGATTCTGATATTTTCTGTCTCTCTAAGCCATTAACTGGAGAAGTAAGTACATATTAATTTAAATTTGTATGTTCCTATCATGTTTGGTTTCTCCATATGATACATTATGCTATTTTCTTATACTATTTTCTTATACTATTGTGAATTTGGAATACAATATGTACTGTATACATAAGTGTTGTGTTCAGTTATGAACATTGTCATCTTTCCCATTTATAGCATTAGACACAGTGTGTTCACTCCTATCTCCTCTCTTGCATAATTTTCCACCCTGAATTCCCATGTATGTATGCCTCTTTCTCTGTCTACTGTACAGTGAAGTATATCTTAGTCAGGTATAACAATTATAAATTCTCCTTATTCAGTGGTGAAAGATTCTGTTTCTCTACTTTTTACAGAACTTTTATCTTTAAAGTACAGTACAATATTTTCTTCTGATCTTACAGCTTACTGTATGTGAGTGTGAAAGAGGAATAAGCAGTATAGAACTCCAACTTGTACGTGTTGAAACTTGTGGGTCGGCCGAAATGAACTCAAGGGAAGGTAAATAAAGTAGTACAGATTTTTTACATATAAACCCATTACTTTATTATAGCCTGGTCTCCTGTAGCAGCAGTCTCTCAACACTTCAGAAAAAGAATCCCACTTTGCTCCTCTTGAGGGTGCATCCAGATCCCATAGAATCCTTGTCAGTAGAGCTGAGTATAATGGTAATTTGAACCACCTGCAATCAGGTGAAGTAGGTAGGAAGGTAACTTTCCATAAAGTCATGGGTTTGTATATGAAAATATTAATTTAATTTTGGAGAAATTATTTGCATAATTATAAAACAATCACAGTTGGCCCATGAAGTTGACATGGAATTTGAGTGCCAGCCTCTCACAAAACAGGAGAGCTGGAAATAGCTTTATCCCTCAACCCTTGAGTCCTAGTACATACAGTTTGTTGGCCATGAACCTTATTGATATTTGAAATGGACGGTTGATTATTTACAATTATTTTTAATACACCTAATGTAAGATACACTTGCATTTAGTGTGGGAACTCCAGATTTCCATCTTTCCCTCACTTTCCCTTTGTAGCAACACGACCCTTGACTCATTGAGACTACAAGTATACATCAAATGAGATGTCCCCCACCCAGCTAGACTTCCACCAAACTCTGTGATATTAATTGAAAACTACTTTTCAAATTAGTTTGCATTTTCCTAATCTAGGGTGGGTGGGAGTTAGCGAAGCATACAAGTAGTACCTACATCTTTTATTTATTGTGCAACAAATCAAGAATTACACTGGTAGATTAAAATGTTTCCAGTTATTTTTGTCTGGCAGAGAAGCAGAAATGCATTGCATTTGTGCTAAGGTTAGTGTTTGCAAGTTTTTAAGCTGAATAAAAACAAAATAAGCTGTAATAATTTCTGTTAACTTATTGGATTTCATTACTTATCAGATATGCCCGAGTCTGGAAAAACAAAAATTGTATTTCATATTTAATGAAATAATCCGGTAAGTGTGCTAGGCATAACAGATGCTGAAACAAATGAAACCAATATTTTCTTATTTAAACTTGTAAGGTGGTTTTACTATTTGCTGGGTAATTGACCCATCTTGCTCCACTCTGTATCTGTCTCCCACTTGAACATTTATGTCTAGCATAATTTGTTGCTGGTCAATTGCAGCTGTGTTTTTGATGTGATACATTTTACCTTTTATATTAATAAATCGGTACATAATCAAAATATTGCCAAGCTTATTTTTAATATGTTCATGTACATATATGAAGGTTAGCTCTTTCATTCATAGGCCTTATAAATGTATTCTTGATTTTTTACAAGAGTGGTAAGGGAAATTTCCTGATTACACATACTATAACATTTTTGTTACTTTCCTGAAGAATGATTTTTCAGCTTACATTGCTCTACTACAGTTCTCAATTAATGAATATATGTTGCCAAGTATCTGGTTACTACACTTAACCATTCATTAATTGTTACCTCACAACAGCCAGACACCTGAACCTTCATCACAGGTACTAAACGACTGAATACTCTAAAGGCAACAGTGCTCCCTTAAACAACTTACCAGTATTGCAGAAAATCAGATTAAGTTCATTAAAACAGGTGTGAGGTAATCTTATGTGTAATTAAGTTAATTAAAGGGCATCACTCCATCAACAACTTTAAAAGTCTAAGTATTTCCCTGATTTCAGAAGTCTAAGTACTTCCCTGGTTCTAACTCACTTCAAGTAATTGAAGGAAAACAGCTCAATTACCATTCTATG
>NC_061088.1:29191976-29212824 GCF_015104395.2 Macrobrachium nipponense | reverse complement strand
TAAATAATTAAAATTAAAGAAACTGAGATCACATACTTCTTCAAATGTAATTATAACTCTAATCTATGCTACAATAATTATGACAACTGTAAACACTAAAAATGTAAAGATAATTATAAAAAGTACACAATCAATGGGAACTTTAAAGGATTCAGTTATTCAGAAAAGAGGGATTCCTGTTTTTAGTGTAGGATGCCCTGCAATCATCTCCTCCATAAAGGAAGGTAATTATCCATTTTTCAACCATAACTTCAATATCCAAATCAATTACAATTAAAGTATTTTGCATAAATATATGCGCAGAAAAATTATAAACAAGCAAGCTCAAAAGCTGTAGTATGGGATAGTGCATGAGAAGAATGAATGAGTGCTACCAGCTTAAACTGAAAAATGCAAAAGCATCTAAAGGAAATATACTGTGGGATGAGCATCTTTACAAAATGGATATGTACAAAAGTATGGAAATGGGGTCCCTAAAGTACGTTATGGAAATGACCAGAGGAATGATCAAAACAAAATTTCTACTGATTTTTGACCAAGTGGTATGGATGGATACCGATTTTTGACCAAGTGTATGGATGGATAAAACATGAATGGTTAAATTCCCAATGTGAGGATTTAGTTATCCATCTTCAAAACTATAATCAACACTTGCTCCCTACTTTACTACAGTCATTTGAAAATAATTATAAAATTAATGACTATTAATAATTTGAACCAGACCAGTTGGTCTACAACTTTGGTAAATTCATAATACAAAAGGAAATGTTTCCTTCACACCTTCACAACTGGTTTTTTTCTTCTAATCTGAAGAATTTTTTTCTGGCTGCCGCCGTGGGGAACCAGAGGCCCTAACCTTCCTGACATTGGTTTATTAGGTACTGCAGAAACTTCAGTTTTCTTTGATGACCAAAACTTGTTAGCCAATCTGGATTCCTTTTCTTTTTTTTCTTGGAGTTTTCTGGTCGTTATGCGTGATGACCCATCTAATACATAATTTGGTAAATTTGCAGTAGGTGATGAAAGATTTCCAAATTTAAAATGCTTTGAAGGAGTAGAATTGTTAGATTCATATTTTGATGAAACCTTGCTGTTGATTTTACTACAATCAAGAACATCAGCTTCCAACAATCTCTTGGCAATATTTGTGACAGGCTTCCTGAAACCACTGTCTAGAGCACTTTTATCTCTATCTTCTATAGGTTTAACGCACTCACTCATTTCTATTGTTTCCTCACTGTGTCCAGTACTACTGCAACTCGCCATGTCATCCTCATACTTTAACATCTTTGCTACAGTAGATGGAGGAGAATCAAGGGTATTAACTGATGAAGATAAGCATAAAACCTTTTTGGGAGAAGAATTTGGGGATTTCTTGTTATCCTTTTCAAGATTTTCCTGGTCTTCACTCATAAATTCTGTTAACTTACGTTTTAGGTTGACCTTCTTGCTTTCACTTAATGTCAATGGTTGATCAATTGATGTTTCTTTTGAGTGTGGTGTCTTAGCACTGGCAAGCCACTGCAGTAATGTGTTCCTCTCTCCTGTTTGAGGTGTGCGTGGAGTGCCCTTACTTCTCCCCTTATGACGGTGCCTTGGGGTTTGTTGCTTTGGAGTAACAGTGTATGTCTGAGGAGATATAACAGACAGGCCTCCCTCTACTTGAGAACTTGAAGGTGTAGCAAGGATAGAAACACCTACTTTAGAAGTACTTGGAGTAACAGGAAGTGGAGGGATGGAATCTCCTAAATCTTGTACTCCTTGTTCATTTGGATGTTCAGGTGATACCTTACTTTTGGCACTTTCATTCTTTCTTCCATTTCTCAGAATAATAGGGCTCAGACACTCCACGGGTGTTCAATCTTTCATCAAAGTCATCGCTGTTTACATTTTTTCTTCGGAACACACGTAGTTTCATGTCGTCTGCACAAGTTACTACCTGAAATGGACAGGAGATACAGTATTAAGTAGGCAATGCTCGACATTTTATGACTTTTAATAAATTTCAACAGCCCCACCCCAAAAAATATAAACAATAGAATTACAAGAAAATTACTTAAACCAAATTTAAGCCCCTTGGCATGGTTATTAATATTTATAAAAAAAAAATACAGATTACAACAAATTTTAACAGACCCCCAGCTTCTATGACAAATTTAATACCAGATTTCTGTGAATGACACACAGGAGTGTATGAGTACTGGTTGAAAATGGTAAATTGTTTTGATAATCATCAGGTTTTTATTTTGATTTCAATAGCTTTTATTATTATTATTATTTTTTTTTTCATGTTTGATGGATATTACATCACATGACAAACCCTTATAGATGCCATAGGGACTAGGGACCTGGTGGCTGAACATGAATTGGTTTACAATGGGTTATAATTAAAGCCTGTGATGCAGACTTCCTCTCCTATACAACTCACTTCAAGAAACATACCTTTTCATCATCAACAGGACACCATCCAACTGAGGTTACTTCAGCAAAATGCCCAGTAAGTTTTGCTATAGGTTCTCCTGGTTTATCAGTAAGCCAGATGTAGGCATTGTTATCACTGGAACCACTCAGAAGGTACGAACCACAAGGACTGAGACATGACTTGACAAAGTATGTTGAATTGATATGTCCACTGTATTCAGCAACTGGAAAGGAAAATGCTCTTTAAAATGAAAATGCTGGCATTAACAAAAACCTACTTCATAAGGAGGGAGGGAAGGGTAATAGTATAAGGTCAAACTTTCCCCTAGTCACTAGTCACTGCATTCTTTTATTATTTTTGTCATTACTTTTTGCCTGATGACAGAACTTGATTAGCAAGCAAAGCAAAGGCTTTAACAATGGTCCTCTCTAAAGGCTCAAGCGTCAAAACAAGATTCAAATAGTCAAAAAAAGATGCAAATATCAAAAGTTTTAAATAATAAGTGAATACGGCTCCAAGGTATGTATTCCTTACTTCATCTTCATTAAGGCTGTTCAATAACAAAGCAACCTTATACAGGCAGCCCGCGGTTAACGGCGCAATCGCTCAACAGTGCAATCGGTTTTACGGCTGTTGTAAAAAATATTCATTAAAAAATAAGGTCATTTTAAGGTATTTTTACGGAAAAATTTTTGGTCAACAGCGCCGCTAGCACCATTATGTCTAACGAGTACATACATTTGTAGGAATACCGTTCAACCCATAAAGGTTATGCAAATGATATTAAAAAATTGTACTGAGTTATTACATAGGTATTAGAGTAAAATATATGCCTCTGATGCTGTTCTATGCCGAAAAATATAGAGTTGAGTGCAAATTTAGCTATGAATGTGTTGATTTATAAATGCTCATGCTTTTATGTTTAAAATGTGTATGAAAATAATTACGTATAGGTATTTTTATTTCTGCACATAAATATGATACAAAGGCAGCTTTTGAAACTACCCTTCACGTTATCAAATATGATGTTTTTTCATGCTCATTCTTGTAAGCCGCCGTCTGCCACTCTTCCGAAAATAGAAAATATAGTTAAAAAAAAAAGTGCAAATTTAGCGATCGATGTGTCGATTTTATAAATGTTCATGCTTTGATGTTTAAAATGTGTATGCAAATGTGTTATGTATTGGGTATTTTTAATTCTGCACAGAAATATGATACTAAGGTACTTTTGCTTTTGAAACTGCCCTTTACGTTATACATGCGATGTTTCTTCAGTTCATTCTTGTAAGTCAGCTGCCTGTCGCTCTTCCGAAAATATTGAGTTAAAAAGAGTGCAAATTTAGCGATCAATGTGTCCATTTTATAAATGTTCATGCTCTTCTGTTTAAAATGTGTATGAAAATATATTAGGTATAGGGTATTTTTATTTTTGTACATAAATAGATACAATTAAGGCAGCCTTTGTAACTACTTCACTGTTTCCAATAATATTGTATGTATTCTCATATTATTGTATTATAAAATACTATGGCAAATCTAAGCTACTTAAAAAAGCTAGTATTCCGCGGAGCGGCCAATGTTTTGGTTGCAAATCAGCTGATGGCAAACACGAGTTTGTTTCGCCATATTTAACGCAATTCTGTGCGAATTTTCTTCCTTCTAGTGGACATAAACGATATCTAGATAACTTGACTTAGTATATGAGACAAGGTTATTTTCCTTATACGTGTTTTTAGGTGGAAGTATGAATTGAATGTCTCGTTGTGATTGTGAACTTTTTTTTTTTGTTAACAGATTACGTTGGCGGCATGTTTATTGCATAAAAAATTACGTGCTTCCGTTCGCAATTTTTCCTTTATATCATTGTAATACGAACTTTACGTTATTTCTTATATCGGCGTGAAACCAACAGTAAAATGTATTCTTTCAGCCCAGTAGTTTTGATTAAAATTATTTTATCTCAAAATATCTACGGTTGTGTTTGATGGATTAATGTTTTACTGGTTTTATCCTTGTTGCAGATGCACGATAATAGTCATTAGCAGCTTGAACAGTTTTCTCAGCTTCAGTTATAAATAGGTTTAAATTTAACAGTATATTTCCCGATTGATCTTTGATCTATAGCGAATAAAGTTATTACATTAAGATATCTCAGTTCTATTCTACATAACATCATTTATAACAACTACGTAATTGTGTACTATAGTACGATGATTGAAATACAAGCCAAACGGATGCTATCGAATTTGGTTGACCTTAAGAGAAAAAAAGTAATTTCACATTCGGTTGTTCATGGCTGTACACATTTATGCAACGAGTATAACGTTAAAACCATACTTTCATCATTCTCTTTTGCTGTTTTTGAACTTATGTAGCTAGAAGATGGGATAAAGTTAGGCTATTGTAATTTGGCCTCTCATAAATCGGATTATCGTAAGCCGAATTATCGTAACTACATCACTACAGCTACCTGTACACTGTAAAACCTTATTATATCTTTACATACTCTTAGACACCCAAAGGATTAAAGGTAGGCTTTTTTCACTTTACAGTATTCATAATACTATAATGCACTGTACAGTAAATTCTATAGATCTATACTGCATAAATATAATTTTATTTATTGCACCATCGCGGGATTAAGGCGCCGTTGACTTGTCTAGAATTTCGAAAGAAGGTGTTCGGCGGCCGTAAGCTTTAATCGCTTAGCGTTGAAAATCACTTAGCATCGGCGGCCAAGGAACAGAACCCCTGCCACTAACCGAGGGCCGCCCCTGTATAGTACTTCAGTGTA
This sequence comes from Macrobrachium nipponense, assembly GCF_015104395.2. NCBI lineage: Eukaryota > Metazoa > Arthropoda > Malacostraca > Decapoda > Palaemonidae > Macrobrachium > Macrobrachium nipponense. The sequence continues at coordinate 29,207,608 of NC_061088.1, read as the reverse complement.
CTGTATATATGTTAGTTATGTAAAATCTGTATTACATGAACTAAAGGCTGTCAGCTTAAATAGATTTTTAATTTGGAAACATGATAGCATCACTGCTCACAAACCAATGGGCATTATCCCTTTGAAGTGGCAAGTTTCTTCTAAAAGTTTAAATATTGAACAATGCAATTTTTAATCTACAGCTCTGCTGGAAAGGAAGATGTTGAAAGTTGATTAATAGTCTGCTTCATCCCTTCACCTTCTTATCACCTTAAAATAATGTTGCTGGGAAACATACAGAAGCAAAAATGAGTTTCATTGGGTCACAATTTATTAAAGTATTCAATGGGTTATTCAGAAAGGGAAACAAAGCATACAAAGGGATGATTTAAAAAAAAAAAAGCACAAAATTAAAAATCACCAAGAGTGTAAAGTTACCAAAACTATCAACTAAAGCAGACTGGCACTTCAGTTGTGCAATCAAGCCCTTACTAAAGTTCAAACCTTCAATGCTTCATTTAGTCCTCAACACTTTTCCTAGCTCCTTACATATAGAAAGGATGGTAAAAGTAAAAGCTAAGACGGAGTGACATGTTTTTCCCCCAAAACATATGTGAATGGTATAAACAATAATCATATGTGAAAAGATCAGTATTATAAGGGACCAAATTTTATCATTCTAACACTTAATAACCTGTTTTAATAACTAACATGAATAACTATGGGCCAACGACCTAACTTTTACCATAGACACAAAATATATTAATAGCCAGAAGCAAGAACAATGTACCACTGCCTTTGCTGAGTAAGTAGTACATATCTAGAATCTCTAAGTAGAAAAACAAAAAACCTCAAAACTTCATACAAAAAAAAAGTGATGCCACAAGAAACACACACACTTCATCTAATAATATCTTTACTAACCAGTTTATATAAGATTGATTTTAGACCAAAAAACTCTTGCCATAACAGAAACAAATGGCAAAATACCTAACTAGAGAAGCATGAACACAATAACAGGAGAGCCATTCAGAAAGGAAAACACTGTTACAATCATTTAGTAGTTGTGAACAGGCACTTGTAACAAATCTCCAAGAAAGGTCTGAAAGTGGAAACACACCTTCAATGCCTCATTTAGTCCTAAACATTTCCCAGCTCCTTACATATAGATAGATAGTAAAAGCGAGGGCTATGATGGATTACCATGATTGTCCCAAACCATGTACAAAATAATGTAGAAAAAAAGAATCACATAAGCTGAAAGATTAATAAATAAAGGACCCAACTCTATGACTTTAAAAAACATTAATACTTACTTTAATATAAGAAAACAGACAAGTACCTGATATTTTGTAAGAGTGACTTAATACACGAATAGCAAAAGCAAGGAGAATGTACTATGAATGACTTTATGAATGACTTTAGTAACACCAGAGCAAATAGAAAAGAACCTAAACAAAATTTGAGCGAGTTAGTTGTCAAAATACCCAACTAGATATAACCATAATATACAATGAAATGGCAGCTATTCACATAGTTAGGAAACAATTGCTAGGCACTGCCGAATACAGGAACTGGCACTTACACAGATCTTCAACAAAGTGCAATGACAATAAGTAGCTAAATAGTATTTACCATTACCACCAATATAGTACCATAATTTCAATTTGGTAAATGCTCCTGATAAAGGGTGAAGTCATGAATTTAATTACTGTGAAAGATAAATTCTGGGAAAACAGACTCCAGACGTATGAGAACAAAGGAACCCAGAAAAATGTAGTTTTCAACACCAGGTGGATTCAGGGACCCAACAGGTAGATAGGACACTTCTTTTGATTTTGATTTTTAGTTCTATAAATTTTTGGCATTATGCCAAACACTGGGACAACTCAGGCAGCTCCCAGTTGCTGAAACAGAAATTGACAGTAAAAGGTTTCAAAGGTGTAACGGGGGAAACCATGCCGCTGCAACCATGAAACCAAAAATAGTTTAAGAGAGGGTGGACAGTAAGATAGAAGAAAGAGAATATGAACAGAGGCACAGTAAAAGGAATGAAAGGGACCAGAGGGACGCTGCAAAAAACCTTAAGTAATGCCTACATTGCACCGAATGAGATACACTGATGGCACTAACCCGCTACAGGTGACTTTGAGTGACTAGAGAGATTGCTGTTAAGAGTAGATTAGGTTAATAGTACAGTAAAGGTCTGATACAAATAAAAACAAAAATTCCATGGTGAAAAGGCTCCATATGTCTATGCTGCTAGGTAGATTAGGTCAATAGTAAATTAAAGGGTTTCTTTTTTGAGACATAAATCAAAATTCCCACGTGAAAAGGCTACATATGTCTTAAAGTGCTGAGCTAATATGCTAAATAAATTACAATAAATGCAAGCCAATCCATACAAACTCATTTCAATAATAAAAAAAACTAAATCTAGTACACCTTTAGAAGATATTTACTACATCAAAATCCCAAAGGAAAAGTCTACATACAGCTTATGTACATTGTATAAATCTACTATTAATGTGCAAGTTTTTTATACCCTACAAAATCAGGTTTAGGAAGAGGAACACCATAAATCTTAAAATTATGGAAGACAGCCTAAAACCCTTTCAATGATAAAAATAACCACCTCTACCCAAAGAAATCACATACATAGTAAGTTTGCTTTCAAGTAACTTAGTGAATAAGTTCTCAAATGCAGTATTCAAATTTAATATATATCCAAGTAGCAATTTCTGGACAAATAGTTGACAACTAAATATAAAGACCTTTCCTTCCATATTTACTGGCAGCACATTTGCAGATATGAAAACACATCACAGCAAAAGCTGCAATATAAAGGGAAAAAAGTTGGTATTCCTGGTATATCAAAGACTTCATTCATCATATGATATACTTCTCTAATCATCCAACAGCACATTTGCAGATATGAAAGAGCATAACAGCGAAAAGCTGTAATATCAGTCTTCATTCATCATGATATATTTCCCTCATCATATAAGTTGAACATTGAAACTGACACTAGCATCCATGCCTAAAAGAAAAGCATACTTTGTGCGGCTCTTCATTACTGCAACTCAAGGATATTTAGAATTAACATTCAACTCACTCAAGTGTTCTGGCTAAATTAATAATAAAACCATACATAACATCCGTATTTTCAATGGAAGGTCAACAGTAAACGTAACGGTACAGCCATTCAATCTCCACCATAGTTCTTTAATGATAAAAAAATTCTTGTTCATAAGCACTGGAACTGTTTTACAATATGACTAAAATCTGCAACCACTGAGAATTTTGTCAAAATATTTCATTACGGATATGTATTGATAAAGCTGTTACCAATACAGAACTTCAACATATGTACTGCTGGACACAGGTTTTACCTGTTACACATTCTTGAAAGACTTTGAAAAATTATATTGTAACAGTGTTTACTGAGGGGATTGGGGAGGACTCTTTCTCTGTTAGCAAGAGTTCCACCAGTAAGCTCTGGAGTTCTTTTAGTGGTAGGAGTCATTAGGTTTATTAGCTGGAGAAAAAAAAAAAAAATCTTAGCAGGGTTGTATCACTGTCACTAAGATTACTGTCTCACTTTTAATATAAGTTTGTTTATTAAGATTCCTATTTAACTTTCGGCTAAAAAAGTACGTTATCTTATACCACCGTGTCTATTATTATATAATTATCAGTCGGCCCATAATTCATTACACAATACTTAAAATTTATCAAAATTTTAAAGTTATATTTGTATTGGCGAAAATCACGGAAGATCATAACAGGCTATTTTAACCTTATTACATAAGCCAAGTTTACAGTATCAGTTGCAGTGCGTTTCCTACAAATACTATAATAGGAAGCTATAAAGAGAAGTGCAGCAGCACTTGATTAAATATTACCCAAACTATTCAATAAAGGTGGTAAAAAAGTCTCTCGCTCTCTCTCTCTCTCATATTAGCTAACTTAAAGTGACACGATGTCATCTAGAAATACCACTGATAGTTCAAATTACAATTTATAATTCCAAAACCTGTAAGACTGCTTAACACACTCAATACCCAACACCACCCCACCCAACAACAAAAAAAAAAAAAAAAAAAATTGTCAAGATTAGTCACTTAATGACATCAAAACTGCATACTTAGCGCAGTGGTACTTCTAGATTTAGTCACTTAATGACATCAAAACTGCATACTTAGCGCAGTGGTACTTCTAGATGACATCACTTTAAGAGAGGAGAGAGAGAGAGGAGAGAGAGAAGAGAGGAGAGAGAAGAGAGAGATTGGGAGAGGGCGAGAGAGAGAGAAGAGAGAGGAGAGAGAGAGAGAGAGAGACTTTCAAACACCTTCAATGATTTTTTGGGTAATACTCAATCAAGTGCTGCTGCACTTCTCTTTATAGCTTCCTATTATAGCATCTGTAGGAAAACGCACTGCAATGACACTGTAAACTTGGCTTATGTGATAAGATTAAAATATCCTGTTATGATTGTGATTTTTGCCTATACCAATATAACACTAAAATTTTGATAAATTTTAATTATTGTGTAATGAATATAACTGATATATATAATAGCAGACACTGTGGTAAGATAACACCTTGGCTGAAAGTTAAATTTAATCTTAATAAAACAAACTTATATTAAAAGTGAGAACTAATCTTAGTTACAGTGATGTGACCTCAGATATTTTTTTATTCTGTGTGTGCGTGTGTGTCTTTCTCCAATCATACCTAATGACTTCTCCCACTAAAAGAACTCCAGAGCTTATTGAAGAAACTCTTGCTAACAGAGAAAGAGTCCCCCCCCCATCCCCCACAGTTAACACTGTTAAAGTATAATTTTTTGAAGTCTCTCACAAAGGTGTAACAGGTAAAACCTGTGTCCAAATGTACAAGGGGTGATTCCTATGAGTAATATTTTCATAGTTAAACCATATACATATCTATTTTGAACTGGACAATGTATAAATACATTAAAGTTTATATTAAAAGTACTAAGACATCCCTGAAAGGTGTTTATTATTTTGAAATAATCTAGCCACCTTCCAACCTATTGTCTATTTTAGCATACAGCTTATCTAAAATTATTAACCCTTAAACGCCGAAGCGGTAAAAAAAAAAATGTCTCCCGTGTGCCGGAGACGTTTCAGAGTGAACGCCGAAGCGGAAAAATATTTTTTTCAAAAAATCATAACGCGCTTAGTTTTGAAGATTAAGAGTTCATTTTTGGCTCCTTTTTTTGTCATTGCCTGAAGTTTAGTATGCAACCATCAGAAATGAAAAAAATTATCATTATCATATATAAATAATGCGATATATGATAGCGCAAAAATGAAATTTCATATATAATTGTATTCAAATCGCGCTGTGCGCAAAACGGTTAAAGGTAACAAGTTACTTTTTTTTCGTTGTAATGTACACTAAATTGCGATCATTTTGATATATAACAAATTGTAAAACGATAAAAGCAACACAGAGAAAATATTATCACAAAATAATGCATGAATTCGTAAACGCACGGACGTAAACACATTTTTTTTTTTAAATTCACCATAAATCTAAATATTGTCCTAGAGACTTCCAATTTCTTTCAAAATGAAGACAAATGATTGAATATTACTATACTGTAAGAATATTAACTTACAAATGCAGTTTTCGACCATATCTGACGAGTTAAAGTTGACCTAATGTCAAATTTTTTTTTATATATATTTTTGTTTTTTTATATGCAATTGTTTCGTAATAAGAAAAGCTACAACTTTCAAATATTTTTTGTTTTATTCTACATGAAATTGCGCACATTTTCATATATAAAACTCTATGAAATGCCTAATATGAAACGGAGAAAATATTCCGAGAATGGGACTTACAAATTTCGGAGATTTGTGGCGGAGAATCCGCGCGCGGAGGGAAGGAAAGTTTTTTTTTAAAATTCACCATAAATTTAAATATTGTGCTAGAGACTTCGAATTTGTTTCACGATGAAGATAAATGACTGCAATATTACTAGACTGTAAGAGTTTATCTTACAATTGCGTTTTTCGACCATTTCGGTAGAGTCAAATTTGACCGAACGTGGTTTTTTTTTTTTCTATTTATTGTGATTTATATGCAAATATTTCAAAAATGAGAAAAGCTACAACCTTCAACTATTTTTTGTTGTATTATACATGAAATTGCGCACATTTTCATATATAAAACGTTATGTAACGGCTAATTTAAAATGGTGCAAACATTACCACAATCGCACGTATGATTTTTTCGGAAGAGTTACCGCGCGGGCACGTAAAGAAAATGTAATTTTTTCATAAATTCACCATAAATCGAAATATTGTGCTAGAGACTTCCAATTTGTTGCAAAATGAAGGTAAATGCTTGAATAATTACTAGAATATAAGCGTTCTAGCTTACAATTGGCGTTTTTTCGACCATTTCGGTAGAGTCAAAGTTGACCGAAGGTTGAAAATTTGTCACTTATCATTTTTTTTATATGAAATATTTCAAAAACTGATAAAAGCTACAACCATGGGTTTGTTTTTAGTTGTATTGTGCATTGAAATTGCACACATTTTCATATATAAAACTTTATGTAACGGCTAATTTAAAATGGTGCAAACATTACCACAATCGCATGTCATGATTATTTTCGGAAGAGTTTACGCGCGGACGTAAGAAAAAGTTTTTTTCATAAATTCACCATAAATCGAAATATTGTGCTAGAGACTTCCAATTAGTTGCAAAATTAAGTTAAATGATTGATTATTACTAAAATATAAGAGTTTTTAGCTTACAATTGCGTTTTCTTTTTCGACCATTTTCGGTAGAGTCAAAGTTGACCAAAAGGTTGAAATTTTGGCACTTATTGTTATTTATATGAAAATATCTCAAAACTGATAAAACTACAATCATGAGTATTTTTTTGTTGTATTCTACATAAAAATGCGCACATTTTCATATATAATACTCCATGTAACGGCTATTTAAAATGGTAAAAAATTAAGTCAAAGTGACGAAATAATTTCCGACATGTGTCACAGATACTTTTTAGTGCGGCAAGAAAAGAAATTCGCCCTTGCGCGCTTGCGTAACGATTGTAAACAAAACAACACCTTGATCCGTGAACTCCCAGCATCCCCCAAGGCGCGTGATTCAAGAGTTTTTCGGCTGGTAGGCCTAAAAGTATTTTTCCGCGAATTTTTAAAAAAACTTTTGTATGTCGACGTAAAATACGTCCCAGTCGGCACCCGAGAGACAAAAATGTCGACGTAAAATACGTCCAGTCGGCGTTGTTAAGGGTTTAAGTACAGTATATGGAAAAGAATAGTACTATATGAAAGGTTTATGTTTTGGTTTTAGAAAAGCATGACTTCATGTAACTCCATGTAACGTATATTATTTCTTAATCTGTGAAAGTGACTGCCATTACAAACTTAAAAAAATATAAAATTGCTAAATATTAATATTACTGGCATTTCTAATTGGATTTTGTTACTACCAGATCTGTCGAGTAAGAAAAAAAAAGTTTTGCAACGTGTAATTTAATTTTTTCCAATGTATTAAAATTTCTCAATACAGTGTGCCATATGAATACACAACACAATGTAGCTGCTGTACATTGTTAAATTGAGTAAAAGTAATTTTTTAAAGTGAATGTCACTCTTTTGTTAATCTGGCAATCATACCCTTTGAAACAGAGATATTTGGTTAATAAAGGGATTTTGACGTAGGAAAAATCTATTTCTGGGCAAGGAAGGCAGTGTCCCCCCCCCCCCCCCCCCCCCCCCCCCCCCCCCCCCCCCCCCCCCCCCCCCCCCCCCCCCCCCCCCCCCCCCCACGCCCAGTGAAATATGTCTCCTTTAGCACTATTTTCTAGTAAAATATTGCTATAATACCAGAGAATTGCTAAATTTGACATGTCAGAACTCTCTGACTCGCTCACCTATATAAAAGGTGTCGGTATAACGCCCTGGGGCGAGTGTTAAACACTACCACAGCAACCCCTACCAATTAGCCTTTTCCTCATATATAGGTTCTGTACCTGTATTTCAGATTAAGCAATCATACTACTGCAATTCACTGTTAATCAAATGTCAAAAAACAAAAAAGTTCCTAACATGAATTTCATTATAGTAATTTAGTTTTCATTGCTGAAGCAGAAGCAAACACTGTGCCCTCAGTCAGGCTCCAACATTTCAGGAAGCAAGTCTCCAACAATAACTTGGAATACTCTACACACATTTTGCAGAGCAAGCAAAATTGAAAGGATATGGAACAACACCCTAACTGTATTAAAGAATATAAACCTTATCTGACACATGAACAGAAACTTGTGCAAACAAGTCAAGAATTATCATGAACATTTTAAAATGCATTAGGATTTTCCTTTTACAGTCAGACATAAAACATATAATATGTCTCTCAACTCTTCTGTTGATGGCCCTTTTTTGCTTAAAGTCCATTCTACTTTAATTATTTATCTCAGATCTACCTCTACGATTTTCTTGGCTTTACAACTGGTCCTTGACCTGCTCCTCCAATACCTAGAAATTTTCTTAGTACTCTTCTCTCTTTCTCATCATGTGCCAAAACAATCTCATGGCAGCCTTTGAACACCAAACTTCTCAGCAAACCCCCCTTCCCCAACCTACATCATCTGCTGCAGAGTGGCACAAGCCATTAACACATAATTTTTAACTCTGCTTTCAATGAGATATTTTTCAGGAGTTTGGCAAAGTTTCAATTTCATCCATGCTGCTGTTATTTTTCCCCCCATTGTACTGCCAAGACCTACTTCATTAAAAAGTATAAAAAGTATCACACTATTCAACCAAAGCCAAACTAAGAATTATCTGCAGTCAACAAAGAATGTTGAATAAAAACAAACTTTATGAGTGAACACTTATTCCAAAGGCTTCAAAAACCCTCCTTCAAATATCTATGGTTGTGACACTCAAATGAAATTCACTTGACTCAAAATACCAAAGGATGTCTTCATTGCATAATGTAAAAATTTTCAGCATATAAAAATTATAAGCTTAACCCTCTTACGCCGAAGCCCTCAAAATCAAAACCTCTCCCGTATGCCGGCGCCGGTTTGGAGTGAGCGCGGAAGCGGAAAAAATAATTTTTTCAAAAAATCACAGCGCTCTTAGTTTTGAAGATTAGAGTTAATTTTTGGCTCATTTTTTGTCATTGCCTGAAGTTTAGTATGCACCATCAGAAATGAAAATAATATCATTATCATATGTAAATAATGCGATATATGGTAGACGAAAAAAAAAAATCATAGATAATTGTATTCAAATCACGCTGTACAAAAAACGGTCAAAGCTAACGAGTTACTTTTTTTTTCGTTGTATTGTACACTAAATTGCAATCATTTTGATATATAATACATTGTAAAACAATAAAAGCAACACCGGAAAAATATCATGACAAAATGATGTACGAATTCGTAACGCGCGGACGTAAAAAAATGTTATTTTTTTTTTTTTTTCAAAAATTCACCGTACATCTAAATATTTGTTCTAGAGACTTCCAATTTGTTTCAAAATTAAGAAAAATTATTGAATATTACGATACTGTAAGTTTTAGATTAGAATTGCAGATTTCGACTATTTTTCGGAAGAGTTAAATTTGACCGAATGTCGAAATTTTTATATATATATTTTTTTTATATGCACATATTTCGGAGATGGAAATAGCTACAACCTTCATTATTTTTTATTGTATTCTTCATGAATTTGCGCACATTTTGATATATGAAACTCTATAAAACGGCTAATATGAAAAGGAGCAAATATTAGGATAATGCGATGTACGTATTTCGGAGACTTGCGGCCACGAATCCCCCATCGGCGCGCGGAGGGAAGTTAAATATATTTTTCAAAAATTCAGGATAAATCACAATATTGTTCTAGAGACTTCAAATTTGTTTCAAAATGAAGAAAAATGACTGACTATTACTAGGCCGTAAGAGTTTTAGCTTACAATTGCGTTTTTCAACTATTTCGGTAGAGTCAAATTTGACCGAACGTGGTTTTTTTTCTATTTATCGTAATTATATGTCAAATATTTCGAAAAAAGAGAAAAGCTACAACCTTCAATCATTTTTAGTGTATTCTACATGAAATTGCGCACATTTTCATATATAAAACTTTATGTAACAGCTAATTTTAAATGGGTGCAAACATTTCGACAATCGCACAAAAATAATTCTGATTTTTCGGAAGAGTTACCGCGCGGACGTAAGGAAAATGTTTTTTTTTTTTTTTTCATAAATTCACCATAAATCGAAATAAAATTGTGCTAGAGACTTCCTAGTTGTTGCAAAATGAAGGTAAATGATTGAATATTACTAGAATATAAGAGTTTCAGCTTACAATTGCAGTTTTTCGACCATTTCGGTAGAGTCCAAACATTGACCGAAAGTTGAAATTTTTGCACTTAACGTTATTTATATGAAAATATTTCGAAACTGATAGAAGCTACAACCATGGGCTGTTTTTTGTTGTATTGTGCATGAAATTGCGCACATTTCCATATATAAAACTCTATGTAACGGCAAATTTAAAAGGGTGCAAAAATTAGGACAATCGCACAAAAAAATTTATCGGAAGAGTTACCGCACGAACGTAAGGAAAAGCTTTTTCATAAATTCACCATAAACTCTAAATATTGTGCTAGAGACATCCAATTTGTTGCAAAATGAAGGCAAATGATTGAATATTACTATAATATAAGAGTTTTAAGCTTACAATTGCGTTTCTCGAAATTTCGGGTTAGAGTCAAAGTTGACCAAAGGTTGAAATTTTTGCACTTATCGTTATTTATATGAAAATATTTCAAAACTGATGAAAGCTACAATCATGAGTATTTTTTGTTGTATTTTACATGAAATTGCGCACATTTTCATATGTAATACTTCATGTAAAGGATAATAAAATGTGCAAAAATTATGTCAAAGTGACGAAATAATTTTTTAGATGTGTCACTGATACTTTTTAGTGCGATAAGAAAGAATTCGTGCTTGCGCGCTGCGTAGCGATTGTAAACAAAACAACGCCTTGATCCATGAACTCCCAGCATCCCCCAAGGCGCGTGATTCAAAAGTTTTCGGCTGGTATGCCTATAGTATTTTTTTCCGCGAATTTTTAAAAAAACTTTTTTGAGTCGACGTATGATACGTCCAATTCGGCAATACGGGAGACATTTTGACTCGACGTGTTTTAAATACATCCATTCGGCGTTAAGGAGGGTTAGTAACCAAGTGTAACTTTACAAAAACATTCCTCCTCTCCTAATATCACTGAATAAAATGTTTATTTACACAAATTACACACCATTACTTTGTTTAACCTTTGTGAAAAAATAAAATCATCAAAAACTTTTTCTAATTCTTACACTTTCAACTAAAGCTTAGTTTGAAAGTGTAAGAATTAGAAAAAGTTTTTTGATGATTTTATTTTTTCACAAAGGTTAAAAAAAGTAATGGTGTGTAATTTTTGTAAATAAACATTTTATTCAGTGGTATTAGGAGAGGAGGAATGTTTTTTTTTTTTTTTGGTAAGTTACACTTGGTTATTAAGCTTATAATTTTCATATGCTGAAAATTTTTACATTTTTACATTGTCAAAAAATCAAGTCCCCCAAAACATACAGTGCAATTAGCAAACTTACCTGGTTTTTTGAGTAGGATTAGCTAAATGATACGCATAAATTATGTTATCCATACAGGAAGTGTACAAGACGTCACGACTAGGAGAGATAGACATACAAGTAAAGCCTCTATGTGATGACTTCCCCAGGAATGCATCAGTACATTCTGACACTGAGGATCACGTTTGTTTCACTCCTGAATGTGTCTTGCGCAAATCCATATTTTTATTAGCCTAGAAGAAGCCAAGTTTTAATGAAAACATTAAAAAATTTTATATAAACTTTCAACATAAAAATATATATCAAGATTTTGGTTATGTATATCATAGTTGGATAGCACTTTGCTGCCTGTTTGCTCTTTAGAATATAAACTTCTTGGATAACTGGAGATTATTAAACATTTATTGCTCATACATGCCAGTACATTAGAAGATTATTTACACAATTATTGAAAAATAAAACTAACCCATCTGAAGCTCCTGAGGATATCAGTGTGTGCTGCAACTGGAACACAACTCCTGTTACACTGTTGTTCACTGAAGACCCATTCTGTGGAACTTTTCGCACAGTTGGGGAAGCAAAAGTCTTCATAACTGTAAATAGTACAATTTAAATTGTAATATGAGAAGTGATGTGAGTAGCAGTTGCATAACATAATTTGGACACTGCTCAAAAACGTCTTCAGTTAAACAGTGCCCTAATTCAATTTGAACCTCGACATAACTCTTGAAATAAACTTCAAGTAAAAACCCAGTTATGAATATATTGATCAAGCGCTGTAAACCAAAAATGCCAGTAACCGGTGGCATACCAACTTTGTCATCCAATGAAATAACCATCACACTTCTTAGATATTATAATGTATATGTTTCAAAATCTTAAAAAAACAATCACCTTGATTGTAGTGGGCAGGAGCAATATCATCTGCTCGATAATGAGGCTTGCACCTCTTATCCCATATAATGATAGAGCCATCTCGCCCACCAGTTGCAATCACACTGTGGAATTGATATAATTATAGTTACATAGTTAATTCTAATAATTATATAACATGGCTACTCTAAAAATTAAATTTTACAATGATCAGTAAACTGTTAATCATATGATTTTCAAATGATCAGATTGGAAATTTTCTGACTTATTAATAAGAAATTCTCAAATAAACTTTATGATCCACATCAGACCTTTTTTTTCTATAAAAGCACAAACCATCCAAACAAAACAATTATATAGTAAGATTATATTTTTATAATAAAAATGAGATTTTATATATACTACCCAGCAATTACTTTGCATAGAGTTTCTCCTCGATGGCAGCATTAAATTTTTGAAAACTAGAGGTAGCGATAGTCTTTTATTACGTAGGTGGAATAGCTCCTCCCACTTCTGGGTAAGAGAGGAACAACTACAGCCCAGAGACCAATTATGTTTATGCCCTAAGCCCTAGTCCATGTGAGGGGTTTGTCATTATTAGATAATTAATATAAAATCTCATTGTATTATATATCATTATTATATATAAGAAACTAACCCAGTAATTACTTAGCTGTATCCATATTGACTGGAGGAGGGATTCATGGACAAAAAGTTTCTCAAACCATGACAGTAATTTAATGTAATTTTAATGTGTAAGAGAACTGAAAAATGGGCTAGCATTTAAACAAATGCGTGTTGTTTCCTTACCTGTCGAGAGAGCTGCTACTGGTAAATACTGCCTCTGGTTAGCACTCGTCTCAAGATAATAGTAGTGTGGCGGTATAGCTAGGATCGCCACTACTGTCGTGGGTACTACGTAGCAAAGGAGTACTCCAAACGCTAACATAGTATACATGTTCTTGTGACAATGGAATTAATCAATCGTCAACAACACATACAAGATTGAACCTGCCCTAGGTGTGGTACAATCACAAAACCCGAAACAAACTATTCACCTACACTAACATTAGACAAAAAAATTTACCACCACCACCACTAACACTAAGAACTGGTTGGTAAGCCTAGTAGTGCATCATAACCACCCCGGCTCCCCAAGGACTTCTCAACATCCTCAATAAGGCGAAGAGAAAAATGACAATTTGTCGAAAATTGCATTTTTCCTAACTATACAAACCTGAGGTCCTTTAACAATAGGAAGGTAACTAGCGGCAGCTGGGACGGTCGTAAGCTTCGAACAAGGGGAGAACGGTAGTTAACTGCTTGTCCGGTCGTGCGCGCGCCGTGCGCCCGCGCGCCCCGGGCGGTGAAGAATCACTTTTGCTTTAGCCCATGCAAAAAGTTGCAGAGTGAGGGGTGGTATGAGGTGGGACTATATGTAAATGGACCTCAGGTTTTTGTATAGTTAGGAAAAATGCAATTTTCGACAAATTGTCTTTGTTCCGATACGTAATACAAACCCTCGGTCCTTAACAATAGGAAGACTCACTTCCTTGGTGGGTGGAATCTGAGTCTTTTTTGGTGAACAGACTGGTGTTCGTCCAACCTTGGAATGCCTCCCTGGTCGTAAGAGCAAGGGGAGGGATCCAACCTCTGTCCGATTGATCAAGGGTGTGGCACCGCAGGATCAATGGTCAGACCTCTGAGCCAAGTACTAAGAGAGAGGCAAGCGTATCTCTTCGTACCAGCATTGCAAGAACTTGTCCTGTACAGGAGCCAACATAAAGTTATGGGTTTGTCTCAAGTAGGCATCCACTCCTTCCCCCTTGTTGGAGGGAGTGGAGGATATTTGCTTCTATCCCTAACTAAAGGGATAGATTGGGGCTCGGTTGAGTAGCTTACCTGCATCGGATTCCTTTCCAGCATGGTGACGACCGTGACCCTCTGCCCACAGGTAGAGAAGAGAGAAAGATGGAGAAGAGAAGCCAGTCGCACTCTCATTTCAAACCATTCATTCATTCCTACAGTCACACCAGGAATCGATGCTGTTCTGCCTGCTCGGTGCTGGGTAAGCTTACACAACGTGTTGAGCAGCCAACCACAGGTTCCCAAGGAAAAAGTATCCAAGGACTTGTGGGGCAATATACCCGAAGGTAGAAGTGGACGTGAAGGTAGTCTTGGTTGGCCCAGACACCTGCCTTCAGGACCTGCGCCACGGAGAAGTTCTTGCGGAACGCCAAAGAGGGTCCAATACCTCTGACTTCGTGGGCTCTCGGTCGGAGCGTACGGATGTCGTCACTACCATCAGGCCTCGTACGCTCTCCTGATCACCTCACGTAGCCAGAAAGAAAGCGTGTTCTTGGATACTTCTTTCTTGGTAACCCCAGTGCTAACGAAAGAGGCGTCGACACTCAGGCCTGAGGTGTCGAGTTTTCTTCAGATAGCGCCGTAGCGCCCTCACAGGACAAAGCAGCATCTCATCCGTATCGTTGTCGGTGAAATCCATTAGGGAGGGGATTGTGAAGACTCGAACTGTCGTCAGGGATCGACGGATTCTGAGTCTTAGCTACGAAATTCGGGACGAAATCGAGCGTCACAGATCCCCAGCCCCTGGAATGTTTAACATTGAAGGACAGACCATGAAGTTCCCCTACTCTCTTCGCCGATGCCAGGGCCAGCAAGAAGAGGGTCTTGAGGGTCAGATCCCTGTCTGACGACTCTCGGAGTGGCTCGAATGGTCTTCGAGTCAAACTCCGTAAGGACGAGAGTCACATCCCACTCAGGTGGCCTGAGCTCCCTGGGTGGGCAAGACCTTTCGAAGCTCCTCATTAGCAAGGAGATCTCGAACGAGTTCGAGATGTCCAGTCCCCTCAGTTTCAGGACGAGTGCCAGTGCAGCTCTATATCCTTTAACTGTGGGTACTGAGAGGAGCTTCTCTCGGCGAAGAAATACGAGGAAATCCGCTACCTGCTGAAGAGTGGCTCTGAGAGGAGATAGACCCCGTCTACGACACCAACCACAGAAGACGGCCCACTTCCCCTGGTACACAGCTGGCAGAGGACTGTCTGACGTGTCCAGCCATCTCTGTTGCTGCGCTGCGAGAAAAGCCTCTCGTT
>NC_061088.1:29081002-29191476 GCF_015104395.2 Macrobrachium nipponense | reverse complement strand
TGATGTTTTCTGCAGCCGAAATCAACCATCTTTGCAATCTGTTTAAAGTAAAGTCTTTGAAGTAGTCAGCTTTTTGGACTGGTTGGTGGCCACTGTAGCATGAAAAATAAAGACTGTTTGACTTTACCTGCAGACTTTGTTTCGGACATTTTTGAAAAGCTCACGTGTGGATAAAGGTGTCAAGACAGTGCTTGAGAATTAGCCTCTTTTTACAATGGACATATTAAAGAAGAGAGAATTATGGTGCTCTTATACCACTAAGGAAGTAACATTACAAAAGTCAGCGCTGCTTTTCTCTCCCCTAGTTAAGGACTTCTTGTTCCTGCAGTTGATGGTTAACGACATTGCTTCGCATTTACACAAGAAATCGGCTCGACCTGTTATCTTAGTCCTCTAGACACCCTAAAGACCTTCTTACTTTAGAGGGAAGTCGACCTCTCCTTTAGAGACGCAGCCCTTTCGTGTTGGGGTGACCAAGAGCTGCTGCTCCTAGACCAAGAACAAACGTCCATTTCACGTCGCGGTCTGTTCAGAAGTCCTCAACTAAACCTTCCTCCAAGAAAGGAAGATCATGTCCTCTGTGCTCCAGCTGGTGCCAGGCTCCACCTGGTTTGGGAGGTGGAAAGAGAAGGGGGCAGAACAATGGATTGTCTTAGGTCCTCAAGGAGGGCTACACTATCCCATTCAAGGAAAACTTTCCTTAATCAGGAAGCCCATCATCTTGATTGCCTATTCATCAGGCTCATAGAGGTTTTTGGCTCTCTCAAAGGAAGTTTCAGCCCTCATCTCCAAGAAAGTGATAGATAGTAGAAGACTTTTGTGTGATTAATGTAATTTAGGATTTTTTGGAAACAGTAGTGTCAGTCAGTTGTTGTGGAGGTAGCGTGTTGTGCCCCTGGGCTCCGTGGTTGAGAGATTGAGTGACCTTTCCCTCTTTCCCTTTATTTCCTCATTGGTTAGCGAGTTGGATCTTGAAGGTCATCCATTACGCAGTCCGAGGGAGCTTGCAAGGTGAGTTTAGCAGTTCTGAGGGAGCTTGCAAGGTGAGTTTATCAGTCTGAGGGAGCTTGCAAGGTGAATTCAACTACAGACAAAACATCAGAGGGTTTCTACAGTTGTGTTTGTAGTCCCCAAGGCTTCGAGAGGATGGAGACTGGTCCTGTATGTAAGTGCTCTGAATGTCTTCATTCAGAAAGGAAACCAATCACTCAAATCTTCTGTTTTTTCATAAGGGAGACTGGATGGTCACAATAGACATGAAAGATTCATGTTCCAGGACTGAGCCTTAAAGTTTTGAGCCGTGCTTAGGACTGTTGACAACATCGCAAGTCTTCACTTGTGTTCTAGCTCCCCATGCAGGGTGGCTCCATCTGATGGGCATTAACATCACTCTTTACTTAGACGTTTTATTGTAGTGTCTTACCGAACAATTATAGAGCCGTGATTTCCACGAGCGGCAGGATACTAAATTCAAATTTAGCGCGTCGGCGTCGCCAACACTGGTGGTGATGACGTCATCTCCCTCCACTCGCGGGAGAACCAGGTACAACTGCCCAGGTGAATCCAATTCTTTTCCTGCCGGCGTCCGGTGAACATCGGTGGTCGGTGCGGTTGGATGACTTTGCTTCGCTTTTTTTCTTGTGGAATTGATCTTCGGAATTGGTGAAGTACTCTTTTTTGGCGTTGTTGTTATTTTGCTTTTTATTTAGGCGTTGCCATGTCGGATTCTAGTCCGTCGGGAGTTAGGTTTTGCATCTCAGGATGTAAAACTAGATTATCCAAGTTAGAATATGATTCTCACACTAAATGTGTTAAGTGTAGGGGACAGGTTGTTCAGCAGATCGAACATGTAACGAGTGTAGTGATTGGACTGATTCTCAATGGAAGTTTTTTTAGTTCATACTCGGCGAAATTAGCTAAAGACAGAATTAGAAAAGCAGCGCTTAGGGAAAGTAGACTTAGCTCCGCTTCGTCTTGCGATGCTTCTGTTCCTTCTGTTTCTCCTCAAATTGTTATGTCTCCTTTAACTACACCTCCTATTCCTCCTACTAATCCCGCTTCTCCGGCTTCCCGTGTAGTTTCTTCCGACACCATTGCCAGTCTGGAATCGAGGTTAGATCAGAAATTTTTCGGTACTAGCGAATACGATTTGCAACTTGGTAATTCAGTTAAGACGTTTTGGAGAAAGCTCTTCAGGTAAGTGTAGTTGAGGGTGCGTCTGTCTGTCCTGACACGTCTCCTAGACAAAGGTCACTGTCCAGCTCCCCCGCACCGGGGAGAAGACATACCGGAAGTCCAAGGGAGTCGATCGGGATTTGCCCACAGACAGGCGCCTCAACAGGGCTCGGTTAAGCGTTGGAAAGGTGTTGCGGTCAGACGCCTTTCGAATGATTCAAGCGATTCGTCTCCGGTTGCGCGGCGCTCTTGGCGAGATTCGCCCGTTTCGCGTCCCTTAAAGAGGCGTTCAGGCGCCGATTCTTCGCCTCCTCCAGTCAAGCGGTATAAGGAGCCTGAGAGTAGGGTTGCGCCTCGGCCGTTAGCGGCTTGTTCGTCGCCTCAATCTGTGCCTTTTTTCGGCTCCATCTACTAGTAGAGATTGTGGTTTTAGCGCTGTAGCTAGCAGTTCTAAGGGTGTTTCTTTGGAGGCGCTTTTTACGTCTGTTACGCCTGATGCGCCTGTTTCGCCTCGAATTTCGGCGGCTCCGAGCGAGGCGCAAGTAGTTTTCCGCCTCCTGCTGAAAACATTTAGGCTCTTCCAAGCCTACGTTAACTGTTTTTGATTCGTCTCTGGCGCCCTTTGCGCAAGCAGTTAGAGATGTTTAACCAACTGGATGAATGAGTCCAAGGGTGGTTCGAAACCTTCGGATCCGGTTGTAGTTCCGTCTACTTCTTCGGCGGTATCGGAGAATGAAGAAGAAGTAGAGGAGGAGGATTCCATCAACCTCTCGTGTTATTCACGTCTCCTTAGATTTCTTCTGGTATCTTATCCAGATTATTTTGAGAAAGCGGCTCCGCGCTCCCCAACTAAGACGTTTTGATGAGGAGGAAAACTTCAGACCCTCTCCTCCCAAAACTTGTTCTATCTAAAGCGGTTAGACATTCGTTGAAAGAGACGGAGAAATGGATGTCTATGTAAAAGAGACTTAGGGAAGGCTATTTTGCTTACCCTCCCTCTAAGTTGCTTCGTAAGAGGTATAGGTTTTATGTAACTGGGGAAGCTCCTTCTCTGGGAGTTTCTGCCTCCTCCCAGGGAGACTTCTCCAGTTTAATCGACTCCTCTAGAAGATCTGCTTTCGCCGCAGCGAAAGTTTTCTTTACAGCGCCTGAGTTGGACCACGTTGTAAAGAATCAATTTAAACTTTTGGAAGTCTTTAGCTTCCTTGATTGGACTATTGGCGCTTTAGCGGCCAAGATCGAAGACTGTCCTTCTCTTTCTCAGGAGTTAGCGGAGGATTGGATTGGTGTTCTGTCCTGTGCGGACAAATCCATTAGGGATGGATGTGATGAGTTAGCTTCGCTCATCGCCTTTGGTACCCTTAAGAAAAGGCAACTTTTGGTGCTCCCTTTGCTTCTAAAAGGGTTACGTCCAACAGAAGGTCTGCTCTCTTGTTTTGCTCCTTTTGTGAAAGATAACCTCTTTCCAGACGATGTAGTGTTGTCAATTTCGTCTGCGCTAGATAAGAAATCTACTTCGGATTACTGGCACAGTCTACTAAGAGACCTAAAGCCCCTGTGGAGACTGTTCCTTCGGTTTCTCCTCTGGCCCAAGCGCCTTTTCGAGGGAGAAAACCCAAGCGCTTCTTTCGGCCGAAATCGAATTTGCGACCTCAGTCTAAGGCCTCGGCCAAGGTTAACAAACCTTCCAAATGAAAGCTCGGTTCTTCATGCACCAGTGGGAGCCAGGCTGGCTCTGTTTTGGGAGGAATGGGAAAACAGAGGAGCAGAAGCCTGGGTAGTGCAAGTACTCAAGTTCGGCTATCGTATTCCTCTCGTTTCACCTCCCTCGCTCTCACCTGTGCCAATTCCATTCCAGGCATACTCTCCGGGCTCAGACAAATTTCTGGCGCTAGCCGCAGAAGTGGAAGCGCTTGTCTCAAAGAAGCGATAGAACAGATAGAAGGGGATTTTCCTCCAGGCTTTTACAATCGCCTTTTTGTAGTTCCCAAGTCATCAGGGGGCTGGAGGCCAGTTTTGGATGTGAGCGCCCGCCCTGACTTGCATGTCCAGAAACAAAATTTCATATGGAGACCACTCGGTCGGTTCTGGAGTCCATCAGACAGGGGGATTGGATGGTCTCTCTGGACATGCAAGACGCTTATTTTCACATTCCGATACATCGCGAATCTCGGAAGTACCTGAGGTTCATGTTCGAAGGCAAGGTGTTTCAGTTTCGGGCGCTTTGCTTCGGACTAGCGACCGCTCCTCAAGTTTTCACCAGGGTTCTATCCCCGATAGGAAGCTGGCTACACATATTAGGAGTAAGAATCTCCCTCTATCTGGACGATTGGCTTCTCCGGTCGGAATCAGAGAGTCGGTGCATGAAGGACCTGGAACAACTCTGGATCTTGCCAGAAAGTTAGGAATTCTGGTCAACAAACAGAAGTCCCAGTTGGTTCCATCTCAGAGCATCCTTTATTTGGGGATGATTCTGAATGCTCAAGTTTTTCGGGCTTTTCTGTCCCCGAAGAGGGTTCAAGGCTGTCTGGAGACAGTTCAGGAGTTCTTGGACAAAAAGGTAAGTTCTGCCAATCAGTGGATGAGGCTCCTGGGCAAATTGACGTCAGTGGAGAAATTTGTGACGTTGGGAAGACTGCACATGAGACCTCTGCAGTTTTTCCTGAGAGCCTCTTGGTGCAGGAAGACACAACCAGACTCGATTACCTTTCCTGTCACAGATCAAATAAAAGAGGACCTAAGGTGGTGGCTCTCTCGAGCAAGGTTGGAAGAAGGGTTAGATTTACGACCCATCCTCCCGAACCTACAGCTCTTTTCCGACGCATCGACACAGGTTGGGGAGCCCTACTGGGAAATCAACGGACTTCAGGAGCTTGGTCGGAGAAGGGAGAAGTTCCACATAAATGTAAAGGAACTGTTAGCAATTTTCTTGGGGCTCAGACAGTTTCGGAGCTTAGTAGAAGGTCGAGTAGTGGCAGTGCATTCCGACAACTCCACGGCTCTCTCGTACGTGCGGAAACAGGGGGGGACTCAGTCTTTCTCTCTGTACGAAGTAGCCAAGGATCTCCTCCTGTGGTCAAACGAAGCGAAGGTTCAGCTAGTCCCGAGATTTGTTCCGGGAAAGATGAACGTCCTGGCGGACGAGTTAAGTCGTCAACAGCAAGTGTTACCTCTGGAGTGGACTTTGGACAACAAGGTTTGTCAGAAACTTTGGCGCCTTTGGGGACGACCGTCAATAGACCTGTTCGCGACATCAAGGAACAACCATCTTCCTCTCTTTTGTTCTCCAGTCCCAGATCCTCTAGCTTGGTCGGTGGACGCAATGCTGTTGGATTGGTCGGGTCTGGAAGCTTATGCATTCCCTCCGTTTTCGGTCTAATAATAGAGGTGCTGAACAAGTTCATGTCGACACAGCAATGTGTAACGCTAACGTTAATCGCTCCCTTATGGGCCCAGGAAAGGAGTGGTTTCCCGGACCTTCTCCAGTTGTTAGTAGACTTCCCCAGACTTCTTCCTCCAGAGAAGTGGCTTCTCAAACAACCTCACTTCAAGAGGTTCCACCAAAACTTGTCCGCTCTAGCTCTGACAGGGTTCAGACTGTCCGGAATCTTGTCAGAGCGAAAGGATTTTCAAGAAGAGCTGCAGAAGCTATCGCTCGTTGTAGGAGAGAGTCTTCTAACAAACTCTATCAAGGGAAGTGGAGAATCTTCAGAGAGTGGTGTAGAAGTGCTAAAGTCTCTACTTCTGCGACCTCTTTAACAGAAATAGCAGATTTTCTGCTATTTCTTAGGAACTCTAAGAAACTGGCTCCTTCGACGATCAGAGGATATAGAGCCATGCTCTCTTCGGTTTTTCAACATCGAGGTTTGGATATTTCCTCCAATTCAGATCTGTCGGACCTCATTAGGTCTTTCGAAACCACTAAGCTCCCGCAAGATACAGTGGCTTGGAACTTAGATGTGGTGCTTAAGTTTCCTCATGGGGCCACCGTTTGAGCCTTTGAAGTCGGCTTCACTCAGGAACTTGACTAAGAAGGCACTCTTTCTTATTGCACTAGCTTCTGCTAAGCGTGTCAGCGAATTGCACGCTATAGACAAAAGAGTCGGTTTCTCTCAAGGCAATGCTGTATTTTCGGTATCTTTGACCTTTCTAGCAAAAAATGAGAATCCTTCTAATCCTGGCCGAGGAGTTTTGTGGTAAGGAACTTATCTGATTTGGTTGGACATGAGGAGGAAGAAAGGCTCTTATGTCCAGTCAGGGCTATTAAGCAGTATCTGTTTGCCACTAAGGGTATTAGAGGACAATCTTCTAAGCTCTGGACCTCGGTTCAAAATCCCTCTCGTCCTCTTTCTAAGAATGCTATATCGTTCTTTATTAGAGAGCTTATCAGGGAAGCTCACTCGCAGTCCGAGAACGACAAGTCTTTCCGTTTCTGAGAGTTTAAAAAGCTCACCCGAGGTTAGAGCAGTGGCAACTTCTTTAGCATTCAGAAAGAATTATCTTTAGCTTCGATTCTTCAGAGCACGTTCTGGAGATCGAATTCGGTTTTTGCGAGTCATTATCTCAAAGAGATAGAAACGGTTTTCGAGAATTGTAAAACGTTAGGTCCGGTGGCGGTTTCTGGCATGGTGTTGGGAGAAACGGCACAGGGGTCGTCACCTCTATGCTAACTTTTCACCTTGAATAGGTTGTCGAGTTCAAGGGAAGCTGGGGTACTGAGTACCTGGGATACTCACCAGTCTGTTAGGTCAGATTTTACAATGGTTGGGTATATATGTTTTTAAATCTGGTGTTGGTGACAAATGTTTTGTATGATTGAATTTCTGGTCTTAGCCCAGGGCAAGGGCAATCTTTGTTGTTACTATCCTCCGTCAGTCAGCCTTGACTCGCTTGAACTACGGAAGGATTCCACTCCTGTAGAGGCTAACTTTGGTCAAATTCCAATTCCTCTACAATAGTAAGAAGAGCACCGACCAGAGGCAGTAACAGTCTGCTGTAGCTCTCTTACAAGGTAAGGTACAACAGACACCTTGAGTGTTTACTGGTATTGCAATAAATGTAACCATTTAAAAATACTAGTGGTCCAACTGAATCCCACCTTCCCATAAATGTGTAATCAGCTCTATAATTGTTCGGTAAGACACTACAATAAAAATGAAATTTTCATTATTAAAATGAAGTTTTATTGTATACTTACCGAACAATTATGATTATACCCACCCTCCTCCCCTTAGGTGGACGGACGGGCAGAAGAATTGGATTCACCCTGGGCAGTTGTACCTGGTTCTCCCGCGAGTGGAGGGAGATGACGTCATCACCACCAGTGTTGGCGACGCCGACGCGCTAAATTTGAATTTAGTATCCTGCCGCTCGTGGAAATCACGGCTCTATAATTGTTCGGTAAGTATACAATAAAACTTCATTTTAATAATGAAAATTTCATATTGGCCACTTTGATCTACGATGAAAGAACAATGCACAGAGGACCTTCACAAGACCCTTCTTTTTGCACAAGATTTAGGATTACCTGTAAATCTCCTAGAAATCCCAGCTGGTTCCCTCTCAGGAGATAGTATATTTGGGGTTGATGGAACTCTCCAAGTTTTTCAGGCTTTTTCATCCCCCAAGAGAGTGGAATCTTGCCCAAGAACGTTAGAAGAGTTCCTCACCCTCAGACATGCTTGGCAAACAAATGGATGTGCCTCCTTGGGACCTTGGCATCCATAAAACAAATTGTTTCTCTATGAACACTTCATAGAGGTTCTTCAATTCTATCTCTGAGCCAGCTGGGACAGAAGAGATATCAGATTTTTTTGTATTTCCGGTAACTTACGAGATAAAGCAGCACCGGCCAAAAGCAGGTTGTTATAAGGGAAGTTGCTCTTAGTTCAGAACCCTGGCCTGAACTTATTCCAATGCATCAGACATAGGCTGGGAGCTCTCCTGGGAGACAAGGAGGTCTCTGGCATCTGATTACAAGAGCAAGAAAGTGTCATGCAAGTGTGAAAGAGCTAAAGTCTTTCACTTAGGGTTGCAAGTCTTTGCCCTAGAGGTGTCCGGGAAGACAGTAGCAGTCCACTTGGACAATATGACAGCCCTAGCCTACATCAGCAAGCAAAGGGGGGCCACATTCCTTCTCCCTATGCGAGAGCCGCGAGGGACCTGCTCCTCTGGCAAAGGCAAGTCAGACAAAAATAGTGACAAGGTTTGTCCAAGGCAGACTAAATATCTTGGCAGATCAGTTAAGCAGACGCCACCAAGTCATCCCCACAGAGTGGACTCTAGATCCTCTGGTATGCCTGGACCTACGGAAGCTTTGGGGCAAACCCACTTTGAATCTCTTCTCGATTTCCAAGAATCACAGGCTTCCGCTTTTCTGTTCACCAGTCCCAGATCCTTTAGCATGGGCAAGAGATGCCATGTATACAGGACTCATTGAACTAAGATCTTCATGCCTTCCCTCTGTTTGGGATGATAAGAGAATTTCCAAAAAACTTCAGGTCCCATCAGAATGTACCAATGACATGGCAATGGTGTTGGAGTTAAGAACCTGTGAGCTGGGATCAGGATTAGGAAGAATAGTAGAAGGGCTGGAATGGGAGAAATAGCGGGAACAAAGACAATTGGAAAAGCAATAGAATAGATCTATCTGATTCCTGACTAGCCGTCAATTGTCTTCTCTAATACTAGCCTTTCTTTGTCAACCCCTTGATAACTTAGAGATAAGAAGCTAAAATCTTCCACTGCATGATATCCCATCCATCACATACCATGTAAGTATTATGAACTGAACAATTTTGCCCTCTACAGTTAATACAAATTGTATTTGTGTCATATCCAGCAGCCGTTACTGCAATAATGAGTGCTAGATACACTAGTGTCAGACTTCATCGGTTTAAGGTATGTCAGAATCAGTAACTGAAGGGATGCTGAGGTAGGCAGTCTCGGTCTCTTCTTCCATTGCTGTTGTAGTTAAGGGGATGCCTGTCATTTCATAGGCCAATGTTGCACCAAGTTCTGAGATGGTTACAGACTGCTAACCTTACAATGCTTAAACCAATCCAGTGTCTCGGCTCCCCTCCAGTCATCCTTAGCTTTGGCCCAGATGGCATGAGTGAGGGTCCTTGCTGGAAAAGATACTGGAGAGGGCTACGAGGGTGGACATCCGTAATTGATCTTTGAGCTCCAAATGGGTTCATGTTTCAGACTAAGTTCAGAGTGGAAACCTCAACCAATGTTAGCTTTAGTCACAGAAGGGAATGTCATGATTTTTAGTACCTGAAGGATGTGTATCACAAATACCAATTTATCAGGATTCCTAGAATTACTTCTGATTCATCTGCACATAAATTGTGTATCAGTTCAAGGTGCTATGCTTTAGAGTGTCAGCAGCCCAGGAAGCATTCAGACATTTTCATATTGGACTTGGCTTGGGCTCATATATATTGCATTATCTTGCTATTTGGATCTGGCATCCTCAGAAGAGCACCTCCTTCAGGATTGAAATTACTTCTGTTTATTACAATATGGTATCCTGGTGAACTGGAAGTTGGATTTTCAGCCAGATGGACATGTTCATTCAGACCTCTGTACCTTGGATTGTTGACAGCCCCTCAGATGTTCATTTGTTTTTTTTTTCATAATCTTGGCAATTTGTTTGTTGCATATCTTGCAGTTGATGTGCAGTTGCTTCAGGAACGATTGCAATTTGCTTTTTGCCACATTTTGGGATCATGGTGAACTGGGAGGAGTTTGATCTCTAGCTCTAATAGATGAAGTACTTGGGCATTTTGAATCTACAACTTCCCATTGTTTGCTCTGATTCACAGGGCAAACACTAGGGTTTTGATTATCCCACGAGCCAGGATTACTCTATGGCTCCTTGGTGACCCCAGTCAAGTGATAACTCAACATGCGCTCTAAGCCGTGGCACCGAAAGAGGTTGCACTTACACCCTATACCAATCTTTTGCCCCATTTGCCAAGATTTCCTCAGTCTGTTGGAGGGCTTCCCCCCCCTTTATCCTTCCATCAATGAACAAGTTAGCAACCTGTAAAGCCTGCATTGAAAGAATTCTTAGCCGTAGTGTACTGTGGAAGTGGACCATGTTTCTGCTGGTCTGGCCTTCACCTTCCAATTAATGGTAAGAGAATATAATGTTATTATCAGGGTCTTTAATTGCAACTCACAAAGGTTCGTCTCATATACATAAACTAGAAACAGGATCTGAATATTTCCTACTCTTGCAATCTGGCACAGGGCCAAATTAGTCTTGTAGTGATAAATGCCAGCCTGTGTGAAAAATACTCTTATAGAGGGTTTGGAGAATCCAGGTTTGTACGTCTAGGGAAAATGAAATTTATTTTAAAAAGAGAAAACTGCAGGTTTGTATAAAATTTTCTTTAAATACCACCTGGCCAGTTCTATGAAGATTGTGAAATTTGAATACAACTGTCACTCACTTTTCAGCCAAAATATAACATTGTAAACTTTCAAATATTTTATTAAGAAAAAAGCTGACTATTTGAACATATATTTTGAGGGGCTGTTGCAAACTAATTACAATATTAAAAATAAAATGCCAATAAATAATTAAAATTAAAGAACTGAGATCACATACTTCTTCAAATGTAATTATAACTATAATCTATGCTACAATAATAATGACAACTGTAACACTAAAACGTAAAGATAATTATAAAAAAGTACACAATCAATGGGAACTTTAAAGGATTCAGTTATTCAGAAAAGAGGGATTCCTGTTTTTAGTGTAGGATGCCCTGCAATCATCTCCTCCATAAAGGAAGGTAATTATCTCCTCTCTCTGCAGAGGATGCTACTTATCCATTTTTCAACCATAACTTCAATATCCAAATCAATTACAATTAAAGTATTTTGCATAAATATATGCGCAGAAAATTATAAACAAGCAAGCTCAAAAGCTGTAGTATGGGATAGTGCATGAGAAGAATGAATGAGTGCTACCAGCTTAAACTGAAAAATGCAAAAGCATCTAAAGGAAATATACTGGGATGAGATTTACAAAATGGATATGTACAAAAGTATGGAAATGAGGTCCCTAAAGTACGTTATGGAAATGACCAGAGGAATGATCAAAATTTCTTACTGATTATTGACCAAGTGGTATGGATGGATACCGATTTTTGACCAAGTGGTATGGATGGATAAAACATGAATTGTTAAATTCCCAATGTGAGGATTTAGTTATCCATCTTCAAAACTATAATCAACACTTGCTCCCTACTTTACTACAGTCATTTGAAAATAATTATAAAATTAATGACTATTAATAATTTGAACCAGACCAGTTGGTCTACAACTTTGGTAAATTCATAATACAAAAGGAAATGTTTCCTTCACACCTTCACAACTGGTTTTTTTCTTCTAATCTGAAGAATCTTTTTCTGCCGCCGATGGGGAACCAGAGGCCCTAACCTTCCTGACATTGGTTTATTAGGTACTGCAGAAAACTTCAGTTTTCTTTGATGACCAAAACTTGTTAGCCAATCTGGATTCCTTTTCTTTTCCCTTGGAGTTTCTGGTCGGTTATGCGGTGATGACCCATCTAATACATAATTTGGTAAATTTGCAGTAGGTGATGAAAGATTTCCAAATTTAAAATGCTTTGAAGGAGTAGAATTGTTAGATTCATATTTTGATGAAACCTTGCTGTTGATTTTACTACAATCAAGAACATCAGCTTCCAACAATCTCTTGGCAATATTTGTGACAGGCTTCCTGAAACCACTGTCTAGAGCAACTTTATCTCTATCTTCTATAGGTTTAACGCACTCACTCATTTCTATTGTTTCCTCACTGTGTCCAGTACTACTGCAACTCGCCATGTCATCCTCATACTTTAACATCTTTGCTACAGTAGATGGAGGAGAATCAAGGGTATTAACTGATGAAGATAAGCATAAAACCTTTTTGGGAGAAGAATTTGGGGATTTCTTGTTATCCTTTTCAAGATTTTCCTGGTCTTCACTCATAAATTCTGTTAACTTACGTTTTAGGTTGACCTTCTTGCTTTCACTTAATGTCAATGGTTGATCAACTGATGTTTCTTTTGAGTGTGGTGTCTTAGCACTGGCAAGCCACTGCAGTAATGTGTTCCTCTCTCCTGTTTGAGGTGTGCGTGGAGTGCCCTTACTTCTCCCCTTATGACGGTGCCTTGGGGTTTGTTGCTTTGGAGTAACAGTGTATGTCTGAGGAGATATAACAGACAGGCCTCCCTCTACTTGAGAACTTGAAGGTGTAGCAAGGATAGAAACACCTACTTTAGAAGTACTTGGAGTAACAGGAAGTGGAGGGATGGAATCTCCTAAATCTTGTGCTCCTTGTTCATTTGGATGTTCAGGTGATACCTTACTTTTGGCACTTTCATTCTTTTCTTCCAATTTCTCAGAATAATAGGGCTCAGACACTCCACGGGTGTTCAATCTTTCATCAAAGTCATCGCTGTTTACATTTTTTCTTCGGAACACACGTAGTTTCATGTCGTCTGCACAAGTTACAATCTGAAAATGGACAGGAGATACAGTATTAAGTAGCAATGCTCAACATTTTATGACTTTTAATAAATTTCAACAGCCCCCACCCCAAAAAATATAAACAATAGAATTACAAGAAAATTACTTAAAACAAATTTAAGCCCCTTAGCATGGTTATTAATATTTATAAAAAAAAAAAATACAGATTACAACAAATTTTAACAGACCCCCAGCTTCTATGACAAATTTAATACCAGATTTCTGTGAATGACACACAGGAGTGTATGAGTACTGGTTGAAAATGGTAAATTGTTTTGATAATCATCAGGTTTTTATTTTGATTTCAATAGCTTTTATTATTATTATTCTTTTTTTTTTTTCATGTGTTTGATGGATATTACATCACATGACAAACCCTTATAGATGCCATAGGGACTAGGGACCTGGTGGGCTGAACATGAATTGGTTTACAATGGGTTATAATTAAAGCCTGTGATGCAGACTTCCTCTCCTATACAACTCACTTCAAGTAACATACCTTTTCATCATCAACAGGACACCATCCAACTGAGGTTACTTCAGCAAAATGCCCAGTAAGTTTTGCTATAGGTTCTCCTGGTTTATCAGTAAGCCAGATGTAGGCATTGTTATCACTGGAACCACTCAGAAGGTACGAACCACAAGGACTGAGACATGACTTGACAAAGTATGTTGAATTGATATGTCCACTGTATTCAGCAACTGGAAAGGAAAATGTTCTTTAAAATGAAAATGCTGGCATTAACAAAAACGTACTTCATAAGGAGGGAGGGAAGGGTAATAGTATAAGGTCAAACTTTCCCCTAGTCACTAGTCACTGCATTCTTTTATTATTATTGTCATACTTTTTGCCTGATGACCGAACTTGGTTAGCAAGCAAAGAAAGGCTTTAACAATGGTCCTCTCTAAAAGGCTCAAGTGTCAAAACAAGATTCAAATATCAAAAGTTTTAAATAATCAGTGAATACGGCTCCAAGGTAATGTATTCCTTATTTCATCTTCATTAAGGCTGTTCAATAACAAAGCAACCTTATACAGGCGGCCCGCGGTTAACGGCGCAATCGGTTTTACGGCTGTCGTAAAAAATATTTATTAAAAAAATAAGGCATTTTAAGGTATTTTTACGAAACAATTTTTGGTCAACAGCGCCGCTAGCACCATTGTCTAACGAGTACATACATTTGTAGGAATACCATTCAGCCCATAAAGGTTATGCAAATGATATTAAAAAATTGTACTGAGTTATTACATAGGTATTAGGGTAAAATATATGCCTCTGATGCTGTTCTATGCCGAAAATATCGAGTTGAGTGCAAATTTAGCTATGGATGTGTCGATTTATAAATGTTCATGCTTTTATGTTTAAAATGTGTATGAAAATGTATTACGTATAAGTATTTTTATTTCTGCACATAAATATGATACAAAGGCAGCTTTTGAAACTGCCCTTCACGTTATCAAATATGATGTTTTTCATGCTCATTCTTGTAAGCCGCTGTCTGCCAGTCTTCCGTAAATATAGAGTTAAAAAAAGTGCAAATTTAGCGATCGATGTGTCGATTTTTATAAATGTTCATGCTTTGATGTTTAAAATGTGTATGCAAATGTATTATATTATTGGGTATTTTTTTTCTTTAATTCTGCACAGAAATATGATACTAAGGCGCAGCTGAAACTGCCCTTCACGTTATACATGCGATGGTTTTTCTCTTTACTTTCATTCTTGTAAGGCAGCTGCCTGTCCGCGCTCTTCCGAAAATATTGAGTTAAAAAAAGTGCAAATTTAGCGATCGATGTGTACATTTTTTTATAAATGTTTATGCTCTTATTATGTTTTTAAAAAAAAATTTTGTATGAAAATATATTAGGTATAGGGTATTTTTATTTTGGTACATAAATATGATACAAATTAAGGCAGTTTTTGTAACTACCCTACACGTTGTCAGAGGATGTTTTTTCATGTTCGTTCTTGTCCGCCACTGTTCTGAAAAATGCATGGTGTTATTTTATTACTTATGCATCTTTTCCATAAATCCTTTAAAAAGTTATACATTACTTCAGTGTATCCAATAATATTGTATGTATTCTCATATTATTGTATTATAAAATACTATGGCAAATCTAAGCTACTTAAAGCTAGTATTCCGCGGAGCGGCCAATGTTTTGGTTGCAAATCAGCTGATGGCGAACACGAGTTTGTTTCGCCATATTTAACGCAATTCTGTGCGAATTTTCTTCCTTCTAGCGGGCATAAACGAATATCTAGATACTTGACTTATATGACACAAGGTTATTTTTCCTTATACGTGTTTTTAGGTGGAAGTATGAATTGAATATGTCTCGTTGTGATTGTGAACTTTTTTTTTTTCGTTAACAGATTACGTTGGCGGCATGTTTATTGCGTAAAAAAAATTACGTGATTCTGTTAACAATTTTCCTTTATATCATCGTAATACGAACTTTACGTTATTTCTTATATCGGCGTGAAACCAACAGTAAAATGTGTTCTTTCAAGCCCAGTAGTTTTGATTAAAATTATTTTATCTCAATTTTATCTACGGTTGTATTTGATGGATTATGTTTATCTACGGTTGTATTTGATGGATTATGTTTACTGGTTTTATCCTTGTTGCCGATGCTCGATAATAGTCATTAGCAGCTTGAACAGTTTTCTCAGCTTCAGTTAAAAATAGGTTTAAATTTCACAGTATATTTCCCGATTGATCTTTGATCTATAGCGAATAAAGTTATTACATTAAGATATCTCAGTTCTATTCTACATAACATCATTTATAACAACTACGGTAATAGTGTACTATAGTACTATGATTGAAATACAAGCCAAACGGATGCTATCGAATTTGGTTGTACTTAGAGAAAAAAAGTCGTTTCACATTCGGTTGTTCATGGCTGTACACATTTATGCAACGAGTATAACGTTAAAACCATACTTTCATCATTCTCTTTTGCTGTTTTTGAACTTATGTAACTAGAAGATGGGATAAAGTTAGGCTATTGTAATTTGGTCTCTCATAAAATTGGATTATCGTAAGACGAATTATCGTAACTTCAACACTACAGCTACCTGTACACTGTATAAAACCTTATTATATCTTTACATACTCTTGGACATCCAAAGGATTAAAGGTAGGCTTTTTTCACTTTACAGTATTTATAATACTATAATGTAGTGTACTGTAAATTCTATAGATCTATACTGCATAAATATAATTTTATTTATTGCGCCATCGCGGTCTAGAATTTCGAAAGAAAGTGTGCGGCGGCCGTAAGCTTTAAAATCGCTTAGCGTTGAAAATCACTTAGCATCGGAGGCCAGGAACGGAACCCCTGCCACTAACCAAGGGCTGCCTGTATAATACTTCAGTGTACTGTATATGTTAGTTATGTAAAATCTGTATTTACATGAACTTAAAGGCTGTCAGCTTAAATAGATTTTTAATTTTTTAATTTGGAAACATGATAGCATCACTGCTCACAAACCAATGGGCATTATCCCTTTGAAGTGCAAGTTTCTTCTAAAAGTTTAAATATTGAACAATGCAATTTTTAATCTACTGCTCTATTAGAAAGGAAGATGTTGAAAGTTGATTAATGGTATGCTTCATCCCTTCACCTTCTTATCACCCTAAAATAATGTTGCTGGGAAACATACAGAAGCAAAAATGAGTTTCATTGGGTCACAATTTATTAAATTATTCAATGGGTTATTCAGAAAGGGAAACAAAGCATACAAAGGGATGATTTAAAAAAAAAAAAAAAAAAAAGCACAAAATTAAAAATCACCATGAGTGTAAAGTTACCAAAACTATGAACTAAAGCAGACTGGCACTTCAGTTGTGCAATCGAGCCCTTACTAAAGTTAACCTTCAATGCTTCATTTAGTCCTCGACACTTTTCCTAGCTCCTTACATATAGAAAGGATGGTAAAAGTAAAAGCTATGATGGAGTGACATGTTTCCCCCAAACATATGTGAATGGTATAAACAATAATCATATGGTGAAAAGATCAGTATATAAAGGGACCAAATTTTATCATTCATAACACTTAATAACCTGTTTTAATAACTAACATGAATAACTATGGGCCAACGACCTAACTTTTACCATAGACACAAAATATATTAATAGCCAGAAGCAAGAACAATGTACCACATATCTAGAATCTCTAAGTAGAAAAACAAAAAACCTCAAAACTTCATACAAAAAAAAGTGATGCCACAAGAAACACACACACTTCATCTAATAATATCTTATACTAACCAGTTATACAAGATGATTTTAGACCAAAAAACTCTTGCCATAACAGAAACAAATGGCAAAATACCTAACTAGAGAAGCATAGAACACAATAAACAGGAGAGCCATTCAGAAAGGAAAACAGTTACAATCATTTAGTAGTTGTGAACAGGCACTTGAAACAAATCTCCAAGAAAGGTCTGAAAGTGGAAACACACCTTCAATGCCTCATTTAGTCCTAAACATTTCCCAGCTCCTTACATATAGATGGATAGTAAAAGCAAGGGCTATGATGGATTACCATGATTGTCCCAAACTATGTACAAAATAATGTAGAAAAAAAGAATCACATAAGCTGAAAGATTAATAAATAAAGGACCCAACTTTATGACTTTAACATTAACCCTTAAACGCTGACTGGACGTATTTTACGTCAACATTTTTTGTCTCTCGGGTGCCAACTGGACGTATTTTACGTCGACATACAAAAGTTTTTTTAAAAATTCGCAGAAAAATACTTTTAGGCCTACCAGCCGAAAACTCTTGAATCACGCGCCTTGGGGGATGCTGGGAGTTCACGGATCAAGGTGTTGTTTTGTTTACAATCATTAGGCAGGTGCGCAAGCGCGAATTTCTTTCTTGCCGCACTAAAAAGTATCTGTGACACATCTCAGAAATTATTTCGTCACTTTGACATAATTTCTGTACCATTTTAAATTAGCCGTTACATGGAATATTATATATGAAAATGTGCGCATTTTTATGTAGAATACAACAAAAAATACTCATGATTGTAGCTTTTATCAGTTTGAGATATTTTCATATAAATAACGATAAGTGCCAAAATTTCAACCTTCGGTCAACTTTGACTCTACGGAAATGGTCGAAAAACGCAATTGTAAGCTAAAACTCTTATATTTTAGTAATATTCAATCATTTACCTTAATTTTGCAACTAATTGGAAGTCTCTAGCACAATATTTCAATTTATGGTGAATTTATGAAAAAACTTTTTCCTTATGTCCGCGCGGTAACTCTTCCGAAAAAAATCATACATGCGATTGTGGTAATGTTTGCACCATTTTAAATTAGCCGTTACATAAAGTTTTACATATGCAAATGTGCGCAATTTCATGCACAATACAACTAAAAACAACCCATGGTTGTAGCTTTTATCAATTTTCAAATATTTTCATATAAAAAATGATAAGTGACAAATTTTCAACCTTCGGTCAACTTTGACTCTACCAAAATGGTCGAAAAACGCAATTGTAAGCTAAAACGCTTATATTCTAGTAATATTCAAGCATTTACCTTCATTTTGCAATAGATTGGAAGTCTCTAGCACAATATTTCGATTTATGGTGAATTTATGAAAAAATAACATTTTCTTACGTCCACGGGCGGGTAACTCCTTCCGAAACAAAAAATCATAACGTGCGATTGTGGTAATGTTTGCACCATTTTTTTTTAAATTAGCCGTTACATAAAGTTTTATATATGAAAATGTGCGCAATTTCATGTAGAATACAACAAACAATAATTGAAGGTTGTAGCTTTTCTCATTTTTGAAATATTTGCATATAAATCACGATAAATAAAAAAAAACCAAGTTCGGTCAACTTTGACTCTACCGAAATGGTCGAAAAACGCAATTGTAAGCTAAAACTCTTACAGTCTAGTAATATTCAGTCATTTATCTTCATCTTGAAACAAATTCGAAGTCTCTAGCACAATATTTAGATTAATGGTGAATTAAAAAAAAAAAAAAAACTTTCCTTCCCTCCGCGCGCGGATTCTCCGCCACAAATCTCCGAAATGGCTACGTCCATTTCTCGGAATATTTGCTCCATTTCATATTAGGCATTTCATAGAGTTTTATATATGAAAATGTGCGCAATTTTATGTAGAATAAAACGAAAAATATTTGAAGGTTGTAGCTTTTCTCATTTCCGAAATAATTGCATATAAAAAATATATATAAAAAAATTCGACATTCGGTCAACTTTAACTCGTCAGATATGGTCAAAAACTGCATTTGTAAGCTAATATTCTTACAGTATAGTAATATTCAATCATTGTCTTCATTTTGAAAGAAATTAGAAGTCTCTAGACAATATTTAGATTTATGGTGAATTTTTGAAAAAAATATTTGTTTACGTCCGCGCGTTTACGAATTCATGCATTATTTTGTGATAATATTTTCTGTGTGCTTTATCGTTTTACAATGTGTTATATACCAAAAATGATCGCAATTTAGTGTACATTACAATGAAAAAAAAAGTATCTTGTTACCTTTAATCATTTTGCGCACAGCACGATTTGAATACAATTATATATGAAAATTTTGTTTTTGCGCTATCAATATATCGAATATTTATATATGATAATGATAATTTTTTTCATTTCTGATGGTTGCATACTAAACTCCAGCCAATGTCAAAAAAAGGAGCCAAAAATGAACTCTTAATCTTGAAAACTAAACGCGCTGTGATTTTTTGAAAAAAATATGTTTTCCACTTCCACGCTCACTCTGAAACACCTCTGGCACACGGGAGACATTTTTTTTTTACCGCTTCGGCGTTTAAGGGTTAATAATTTACTTTGATAATAAGAAAAACAGGACAAGAACCTAATATTTTGTAAGTGTGACTTAATATACGAATGGCAAAAGCAAGGAGAATGTACCAATGCCTTTCCTATGAATGACTTTAGTAACACCAGAGCAAATAGAAAAGAACCTAAAATTTGAGCGAGAGAGTTAGTTGTCAAAATACCCAACTAGATATAACCATAATATACAATGAAAATGGCAGCTATTCACATAGTTAGGAAACAATTGCTAGGCACTGCTGAATACAGGAACTGGCACTTACAACAGATCTTCAACAAAGTGCAATGACAAATAAGTAGCTAAATAGTATTTACCATTACCCATCAATATAGCACTGTAATTTCAATTTGGTAAATGCTCCTGATAAAGGGTGAAGTCATGAATGATTACTGTGAAAGATAAAAGATAAATTCTGGGAAAACAGACTCCAGACGTATGAGACAACAGGAACCCAGAAAATGTAGTTTTCAACACCAGGTAGACTCAGGGACCCAACAGGTAGATAGGGGCACTTCTTTTGATTTTGATTTTTAGTTCTATGAATTTTTGGCATTATGCCAAACACTGGGACAACTAAGGCCATCCAGCGCTGAAACGGAAATTGACAGTAAAAGGTTTGAAAGGTGTAATGGGGAAAACCTTGCCGCTGCACCATGAAACAATAGTTAAGAGAGGGTGGACAGTAAGATAGAAGAAAGAGAATATGAACAGAGGTACAGTAAAAGGAATGAAAGGGACCAGAGGGACGCTGCAAAAAACCTCAAGTAATGCCTACATTGCACCGAATGAGATACACTGATGGCACTACCCCCCTACAGGTGACTTTGAGTGACTAGAGAGATTGCTATTAAGAGTAGATTAGGTTATAGTACAGTAAAGGTCTTTTTGAGATACAAATAAAAATTCCATGGTGAAAAGGCTACATATGTCTATGCTGCTAAGTAGATTAGGCAATAGTAATGTAAAGGTTTCTTTTAGAAACATAAATCAAAATTCCACAGTGAAAAGGCTACATATGTCTAAAGTGCTGAGCTAATATTTATGCTAAATAAAATTACAATAAATGCAAGCCAATCCATACAAACTCATTTCAATAATAAAAAAACAAAATCTAGTACACCTTTAGAAAAGATATTTACTACAGCAAAATCCCAAAGGAAAAGTCTACATACAGCTTATGTACATTGTATAAATCTACTATTATTGTGCAAGTTATACCCTACAAAATCATTTAGGTAAGAGGAACACCATAAATCTTAAAATTATGGAAGACAGCCTAAAACCCTTTCAATGATAAAAATAACCACCTCTACCCAAAGAAATCACATACATAGTAAGTTTGCTTTCAAGTAACTTAGTGAATAAGTTCTCAAATGCAGTATTCAAATTTAATATATATCCAAGTAGCAATTTCTGGACAAATAGTTGACAACTAAATATAAAGACCTTTCCTTCCATATTACTGGCAGCACATTTGCAGATATGAAAACACATCACAGCAAAAGCTGCAATATAAAGGGAAAAAGTTGGTATTCCTGGTATATCAGACTTCATTCATCATATGATATACTTCTCTAATCATCCAACAGCACATTTGCAGATATGAAAGCGCATAACAGCAAAAGCTGTAATATCAGTCTTCATTCATCATGATATATTTCCTTCATCATATAAGTTGAACATTAACTGACTATAGCATCCATGCCTAAAAGAAAAGCATACTTTGTGTGGTTCTTCATTACTGCAACTCAAGGATATTTGGAATTAACATTCAACTCACTCAAGTGTTCTGGCTAAATTAATAATAAAACCATACATAACATCCGTATTTTCAATGGAAGGTCAACAGTAAAAGTAACGGTACAGCCATTCAATCTCCCACCATAGTCTTAATGATAAAAAATTCTTGTTCATAAGCACTGGAACTGTTTAGCAATATGACTAAAATCTGCATCCATTGAGAATTTTGTCAAAATATTTCATTACAGATATGTATTGATAAAGCTATTACCAATACAAAACTTCAACATATGTACTGCTGGACACAGGTTTTACCTGTTACACATTCTTGAAAGACTTTGAAAAATTATATTGTAACAGTGTTTACTGAGGGGGATGGGGGAGTACTCTTTCTCTGTTAGCAAGAGTTCCACCAGTAAGCTCTGGAGTTCTTTTAGTGGGAGGAGTCCTTAGGTATAGTTGCAGCAGCGCGAAAAAAAAGAAAAGAAATCTAAGCAGGTTATAACACTGTAACTAAGATTACTGTCTCACTTTTAATATAAGTTTGTTTATTAAGATTCCATTTAACTTTCGGCTAAGACGTTACCTTATACCACCGTGTCTATTATTATATATATATCAGTCATATTCATTACACAATACTTACAATTTATCAAAATTTTAAAGTTAAATTGGTATTGGCGAAAATCACGAAGATCATAACTGGATATTTTAACCTTATTACATAAGCCAAGTTTACAGTATCAGTTGCAGTGCGTTTCCTACAAAACTACTTAATAAGAAGCTATAAAGAGAAGTGCAGCAGCACTTGATTAAATATTACCCAACAATTCAATAAAGGTGGTGAAAAGTCTCTCGCTCTCTCTCTCTCTCTCTCATATTAGCTAACTTAAAGTAACACGATGTCATCTAGAAATACCACTGATAGTTCGAATTACAATTTATAAAAAAAAAAAAAAAAAAAGTCAAGATTAGTCTCTTTATGACATCAAAACTGCATACTTAGCACAGTGGTATTTCTAGATGACATCACTTTAAGAGAGAGAGAGAGAGAGAGAGAGAGAGAGAGAGAGAGAGAGAGAGAGAGAGAGAGAGAGAGAGAGAGAGAGAGAGAGAGAGAGAGAGAGAGAGAGCGACTTTCAACACTTTCAATGAGTTTTTGGGTAATACTCAATCAAGTGCTGCTGCACTTCTCTTTATAGCTTCCTATTATAGCATCTGTAGGAAACGCACTGCAACCGATACTGTAAACTTGGCTTATGTGATAAGATTAAAATATCCTGTTATGATGTTTGTGATTTTTGCCAATACCAATATAACTTTAAAATTTTGATAAATTTTAAGTATTGTGTAATGAATATAACTGATATATATAATAGCAGACACGGTGGTAAGATAACACCTTAGCTGAAAGTTAAATTTAATCTTAATAAACAAACTTATATTAAAAGTGAGACTAATCTTAGTTACAGTGATGTGACCTCCTCAGATATTTTTTTATTCTGTGTGCGTGTGTGTCTTTCTCCAATCATACCTAATGACTCCTCCCACTAAAAGAACTTCAGAGCTTATTGATGAAACTCTTGCCAACAGAGAAAGTCCTCCCCCCATCCCCCACAGTTAAGGGGGCCGGCCGGCTAATGCCCTTTTTTAAGGACAGGACTTTGATATTCATACCACTTAATAAGGTGACTTGGGACATCTCCAAACCGCATATGATTTCGCCTCTGACCTTCGGTTTTGTGACGCCAGGGCGATTTATCCCGAAAATAACCATTTTTCAAATTCTATCTCCTCCCTTGATATTTAATATTAAGACCTGGGATTACTACCATATATAGACCTGATGTAGACCTCCAATCGAATGAGGAGTTTTTTTTCTAAAAGTCATTTTTTAGCTAGATATGAATTTTTCAATATGGTAAAAAAATAAACCCTATAAATCAGGAGAAAAAAATTTATAAAAAAAATACGAAACAAAAATTGGAAAAAAGGGCTCTATTTGATTGTTCTATAATGTCTTTCTGAGTTATATACCAAATTCCAATGTTATAGCTTTAAAACTAAGTGAGAATATAGATTTTGAAGGTCAATAAGTATAGTTTTGAGATACGGGCGTTCAAAGTTTTCCTTCGTATTTCTATAAAGACAATGTTAATAAATAATGATTATTATGAATGTATATTTCTTTTTTGTGTATTAATAAACCAAAACTATTTTATTTATCATAATTTAATCATAAATGATGATCCCTTTGCTCATATATCGCAGCCTGGGGCACTCCTTCCTACGTAACCCCCTCTCTCCCCTTCACTAACTCGGCTTATTACAGCGAATTTTCTTCTTCTGTATGTTAGCGAGATGTTTTCCTTGTATTTTCCTCTTAGGCATGATGAAATTCTTGCCCGAAACATCACAAATTCTTGGTAATTTGTATTTTTCCTAGCGATACTTACCTCGAACCATTTCATAGGAGATTCCCGGATGTCGATCGGGGTCCGACCAGAAATTCTGGTTATATGCCGCACCCAGGTCAGGCCTATGCCCCAGGGGTCGAAGACCAAGCCATCCTAATGACCTATAGTCAGTCCTTCTTCTCCACTCCGAGGTGTCTCCCCTAAGCTTCCGCGGGCTGGAAGGGCGGGATTCTAATTCCATGGTTCGAGGTAAGTATCGCTAGGAAAAATACAAATTACCAAGAATTTGTGATTTGTTCCGATGCGAGATACTTACCTCGAACCATTTCATAGGAGACTTACCCCTTAGGAGGAGGGCGAAGGAAGGTTAGGGGACGGGAACGGCCCCCAAAGGTGATAGGTCAGAGGAAGGGGCGACTGCTCCCCTTAGAACTCAACCCAGCCCGTTATCGTGGGTGGTTGGTTAGGAGGGGTGCAAGGCAAGCCTGGTGCGGGTATAACCAAACCTTGACATGTAAAACTGTGGTTTGTACTGAGAACCATACGCACTCCTGCGTATCTTACCTGAGTATTCCTGGATTCCTCGCTCCAACAAAGGCCCAGGGATAACAAGGATAAGGATTAGGGGGATTTGAGGAAAAACCCCACACACTCACATACACTCAATACACACCGGCCCGTCCACTCCAAGAAGATTGGAGAGGGGACCTAGACCTGTTGCTGGCCTGCCACCACGGGGCCAATCTCAAAGGCGTCGAGCGACCTTCTCGTGCAGTCTTTTAGATAGTGGGCTGTGAATGTCGACTGCCTATTCCAGACTCCTGCCCTCAGGACCTGGTCCACTGCCTGTTTCTTTGAGAATGATAGGGACACCCAATTCCCCTGATGTCATGGGCTTTGGCTCCCTCTGGAGGGGAAAGGCCCCCCTTCTCGTAGGCCTCTCCGGATGGTTTCTCTCAGCCAAAAGGAGATGGTGTTTTTCGAGGCTGCCTTCTTCACCCTTCCCGTGGTGACGAAGAGATTCTTTACCCTCGGCCTGAACCGGGCTGTTCTTTCCATGTACTTCCGAACTGCCCTCACCGGACAAAGGAGGAGATCCTTAGGCTGGTCCGATTTCGGGAGGGCAGGGATGGAAAACTCCACGAACCTGAGATCCGAGCTCGAGGGGTTCTGATTCTTAGCCACGAAGGAGGGGACAAACCTGAATGAGAGTTCCTTCCATCCCCTCGTGTGGGTCACTACATACGAGAGGCCGTGGAGCTCCCCCACCCTCTTCGTGGAGGCCAGGGCTAGCAGAAACACTGTCTTGAGGGTCAGCTCCCTATCCCAGGATGTCCTTGAGCGGCTCGAACGGGGGCTTCCTCAGGGAATCTAAAACTATTGCAACATCCCAGCGGGAACCAAGCCAGCGCTGGGAGGGCACTTCTGCTCAAAGCTCCCTTATGAGCAAGGACAGAGGCTTCGAGTTCCCCAGATCCAGCCCTTTCAGGGAGAAGACCTGGCTCAATGCGGACCTGGCTCCTTTGACTGCTGGAATTGACAGGCCCTTGTCCAACCTCAGGTAGGTCAAGAATTCTGCGATGTCTGGGATCTTCGCTCGGAGAGGTTCCAGGTTACGCTTTCTACACCAGGCCCCAAAAACCTTCCACTTTGCCTGGTAGATGTTAGCGGAGGATTCCCTCAAGTAACTGGACATGTGAGAAGCCACCCTCCCAGAAAACCCTCTCCTATTTAACAGCCGCTCGATAGTCTCCAGCCGTGAAGGGGGAGAGGGCTGGAATGTTCCTGTGGAACCTCTCGAAGTGGGGCTGTCTCAACAGGTCTGGCCTGGGGGCAGCTCCCAAGGAGGATGAGAGGCCAACTCTAGAAGGTCCGGGAACCACTCCCTGTCCGGCACCAAGGCGCCACCAACGTCAGGGCCGCCCCTTTCGCCTTTCTTAGATGGTTGAGGACCTGCCTGAGGACTGCAAAGGAGGAAAGCGTACATGTCCAGGCCGTCCCACGGTTGCTGGAAACGCATCCTCCCAAAACGCGGCTGGGTCCGGCACCGGGGAGCAGTACACCGGCAGTTTGGTGTTTAGCCTCGTAGCAAACAGGTCCAGGGATGGGGAGCCCCACTTCCCTATTAGTTCCCTCGCTACTTCGGGGTGTAGCGTAACCATTCGGATCCCACCACCTGACCCCATCTGCTGAGGCCGTCGGCGACTACGTTTTTCTTGCCGGGAATGAATCTTGCCGTCAAGGAGGTCCCAAGGGCTTCGGTTTGGCTCAAGATCTCCTCCGTCAATCCGCAGAGATCCCTTGATCTCAGGCCTCCTTGCTTCTTGACGTAGGCGACCACTGTGGCATTGTCGCACATCAGACACACCGAGTGTCCTCCCACTGCTTCCTTGAATGCTTCCAGGGCATGCTTTACTGCCAAGAGCTCCAGTTTGTTTATGTGGAAGGTGCTCTGCTCTTGCGACCATATCCCCCGCACTGAGAGGGAATTCAGGTGGCCCCCCCAGCCTACCTTCGACGCGTCCGTAAACAGGAGCATCTCCGGGGGCACTGACCCGAGGGGCACACCCCGACGAGAGTTTGCAGGATTCAGCCACCAACCGAGGGCCTTCCTTGCTGCCAGTGAGATGGAAACCGGCTTTTGAGGTGTTTCCTCCTTCTGGGGACCACCCTACTTTCAGGTCCCATTGTAGTGGCCTTAATCTCAGCCTTCCCTGGGGGACTAGTTTTTCCAGGGAGACCAGGTGGCCTAAAAGCCTTTGCCACTCCTTTGCCGGTCTCGGGGGGGTGGCTTAGGAAGTTGCAGGCAATTTTCCGGAGGTTTGCCAGCCTGTCCCCCGAGGGGAAAGCTCGCCCCACTTCCGTATCCAATTCCATCCCCAGGTACACCATCCTGGTGGAGGGAGCTAGAAGGGACTTCTCCCAGTTCACCATGATTCCCAGGGTTTTGCAGAATGCCAGGAGGGCGTCTCTCTGTTCTATCAAGCGCTCCTTTGAGGAGGAAAGGAGTAGCCAGTCGTCTAGGTACCTGAGAAGGCGTATACCCCTCTTGTGGGCCCAAGACGACACCAGGGAGAACACCCTCGTGAACACTTGCGGGGCCGTTGCCAGTACGAAGCAGAGTGACTTGAAACTGGAAGGTCCGGTCCTCCCAACTTATGCGAAGGTATTTCCTGGAGGACGGGTGTACCGGGATCTGGAAGTAGGCGTCTTTGAGATCCAGGACATCATGAATCCCCTTGCCTCACGGAAGCCAGCACCGAGCGTGGTGTTTCCATCTTGAAGGGCGTCTTTAGGATGAATGAGTTGAGGACCGAAAGGTCTATGACCGGTCGCCACCCCCTGACGACTTCTCCACCAGGAAAAGTCGACTGAACCCGAACCCGGGGGAGCGATCCACCACCTGCTGGAGGGCTCCCTTCTCCAGCAGTGCCCGAACTTCTAGCCTTAGGGCCTCCCTGTGCACAGGGTTCCGGGGCTGAGAGGCCAGATTGGCCGGCTCCCCTGTCAAGGGAGGCTTCTGGTCTAGGAAGGGGATTCGGTAACCGTCCCTGAGGACCTGGACTGTCCAGGGCTCGGCTCCGAGATCCTCCCAGTTCTGCCAACAGCTCGAGAGGCAACCCCCCACCGGTGGCGAAAGACTCGGTAGAGGGCCTCGACTCCTACTTCCTCCTAGGGAAGCGGTTGTTACGACCCCTCCTGGAAGAAGTAGGGTGTCTGGGCCTGAAGGGTGCCTGGGAAGGAGGGAGGGTCCTGGGGGAGGGCTGAGTTCCCTGGTCTCTCCAGTTCCGCAGGGGTGATTCCGTGGGGGGAGCCGAGAGGGTCCTATTCTGAGGTTTCGGCCGCTCACTAGGTCTTTCGGCACCGACTGACGTAGGGGAGGGGCCCTATAAACGATTGGGCCTTGCTGGCCTTCCTCCCCAAGTTCCACAGACTCCTCCACTAGCTTCTCCGAAAGAGAGCAGCTCCTTCCACTGGGGCGTTTCGAAGGGTCCTTAGTTCCCTCTCAGGAATGCTCCTAGGGAGTTTGGCCAGCACAGAGTCCCTCCTCCTCAAGATCCAGTTCGCCCAGGACGAGACCAGTTGGGTCGTGAGGAAGCCCAAGGACTTACCCCCCGACAAAATTAGTTCTTTGAATTGGGTTCAA
The DNA here is from genome assembly GCF_015104395.2 of Macrobrachium nipponense. Lineage (NCBI taxonomy): Eukaryota > Metazoa > Arthropoda > Malacostraca > Decapoda > Palaemonidae > Macrobrachium > Macrobrachium nipponense. The sequence goes on along the minus strand of NC_061088.1, from coordinate 29,163,574 downwards.
GAGAGGCCTCGTCCCTCAAGTCGTGGAGGGTGGGAACCTGGCTACCGCCCCGGACCACAGATCTAACCAAGAAGCCACATGAATCGAGGTCCACGCTGTGACTTCCATAGCCATAGCCTCCTGGTGAGAGAAGGAGACTAGTCCCGACGTGCCTAGCTATCTCTTCCGAGAGTCCGGGCGCTAGGGCTGCCAAGTTTCCTTCCACGGATTTGGGGAGGAGAGGGGCACCTCCCGGGCCATATAGCCTCCTCTGACTCGGCTTAGACGCTGGGAGTAGTCTAGCCGAGGAGTGCCAACGCAAGGAGTTACTGGAGCCTGCAATGAGTTTTTCCACCACCGTCAGGGCCTTCTCCGTATTGGTGGACCTAGGGAGGCTGAGAGAGGGCTTGGGTTCCTCTGGATCCCTGAACAGAAAGTCCACCGCCATGGATCTGTTGTCCTCTACCGTCGGGGCTGGCTCTCTAGCCGGTTCATGGACTAATCAGAGAGAGGACTCTCCTGAAAGCAGAACCTTCATCCACTGGACCCAATTCCTCCAGGGCATTCTGGAGTACCTCCTGGATAAGGGTCTCTTCCTCGGCGTCCCGCGACGGAGGAGAGGCCCCAGACCCTAGCTGGAGGGAAGCTGGAGAAGCTCCCCGGAGAGGGGCTCCTAAACCCAGTTGCACACCGGTCTCCTGCGAGGGGGGATGCCCCGAACGCCTGGCCCATCCCGAGGAGGTACTCATACCTGAGCGGTGGAGGGGCTCTGCACCCCCTAAGGAGGTATCGGCTCTAGGCTCCATCCGCGAAGGCGACAATCGTGTGGGAACACGGAAGAAGGGAGCCCGCTCGGTCATGGAGGCCAACCCTATGGCTGACGAGACCGAGGCAGGATCCACCGGGACCGAGGGACGAGTAGGGAGGGAGACGGCTGGGAACCCCCCATGAGAGACCTTCTTGGGGGCCAATGGGGTGGGGGCCACCCTCGGGGAAGGAGAACGCCTCCGCCCCTGGGGGGAGATGTCCCGACGCCTGTCACTCCCTCTACGATCCCGGCTACGATGATGAGAGCGGGAAGAGCCGCTCGAGGACGAGGAGTAACTACGTCTCCTGCGTCTCCCATGACGGCGCCTCTTCTTGGAGGAGCGTCTCCTCCTACGGGAGGATCTCTCCCTTGAGTAGTAACTTGAAGAACTCCTCTCCCCTGACGAATCCCGACGTCTCTGCTTCTCCTCCGGCGACTCCCATCGCGGGGGGAACGCGAGGAGCGTTTCGGCCGCGTCGGGGACACCTCTATCACATCGGGACCGCCCCTGAAGGCCGCCCTCAAGGCCATTCCCGGCTCCTCCTGTCCCCTAGACGGGAAGCCCCAGGACGGGAATGCATCGTCCTTCACTGGGGATCTCCCCGGAGTACGAGGGGGAAAGACATCCCCAACGGCAGAAGGGAAAAGGGTTGGAGCCGGGTGGTTGGGTGGATCCGTGACCGGGTAAAACCGGTCCGGGTCCGGCCGCGAGCGGCGAGCTCCGCTCGAGAGCGGGAGGGGCCGCAGCGAGGCGAGCTGTAGCGGGGAGAGCCGTAGACGAAGCGGGGAGAGCCGTAGACGAAGCGGGGAGAGCCGAAGCGGGAAGCTCCGCAGAGGGGAGGGACGGGTCCCCCCCCTGCACCGATGCCAAGAGAGAGGACCAGGACGGGGAGCCCTGGAGCTGCAACCGCGACCAGCAGTCCCTCAGCACCGCGGAAGCCTCCGGTACCACCTTGTTGGGGGAAACGACTCCATCGGGACCCCCCCTGTGGGAGACCCGGCAACGGACTCACCTAGGCCCCCTCGCTGGGAGGGGGCAGGAGAAAGAACCTGTAGCAAGGCGGGAGACTTCCTCTCCGACGATACCGAAGGAGAAGGGGCGCCGCCGTCTCTGCTGCTGCTCTCACTCCTCGATCCCCGCGAAATCTTCGCAGAAGAAGATTTAGACTTCTTTCTCTTCTTAGTGGAAGCCAAATCCCACTGATACGATGGCCAAGAAATGCACTCCAAGCACGTGTTGTCTTTAGAGCAAGCGCCCCCCCTACACGAATTACACAAAGAATGAGGATCAATCAGAGGGGGCGAGAGAAAGCTCCACAAGCCCGTCCTTCAGGACCTGGGGCAACGACGTTGAGGCTCCGAGGCCGACATCGCACAAAAACACGATACACGCACACAAAGCACACACACGGACAAAGGATAAGGGCCGGACACCGGACGAGCAGGGGCGTATTCACGCTCCTGCGACCAGAGAAGGACTGACTATAGGTCATTAGGATGGCTTGGTCTTCGACCCCTGGGGCATAGGCCTGACCTGGGTGCGGCATATAACCAGAATTTTCTGGTCGGACCCGGATCGACATCCGGGAATCTCCTATGAAATGGTTCGAGGTAAGTATCTCGCATCGGAACAAATAGATAAACAAACGTAAAATGGAAGAGAATGTCAAGAGGTGAAACTCGAAGGCGTACTCTTTTTTTACAAAGACAATTTAATAAATCATGATTATTATGAATTTCATATTCCATTTTGGGTATTGAAAAACCAAAACTTTGTTATTTATCATAAATGAAGATCTCTTTGCTCAAAGATCGTAGCCTTGGGCATAGTGTGACGTGTGCTGTCAAGCAAGACGGGGGCGTTACTAAGCAACCCTCCCCTCTCTCTTCACTAACTACGCATATATTATGATATTCTGTAATAATACTTGAGCGTTTTTCTTCGTCTGTATGTTACCGAGATGTTTTCCTTGTCTTTTCCTCATTGGCATGATGAAATTCTTGCCGAAACATACATAAACATACATAAAAGCGGGCGAATGGCAGAGGTGAAATGGAACGTGTAGACTACTAGAAGTCTGTGATCGCACTAAATCAGGACTGGACTTGGTACCTGAGCCTGAAGTCTCCTTCTCGACTCGGGGAATGTCTACAGATGCCATTTCTCCCAATTTCTTTGACAATAATTATCAAAATTTACGATAATAGAAGAAATATTGCATTTTCTTGTACGGATCAATGTTTTAGGCTTATTGAGTTACGATAACTAATTACCCTGTAACTACGAAAGTAAGAGGAATTTTGACAAAATATTTCGTATACGTATTCTCAATTGCCATATGAAGCTCCATGAATTTTTTCATGACTTTGCATTTTTCGCCCTATACCACCATATATAGGGGTTCCGGCCGGCCCCCTTAACACTGTTAACGTATAATTTTTTGAAGTCTCACAAGAAGGTGTAACAGGTAAAACGTGTGTCCATATGTACAAGGGTGATTCCTATGAGTAATATTTTCATAGTTAAACCATATACATATCTATTTGAACATCCCTGAAAGTTGTTTTTTATTTTGAAATAATCTAGCCACCTTCCAACTATTGTCTGTTTTAGCATACAGCTTATCTAAAATTATTAAGTATAGGAAAAGAATAGTACTATATGAAAGGTTATGTTATGGTTTAAAAGCATGACTTCATGTAACTCTATGTACGTATATTATTTCTTAATCTGTGAAAGTAGACTGCCATTACAACTTAAAAAAATATTACTAATATTAATATTACTGGCATTTCTAATTGGATTTTGTTACTACCAGATCTGTTGAGTAAGAAAAAAAAAAGTTTTGCAAGTGTGGTCATTTTTTCCTGTATTAAAATTTCTCAATACAGTGTGCCATATGAATACACAACACAATGTAGCTGCTGTACATTGTTAAATTGAGTAAAAAGTAATTTTTTAAAAGTGAATGTCACTTTTGTTAATCTGGCAATCATACCCTTTGAAATTGAGATATTTGGTTAATAAAGTGTAATGACAATTATATAGGTTCTGTACCTGTATTTCAGATTAAGCAATCATACTACTGCAATTCACTGTTAATCAAATGTCAAAAAAGTTCCTAACATGAATTTCATTATAGTAATTTAATTTCATTGCTGAAGCAGAAGCAACACATTTCAGGAAGCAAGTCTCCAACAATAACTTGGAATACTCTACACACATTTTGCAGAGCAAGCAAAATTGAAAGGATATGGAACAACACCCTAAATGGTATTAGAGAATATAAACCTTATCTGACACATGAACAGAAACTTGTGCAAACAAGTCAAGAATTATCATGACCATTTTAAAATGCATTAGGATTTTCCCTTTACAGTCAGACATAAAACATATAATATGCTCTCTCAACTCTTCTGTTGATGGCCCTTTTTTGCTTAAAGTCCATTCTACTTTAATTATTTAACTCGGATCTACCTCTACGATTTTCTTGGCTTTACAACTGGTCCTTGACCTGCTCCTCCAATACCTACAAATTTTCTTAGTACTCTCTCTCTTTCTCATCAGTGCCAAAACAATCTCATGGCAGCCTTGAACACCAACTTCTCAGCAAACCCCCCTTCCCCAACCTACATCATCTGCTGCAGAGTGGCACAAGCCATTAACACATAATTTTTAACTCTGCTTTCAATGAGATATTTTTCAGGAGTTTGGCAAAATTTCAATTTCATCCATGCTGCTGTTATTTTTCCCCCCATTGTACTGCCAAGACCTACTTCATTAAAAAGTATAAAAAGTATCACACTATTCAAAGCCAAACTAAGAATTATCTGCAGTCAACAAAGAATGTTGATAAAACAAACTTTATGAGTGAACACTTATTCCAAAGGCTTCAAAAACCCTCCTTCAAATATCTATGGTTGTGACACTCAAATGAAATTCACTTGACTCAAAATATCAAAGGATGTCTTCATTGCATAATGTAAAAATTTTCAGCATATAAAAATTATAAGCTTAACCCTCTTACGCCGAAGCCCTCAAAATCAAAACCTCTCCTGTATGCCGGCGCCGGTTTGGAGTGAGCGCGGAAGCGGAAAAAATAATTTATTCAAAAAATCACAGCGCTCTTAGTTTTGAAGATTAAGAGTTAATTTTTGGCTCATTTTTTTGTCATTGCCTGAAGTTTAGTATGCAACCATCAGAAATGAAAAATAATATCATTATCATATGTAAATAATGCAATATATGGTAGCGAAAAAAAAAATTCATAGATAATTGTATTCAAATCACGCTGTGCAAAAAACGGTCAAAGCTAACAAGTTACTTTTTTTTCATTGTATTGTACACTAAATTGCAATCATTTTGATATATAATACATTGTAAAACAATAAAAGCAACACCGGAAAAATATTATCACAAAATGATGTACGAATTCGTAACACACGTACGTAAAAAAATGTTATTTTCAAAAATTCACCGTACATCTAAATATTGTTCTAGAGACTTCCAATTTGTTTCAAAATTAAGAAAAATGATTGAATATTACAATACTGTAAGATTAGAATTGCAGATTTCGACCATTTCGGAAGAGTTAAATTTGACCGAATGACGAAATTTTTATATATATTTTTTTTTTATATGCACATATTTCGGAGATGGAAAAAGCTACAACCTTCAATTATTTTTTATTGTATTCTTCATGAATTTGCGCACATTTTGATATATGAAACTCTATAAAAACGGCTAATATGAAAAGGAGCAAATATTAGGATAATGCGATGTACGTATTTCGGAGACTCGCGGCCGCGAATCGGCGCGCGGAGGGAAGTTGAATATATTTTTCAAAAATTCAGCATAAATACACAATATTGTTCTAGAGACTTCAAGTTTGTTTCAAAATGAAGAAAAATGACTGAATATTACTAGGCTGTAAGAGTTTTAGCTTACAATTGCGTTTTTCGACCATTTCGGTAGAGTCAAATTTGACCGAACGTGGTTTTTTTTCTATTTATCGTGATTTATATGCAAATATTTCGAAAAAAGAGAGAAGCTACAACCTTCAATCATTTTTAGTGTATTCTACATGAAATTGCGCACATTTTCATATATAAAACTTTATGTAACTGCTAATTTTAAATGGTGCAAACATTTCGACAATTGCACAAAAAAATTCTGATTTTTTCGGAAGAGTTACCGTGCGGACGTAAGGAAAATGTTTTTTTTTTTTTTTTTTTCATAAATTCACCATAAATCGAAATATTGTGCTAGAGACTTCCAAGTCATTGCAAAATGAAGGTAAATGATTGAATATTACTAGAATATAAGAGTTTTAGCTTACAATTGCGTTTTTCGACCATTTCGGTAGAGTCAAAGTTGACCGAAAGTTGAAATTTTTGCACTTACGCAAATTTAAAAGGGTGCAAAAATTAGGACAATCGCACGAAAAAGTTTATCGGAAGAGTTACCGCACGAACGTAAGGAAAAAGCTTTTTCATAAATTCACCATAAATCTAAATATTGTGCTAGAGACATCCAATTTGTTGCAAAATGAAGGCAAATGATTGAATATTACTATAATATAAGAGTTTTAGCTTACAATTGCGTTTCTCGACCATTTCGGTAGAGTAAAAGTCGACCAAAGATTTAAATTTTTGCACTTATCGTTATTTATATGAAAATATTTCAAAACTGATGAAAGCTACAATCATGAGTATTTTTTTGTTGTATTTTACATGAAATTGCGCACATTTTCATATATAATACTTCATGTAAAGGATAATTTAATATGGTGCAAAAATTATGTCAAAGTGACGAAATAATTTTTTAGATGTGTCACTGATACTTTTTAGTGCGATAAGAAAGAAATTCGTGCTTGCGCGCCTGCTTAGCGATTGTAAACAAAACAACGCCTTGATCCGTGAACTCCCAGCATCCCCCAAGGCGCGTGATTCAAAAGTTTTCGGCTGGTATGCCTATAAGTATTTTTCCGCGAATTTTTAAAAAAACTTTTTTGAGTCAACGTATGATACGTCCATTCGGCATACGGGAGACATTTTGACTCGACGTTTAATACGTCCATTTGGCGTAAGAGGGTTAATAACCAAGTGTAACTTTATCAAAAACATTCCTCCTCTCCTACTATCACTGAATAAAATGTTTATTTACACAAATTACACACCATTACTTTTTTTACCTTTGTGAAAAAATAAAATCATCAAAAACTTTTTCTAATTCTTACACTTTCAAACTAAAGCTTTAGTTTGAAAGTGTAAGAATTAGAAAAAGTTTTTGATGATTTTATTTTTTCACAAAAGTAAAAAAAGTAATGGTGTGTAATTTGTGTAAATAAACATTTTATTCAGTGGTATTAGGAGAGGAGGAATGTTTTTGGTAAAGTTACACTTGGTTATTAAGCTTATAATTTTCATATGCTGAAAATTTTTACATTTTTACATTGTCAAAAAAATCAAGTCCCCCAAAACATACAGTGCAATTAGCAAACTTACCTGGTTTTTGAGTAGGATTAGCTAAATGATACGCATAAATTATGTTATCCATACAGGAAGTGTACAAGACGTCACGACTAGGAGAGATAGACATACAAGTAAAGCCTCTATGTGATGACTTCCCAGAATGCATCAGTACATTCTGACACTGAGGATCACGTTTCACTCCTGAATGTGTCTTGCGCAAATCCCATATTTTTATTAGCCTAGAAGAAGCCAAGTTTTAATGAAAACATTAAAAAATTTTATATAAACTTTCAACATAAAAATATATATCAAGATTTTGGTTATGTATATCATAGTTGGATAGCACTTTGCTGCCTGTTTGCTCTTTAGAATATAAATTTCTTGGATAACTGGAGATTATTAAACATTTATTGTTCATACATGCCAGTGCATTAGAAGATTATTTACACAATTATTGAAAAATAAAACTAACCCATCTGAAGCTCCTGAGGATATCAGTGTGTGCTGCAACTGGAACACAACTCCTGTTACACTGTTGTTCACTGAAGACCCATTCTGTGGAACTTTTCGCACAGTTGGGGAAGCAAAAGTCTTCATAACTGTAAATAGTACAATTTAAATTGTAATATGAGAAGTGATGTGAGTAGCAGTGCATAACATATTTGACACTGCTCAAAAAGTCTTCAGTTAAACAGTGCCCTAATTCAATTTGAACCTCGACATAACTCTTGAAATAAAATTCAAGTAAAACCCAGTTATGAATATATTGATCAAGCGCTGTAAACCAAAAATGCCAGTAACCGGGGGCATACCAACTTTGTCATCCAATGAAATAACCATCACACTTTTTATATATTATAATGTATATGTTCAAAAATCTTAAACAAATAATAACCTTGATTGTAGTGGGCAGGAGCAATATCATCTGCTCGATAATGAGGCTTGCACCTCTTATCCCATATAATGATAGAGCCATCTCGCCCGCCAGTTGCAATCACACCTGTGGAATTGATATAATTATAGTTACATAGTTAATTCTAATAATTATAAAACATGGCTACTCTAAAAACAAAATTTTACAATGATCAGTAAACTTGTTAAGCATATGATTTTCAAATGATCAGATTTGGAAATTTTCTGACTTAAAAAGAAATTCTCAAATAAACTTGATGATCCACTTCAGACCTTTTTTTCCATAAAAGCACCAAACCATCAAACAAAACAATTATATAGTAAAATTATATTTTTATAATAAAATGAGATTTTATATATACTACCCAGCAATTACTTTACATAGAGTTTCTCCTCGATGGCAGCTTAAATTTTGAAAACTAGAGGTAGCGATAGTCTTTTATTTACGTAGGTGAATAGCCCCTCCCACTCCTTGGGTAAGAGAGGAACAACTAAAGCCCAGAGACCAATTTTGTTTATGCCCTAAGCCCTAGTCCATGTGAGGGGTTTGTAATTATTAGACAATTAAATATAAAATCTCATTGTATTATAAAAATATCATTATTATATATAAGAAACTAACCCAGTAATTACTTAGCTGTATCCATATTGACTGGAGGAGGGATTCATGGACAAAATGTATCTCAAACCATTACAGTAATTTAATGTAATCTTAATTTGTAAGAGAATTGAAAAATGGACTAGCATTTAAACAAGATAGTAGTAGTGTGGCGGTATAGCCAGGATCGCCTCTACTGTAGTGGGTACTACGCAGCAAAGGAGTACTTCAAACGCTAACAAAGTATACATGTTCTTGTGACAATGGAATTAATCAATCGTCAACAACACATACAAGATTGAACCTGCCCTAGGTGTGGTACAATCACAAAACCCGATACAAACTATTTACCTACACTAACATTAAAGTAGACAAAAAATTTACCACCACCACCACTAACACTAAGAACTGGTTGGCAACCCTAGTAGTACATCATAACCACACCCCCCCTCCCCAAGGACTCTTAACATCCTTGATAAGGCGAAGAGAAAAATTTAGGAAGGACTGCTTCCTGCACTTCCTCACCAAACACCTCACCAGCGATGGACATCAGTCCTAGTGTACCGCCCTTTTCATAAACTGTCTCTACATCAAGTAAATAATGCCTTGTGAATACAGATCTGCATTTCCAGAACGTGCACTGTAAAATAGATGGAAGGGAGAGATTGCGTTTGAACACTACCGATGTAGCGACTGCTCTAATGTCATGTGCTCGGACCCTCAATACAGGCAAGACATTCTCCCCAATCTGAGAGCGAGTCTCTATTATTAAATCTCTCAAAAAGAATGAAATCAAATTCTTGGATAGAGGTCTTAAAGGGTTTTTTACAGAGCACCATAAATTACTTGTTGGGCCTCTTGTCTGTTCTAATAAGAGATCTGAGAACTCTCACTGGGCATACAGCTCTCTCATCACCTGTCCCCAGAATCTCTGTTAACCTTTTAATGATAAACAACCGAGGCCAGGGGCATGTCTGGTTTTCATTTTTAGCTGGACAGTTAAGACCATGAGAGGAAACTGTATCTCCATTAGATAAAGCAATCCTTTTATTCATTGCATGGATCTCACTCACTCTCTTAGGCGTAGCCAGAGCCACTAAAAATGTTTTTCTAGTACCAACGTCTCTCAGCAAAGATAAGCACATTGGTTCAAAGCGTGCACTCTCTAGTCACTTAAGTAGTACTACATTTAAGTTCCAAGGGCATGGATCTTCCTTGATAACCTCACAAGTGTTGAAAGATTTGACCAAGTCAGAGCTATCATGACCTTCAGAAACATTTGCACCACTATGTCTAAAAAATGACCCGAGCATTGCCCTATAGCCCTTAAGAGTAGATGATGAGAGGCCTTTCAATGATCTTAAATATAACAAAATATACCAATTTAAAAACAAACCACTTAGTCTGATAGACGCTGTCCATTTACTTATGTCTGCATCTTGTGATGGCATTCACTGCTTCTCTAGAAAACCCTTTCGCTCGGACAAGTTTCACAATAGTTGAAACCCTGTCAGGGCCAGAGCGAATAACCCCTCATGGAAACTCCTGAAGTGGGGTTGTCTGAGCAGTCTCGGAATCATGGGAAGGAGTCTTGGAAAGTCCACTAACAGACTGAGAAGTTCTGGGAACCATTTCTTTTATGGCCAGAATGGCACCACCAGGGTCATCCTGACATTTTGATGGGACTGGAATTTCCATAAGACTTCCTGGATGTTGCAAACAGGTCCAACATCAGTCTTCCCCACAACTTCCAGCGTCCACTCCGTGGGAAGAACTTGATTTTGGCGACTCAAATCGTCTGCTATCCTGTTGTATTTCCCCCGAATGAAGTGGGTCATCAACGTGGTATTGTTTCAGTCTGCCCAAAGCAGTTCCTAAGCTGTTTCATACAAGGAAAATGAATGAGCTCCCCCCTGAAGTCTGATATAAGTCAGAGTTGTAGTGTCTGAGAAAATCACTACATTTTTGTTGCAGACTCCATTCGAGAAATGCTGTAAGTCCAGATAAATCACTCTCAATTCCTTTATGTTGATGTGCTGGTTCTTCTCCTGATGAGACACCACACCCGACTCCTCTTCTCTCCAGAAGAGCTCCCCAACTTAGATCCGATGCATCTGAAAAGAACTCTAGGTTGAGGTTCACAATGAAGAGTGCTTTTCCTTCCAAAAGCCTGTCGGCAGAGCTCCACAATCTCACATCTTCTTTTACTATCTCCTCCGTTAATAGAAAAATACTGAGATCTTGGTTCGTTTTCCAATCCCAATTGATTCTTAGAAAGAATTGCTGCAGTCTCAAGTGCAACCTTCCCAACTGTTCTAGAGAGGTTAGCACTGTGCCCAACAGACTCATCCACTGAGTGGCCGAGCAGATTAGTTTGTTTGTTTTTATGTTGCATGGAACCAGTGGTTATTCAGCAACGGGACCAACGGTTTTACTGACTTCCGAACCACACCCGAGCAGACTAGAAGAAAGAAATAAATTCACTTCTTTATGCCATCCTCCACTCCTTTGGGGGAGGGAAAAATCTGAGTATCTATCTTGATCCCCAAACAGATGATCTGTTGAGATGGCGTCAGTTGCGATTTCTCTAGATTCAAAATCAATCCCAGACCTTGAGTCATCCAAAGTCTCTTGCAGGTCCTTCATGCATGTAAATTCTGTAGAGGACCAAAGCAGCCAGTTGTCCAGATAGAGATACTATTTTGATTTCTATCAAATGAAGCCACTTCTTCAAAGGGGCAAGCACTCGTAAATACTTGGGGGCTGTCGTGAGTCGGAAGCAGAGTACTGAACTGAAAAACCTCTTTCTTGAACATAAACCTGCGGTACTTCCTCGATTCCTGATGCGACCCAGGGAGCGATGATGATGACGATAGGGCTCCGCAAGGTGGCAGCATGATAGATCCAATGTAGAGGAGTCCAGGGGGAGGTGGGACTGCTATAGAGGGGGGGACGTGTCTCTAAGAAATGCGATAGCAGTCCATCCAAGGAAGGTGAACCCCGTAGCCCCAGTGACGCCCATATCACCGCCACCTTGGATGACTCTGAATCTGAAAACAAGGCATTAGATACCGTACGTAGCCTCCTCCCTCTCAAGTATAACATAACATTATCCTGTGGAACTCCCTATACTTCCATCGATGAATCAATGGAAGAAAAGGAAGGAGACAGGAACATTCGCACTAGTCACAGGGAAAGTTATCGCTGGAGAGGGAGAAGCCGAATCATCCATCTGAGGAGAAGAAAAATAGTCTCAAAAAGGAAGAGTTGCAACTCTATGATGTTCCCTCTTCTTATAAAACACTCCACAGTGACTTAGGCCAGGCACAACATTCCTGACAAGGATTAGTTATTGTACAATAACTAGCATGGCACCTACTGCATGTTATACATGGATTCGGAAGAATCCACATCCAGAAATACACACACAAGCACTCTCTAAAAAAAAAAAGAAAAATGGGCACAAATCAACCAGCTTAGAAGGAGATCAAAGCGATAGTGTCTTACTCTCCAAGGTGGTTAAGAAAAGACTAAAGACGTCACAAGGTAGTGCACGGTCTCTGACCAGCTATCACCTCGTATGCGCAGGAGTTGCCAGATCTCACAGATTCCTTGCTTATAATCTTTGATGTTTTTAACTGGTTACCAGCTGGCACTTGGAAAATATCCTATTGTTAAGATCGAAGGTTTGTTCCGCATATGAACAAAAAGTATTTAATTTTGGTGAGTCATTATATAGGTGAAAAGGAGTAATAGAAATACCAGGATATTGAAAAATAGGAGTAATACAAATACCAGGATATTGAAAAATAAGAAGTTTTATTTGAAGACAGAAATCCTACAGGGTGATATATACTGTGGCTAATAGTAAGAAAACCATGAGCAAAATGGGTAAGACCATAAATTTGAAAGAAAATTGTGCTATAAAAGAAGTATTAGGGGAAATGAAGGTCAAGTTAAGAGAAGACAAGCAGGGTCATTTAAGATTACTAATAACAAGGAAGGTAAAAGAATTATTACTGGAGGGTTGGAAGCAAAAGTGTCTGGGGGAAATTAAAGGTATACAATGATGAAGTGACATCTACAGTTTGGTCATGCAAGTGGAAATAAAATATGGAAGCTAACAGAGGAAGCACAATTATTGGAAATTGTGAGGTATGTAAAAGATACAAAGAACCCCAGCTAGTGAGGTGTGTAATAGATACATAAGAAACCCAGCTACCCCGTAGTAGGATTTTCTTGGAATAAAACTTCTAGTGAAGTTGTAGCAATGGAAGTGGGAGACAGAAGAGAGGAAGTTCTTGGTAATGGTAGATATGGCAAAGGTATTGTCAGGCTTTTTGAATAAAACATAAGAAACCATAAACTATAATAGGCACTTTTTGATGGTTGATTTGCTATATTTGAAGCACTTTCCAAGATATTGTCAGTCAATGGGGGAGAATTTCAAAACGAAAAAGTAAGGCAGATGGCAGAAAGTTGGAATATTAAGGTATTATCCACAGCATCGGAATCTCCGTGGAGCAAAGGATTATGTGAAAAGACCATAGGCATAACCAAAGAAAGTAAAAGATTCACATTCAGGTGACAAGGGATGGGTTAACTTAAGGGATTATAGTCATGTAGAAAAAATTGAAGATGAAGAGGATGTGTTGCTAGGATTTGAAAACAGAAGCGTAATGGAGTTAAAGATACAGAACTACAAAGTTGGAGAGAAAACAAGGAATATGAGGAGGTAAATGACGCTGGACAAAAGCTATATCTACAAGATGGATGGTAACTGAAAAGGCAAAAGGGAGGGGGAAGGATATATAAAGCAAGATTGGTAGCTAGAGGTTTTGAAGAAGAGATGGCTGAAGAAGAAAAAGACGCTTCTACATGCCATGCTGAAATTTGAAACTTTTGTTTGACAATAATAAAACTGAGATTGGAATTGTTATACATTAGATGTTAAAACTGCATATTCACAAGGAGACAAAATACAAAGAGAAGTATATTTAAAGCCACCTAGGGAAGATGGTTGGAGTGGATTATGGAAACTGAAGAATACTGTTTATGTGTTCAAGGAGGCAGCAAAATATGAAAATGTTTTAATCAATTTGTATTTTTCATAGCTAACTAACCTTTGGTCTTAACAATAGGATAATCTTGTTGCGCCAGCTGGAAACTGGTCAAAAACAATCAAACATTGTAAAGCAAGGAATCTGTGGCATCTGGCAACTCATACATATACGAGGTGGAAGCTGGTCACCCACCAGGCATAGGACCCCGTGATGCATCAGTCTTTCTTTGACTGCCTTGGAGTGTAGTTGCTTGTGCTCTCCTTCCCAATCTGGTTGCTTTGTTTGCCCGTGATTTCTTTGTTTTAGTGTTTGTGTGTGCTTTGTTGATTATCATGGAGTCCTCCAATTCTTCTAGGCCTTGTCAACGCATATGCCTGGGCATTCAAGGATTTCCGTGCTCCAGATATTTGGCTGCTACCATTACAGATCCCCATACTTCATGCAGTAGGTGCCGATCTAAATTCTGTACCATTACTAATCCTTGTCCGGAATGTCATTCCTGGCCTGTATTGCAGTGGAAGGTGTTCTACATGAAGAAGGAGCATCTTAAGGTGGTAAAAGTAGTGGAGCTTAAAGACGAGAGAAGTAGATTAGAACCTAATATATTCTCTTGGAAAAAGACTATAAATTGAATGGTATTTTATGTACAAATGTAGATGATTTTTGCTACAGAGGAACAGAAGGATTTTTAAAGGAAACCATTGGGAAATTGAAAGGGAAATGGCAAGTAGGAGAACAGGAAAGTAAAAGTTTAAGTATACAGGAGTAATAGTAGAGCAGGAGAATAGATTTTGTCTTAATCAATGGCAGTATATAAATTCTATATGAGAACCAGAAGCTAGAAGATTTACAGGTAATAAGTGTGTTAGGACAAAAGTAATTAACAGCGTATAGATCAGTGGTAAGACAGTTGAATTGGGTTTCACTACATACCATGCCAGAAATATCATACGATGTTAGTGAATCAAGTAAAGCCTTTAAAGAAGGAACGACTCAAGATATAAAGAAGCTTATTAAAATTGTGAGAAAAACTAAGACCATAATGGGAGAAGTTACAATAAGTGAACTGGAAGAAGAAAAGATTTATTGGAAAGCCTATGCAGATGTTTCATTTGGGAATATAGACGATGGCCATACTTAACTGGGTTATGTTATATCCTTGACAGATGGTAAGAGGAGAAGTCCCATATGGTGGAAATCTAGGAAATCCTGGAGTAGCAAAATCCACCATTGATGCAGAAGCTCTGAGTATGGGGAAGGCTATAGAAGGATTGATATATTTAAAACATTTGTGGGAAGAGGTAGTAGGAGGGAGAAAATTGTGTTGGCTAATAATGATAGTAAAAAACTAATGACTGCAATAAAATTGAGTATTGGTGTAAGTAGTAAGATTTAAAATAGATATTGCAACAATAAGGGAAACAATAGAATCTGGGGAAATATATAGGAAGCAAGACTGATAAAAGGAAAGGATCAAATAGCTGATGTATTAACTAAAGCAGGAGTTTCAGGGGAAAATATTAAGACATCATGAAAAGGGTAGAGTTGGAGAATAAAGGAATTTAGAGGGGATTAGGTTAGGAAGAGGTTGGAGGCGAAGGAGAAAGAGAGAAGTGTGATTATATATCAGTTTAATCAGTTATTTTATTTTTATTTTCTGAACTGGTGAAATGAGGGCAGTGTTCAGTGTATGGGAAACATGTGTTTGATTTTAGAAAATGTCTTGATGTATTTAAGTTGTGTTGTGACGTCACAAAAGACAAGATGGCGACGGTGTGAGGTGGAAAGGTAAACGGTAACAGAGCATGCAGTAGAGGACACACTGAACTGGTGTTTGGTAGGGTAAGAGAGAGCTCTCTGTCTTATAGGAGTGTGGGTTATAAGTCATGTTGTCGTGTTGTTCAAAGTCTTAAGCTGGAGTACACTGGGACCGAGGAACATGAACAGGTGGGTAGACTGCACATTTGTGGCACAAGGAAATATTATGCTAGGAAAATATTCAAAGTTAACTCACTAAAACAATGCCTGTCCCCTGCAAGCAGTGCATAAGGTATGAATCAACAATCACTAATCCAATTATTTGAATTCCTGACTAAATAATAATCAATGCTGAATGCTACCAAGTTAAAATACTTCACCTAGGTCAAAATTTCCTGCAAAATTCAAAACTTAACTGCAATCTTAAAACCGGGTTGGTCTTAAAACCGGCAAAAACAAAATTGGTCTCTGGGCTGTAGTTGTTCCTCTCATCCCTGAAAGTGGGAGGGGGCTATTCACCTACATAAACACAAGACTATCACTACCGCTAGTCTTCAAAATTTAAGCTGCCATCGAGTAGAAACTCTTAGCTAAGTAATTACTAGGTAAGTTATTTATATAAAATTATAAACTGTTTTGCACCATGAAAACTTCATTGTAAAAGGACATTTTTCATAGGGGATTCTGATGGAATCCAATTTTTCCAGTGAATCACTTATTAGCACCTTTGTCTACCTATTCTTATTCTTTAAAACTAAAGAATAAGAATACTGATAACTTGTCAAAATTATGTCAAATATAATGTCTCATGTCTTGCATCTTAGGTCTACTCAAAACTAACAAATCTATTTCCTATGGTCTTTAGATTAGTCTTACTCTAGTTCGCATTCCTCAATAAAAATCATATCCTCAGGGTTAGCTTTATAAAAGCTAAAAATGAGACTTTCCATGCATGTTTTGGCTAAACTATTTTATCCTGAAAAGTACAGTTTTTGTCTTTTTGTATTTTCCGTTTACATACTATTCAGTTCTGTTTGAAGATACTGCCTCTGCATAGTATCTCCTGAGGTCATTATTATTATGATTCAGAAGAGAGGTTGAGACCTATTTGTATGGAATAAGCCCACAGGGGCCCACTGACTTAACATTAAAGCTTCCAAAGAACATGGTGTTTATTAGGAAGAGGTGGTCAAGGAAAATACTGAAAAGATAGAGATCTTGCTTAAAAAAAAATTTTATTTACATAAAAATGCAAGAATAATAGTATTAGGGTAGTAATGCAATGCATATTCACTGGAACTTCTAAAAGTCCCAATTGCACATCCTCTGGGAGGCCGTTCCACCGTTCAACGTTGTGAGGAATAAAGCTCCTCTGGAACTGAGAAGTTCAACAGCAAGGGACATTTACTGCATATTGGTGCTTAGCCTTTAATCTTTGTTTTCTTTGTTTAAGGTCTTTTAGGTTATTATCTCATTTTTCACATTCTACATAGCATAATTTTCCATTCCTTCTTCTGTAAACATGAAATTTCTTATTTTATTTTAGTAAATTTCTTGGTATGGTTACTGTAGCTCTGTATCTTTTATTCTTTCTTTGCATAGCTCCTAGCATTTATGGGCAGGCAACTACTGATGGTCAATTATAAACTCTATCCTCTCTCATTTCTGTTTCCCATTCCATATAGATTACAAAGGTACTCTTACTGTTTGGCTATACTACCTTCATTTCTGGTTTTTTCTTTAACTTGTTTTCTCATTCTCCTGAGTATACTTTAACCTATTCCTCTGTTAATTTCCTCATCATCTTTCACTTTTCTTACTCACTTTCCAGCAAACCTTTTCTCTCTCTTCTACAATCTTCATAAACTATAGTCTTCCACTTATTATTCTCACTTTAATTTTGGACTTCCAGAAACCACTAGCATTTTCATTACTATACACCATTTTCCTTTTCCCTCCTTTGCAGCTTTCTATCTGTGTCACCAATATTCGTCATTGCAGTACCATATAGTAATGATGGTAGAGGTATTCTTTTCCAATCAGATTTTTCTATCGATATACTGCAGCATTTTGCTATAACTAATTATACCATGTTGGTTAATTTCTCATACATTATCTACCATTAATCCTAGATATTTTAATTTTGTCTCCTATCTCCTCCATATCATGCTTTATATTACATACTATTATACTACTTCTATTAAAAAAAAATTCTTCTCAAAGGATTAAAGAAATGTACATACTTCCTTTCAATGGTTATTGTAGTCACTAAATACATACTGAAACGTTTTTGCTGAAATGACAAATGTTTAATTAATTTGTACTTTTCATAGCTAACAAGCCTGAGGTCTTAAGAGTAGAAAAAATCTTCTGGTGCCAGCTGGAAAAGTTAAAAACAATAAAAAAAAATTGTAAATGCAAGGAATCTGTGGCATCTTCACAACATGTAGTTGAGGTGGAAGTGAGTCAGAGACCGCACCTGAATCCAGTAATGCATGTCTTTCTTCCAACCCAGGATGAAAAATAAGAGGGGTGGCCAGAGGTGGGCGGTTGATGTTAAGACATCAGGTTTCTTAGCCATCAAAAATAAAAATTATTTAAAAATTTGCTATTTATTCATACACGGAACAAACTTTAAGTCTTAACAGTCGGATAGACTTACACTTGGTGGGAGGTATGAGCCCTGAACCGACTGGAGATTCAGCACACCTGATCATTCTTCTTGAAATTGAATTCAAAAGAGGACCTCAGTCTTTGAGATGTTAGATATGTGGATATCTAACAATCAGTCCACTGGGTTTAAATACAATGAAATATGTCCAGATTCACTGCATATATGGAAGTCAAAAAGAACTATATCTGTTCAAGCAACAAACCATGTTAGCCACAAGACAGGCTTGTTACCACTTCTCACTCCCCTTGCTGGAGAAAGAAGTTGAAGCTACAGAGAAGCAGATTTGTATGTTGTATGGAACATGAATAGTGCTGTAACAGTATGGCTGTAATGTTGCATGAAGCCAATTCCAGCATATGATGTGTCTATTCTTCAAACCAGCCTTAGGGCACTGGATGAGTGCATTTGTTGCACAACCCCCACTGGACCCAAGGAAAAAGTGTCCAAGGATCTGTGGGCAACATCCTTCAGGCAGAAAATAAAGTGGTCTGTGCAGTCAGGAACCAGCATTCAAAATCCTATGGACAGATTTCTTCTTAAATGCCTGGGATGAACCTACTCCTCTGGTGTCATGCGCTTCTGCATGCACTTAATTGGTGACAAAACTTGACAATGTAGTTAAACAAAAGGGTATTCTAGGACACCTCTCTCTTGACCTAGCTCGTGTAACAAAGTCTATGACAAATAAGCTCTAGGTGACGAGTCCTTCAGATAACAAAGCAGGGTTTTGACAAGTCAAAGCAGAAGCTCTTGAAGGTTGCTGATAACAAACTCCACACCGCAAGGAACGGTTAAACATCTATAAGTTTTGACATGCATATTACACTACGTGGAACAAAAATAACTTAAATTCATTATAATAAAAAATACATACATGGATCAAATGGATTCACATGAACAGTCTTGACTGAACGAGAATGTCCCTCAAGTGAAAGAACCTTCTCCAGACTTCCATCATCCCTAACTGCTAAGATGGCTGCTGTCTGGTCTCCAGAAGCTGAAACAAACTCTGATGTTCCTGGTATCCAGCACACCTCATAAATGGCATTCCCATGAATATGGTGTCCTGAGAAAATAAACAAATAACTGATTAAAATGCTACCTACGTATAAATAAAACAATAATCCAAATGTCAGCAGTGCAGTTTCCATTTGGAGGTTATGAAATGAATAACTACATATATACTTCATTTGAAACTGGTGGTGTGAATAGTAGTTACTTTTATTCTTAAAAAAGATATTCTCTTATTTTGCAAAATGCAATGTATCTAATTATCCCAAATTATAAACATTAACCCATATCATTGGACAGAGAGAGAGAGAGAGAGAGAGAGGAGAGAGAGAAGAGGAGAGAGAGAGAGAGAGAGGAAGAGAGAGAGAGATAGAGAGAGAGAGAGAGAGAGGAGAGAGAGAGAGAGAGAGAGAGAGAGAAATATATTTAATGAGCTACGAAAAACAGAGTGCAAAGCATTAAAAGATTTGTTGAAGTTTTTTTTTTGCCAATTTCACTGTTTAAAAAACAATGCTATGCTGGGGAGCATTAGACAGGGAACCTTAGACTTACTGAATAACAATCCATGACAGGGGGCAAATGGGTCACACTGCTTACCTTTGCAGGTATATGATTGAGATTTCTTCCTATATATTGCTACAGAAAACTTAGGACTCATGATGTGGCCTAATCCTGGCACCTGGGTCCAAGGTTTGAACCTATTTAAATTTACATCACAAGGGGATAAGAATATTTTGACATACTGCTCTACAGAAAACAATTTTCAAAGATGCTTCCTACATACGTAATGTATTGTGAAACTATGGACCTCTACTGTGTTCACATCCTGGCTATGGGGGTTTGTTTTGAATCAACTTGAACCTACAATTATGATAAAGCTCTCATGCATGCATTGTTATTCCTGGCCCAAAAATTGTAGACAAGTCTTGAATAATCATATCCTGTTTTCCTTATTTTTTTAATCTCCCCCTGGAAGGGCACACTTTCCTACAACATGCCACACCCTACAACCCAATTTTAATCCCATTTACCCAGGGATGCTTTGGCCCAACTTTGGTTGAGTGATGTCAAAAGTTTCATTGCTTCAAAATCTACAATAAAAAGAACATCATGAAACTAAATACAGGCAGTCACCAGTTTACAACGGTTGTGGCTTATGACATTCCAAGTTTATGATGCTTTTCAATTATCTTCATCAGAAATTATTTCCATGATGAAATATGCAGTAAAAATGCAGTTCACATAGTTTTCAATACACCCAAAGCATTAAAAGCAAGTTTTTCTTAGGACTTTTGACGATGTCTCGGCTTGCAACGTGTCTCAATAATGGAAACCCCTTCATAAACCAGGGACTGCCTGTAGCATACTTTGTCTATAGTTGGTTTAAAAAACTTTTATAACTGGATGTATATAAAATGATTCTACCAAATTTCTTTAACTGATCTGCTTCCACAACTCAACTTTTATTGGTGATTATAATTTGGACATTCACATAACAAAATGTTTTAACTTTGTGTTACCATAAAGTGTTCAGAACAGATAAAAGGAGAGAATTCATTCAAGCTAACCTGGCAAAGGAATAGCAATGCATATGTTAATGATGATAAAGATACTGTGTATTCTGTTCTATTTATCCATTTACTTAATTAATGCACATATGGTATATAAACACGGAAGAAAACAGTATCTATAGTGCGTTTACTTTTCCAAGATCGCTCTGGTGGGGCCAGGTAGAAAAGGTAGAGTTGTCATATCTACGGGTATGTACTAAGTCCTATTAAATGCTTCCTGCAGAGATCATCTTTCTTAGGAGGATTAGCTTTAGACCTTGGGAGTCGAGGGAAAGGGTTTGCTCTTCCCTTCAACTTTTTTAAAAATGTTATTTTCATTCCCGATTCTATTATGCTCTTAGAAAAGAGAACCACTCATTTCTTCTTTGCATAACATTTTTATCAAAATCATCCAAGTCTCTTTTCTTTTTTGAAACACTGGAGATTCCACTATATTTCCCGCCTCTCTTGCTTCCTTGTTAAGTCTACGAATAGTCATTTTTGACACTTTTGTTGCTTCAGATGTTCCCTGGATAGCCTTCGAAACATCAGTTATGGACCTTCATGATGTTTTTATAAAATGAAGTATTTCAGGAAATTATAGAATATTTCCTTGGCCTCAGGTGGTGGGTGAAGACGTTTACGGGAGTCACTTGGGCTGGGCTGTCCATACTTATCACAGGTGATCGAGAGCGAGTATCCATTAATGATATTGACCATGACCTTTTAAATCCTCTTAAAAATCATAGGTCCCCTAAACTCAGATCTGGCATCGCCGGGGAAAAAATATACCATATCTCCATTTTCATTAATGAAACTGAGGTTTTAACAAAGAATAAACGAAATATGATATATTCAAAATATGATGCAAACAAAGAACCACATTTCAAGAAATGAAAACTATTTCAATAGACTCCATGAAGCTAATATTACCATCAATTGAAATTTGGCAACGTATGATATCTGTACAAGCCACACCACAGCGATCTTAGAAAAGTAAATGCACTATAGCTCCATAAAACATTTGCAATAGAAAAAGGAAAAACTTTCCACTGTAAAAGTAATTATTGCTATGTTCATAGTAATATGTAAAACCCAGTAACCACAGATAACAATAGAATAAAATAAACAAGGGCCTAACAAGCTTTCCATTCTTAGCAAATCAAAGGTGAGTTATAGAACTATCTTTTACAGATTTACACCATCAATAAATCACTACATTTTACCTTTGTACAAATTGATACAGCACTGTAACAAGCTAATAAAATAGTCATTATTGTAAAGTATATGTGCAACACAAAATGATTTCCTTTGAACCTCTACTTCCATGCACATACCTTCTACTGCTGCTTGACTGCTCCTGTCCCTTGTGTCACGCAAAGCCAATTTCCCATCTTCATTAGCTAAAACCAAAATATGACCATATTTTCCATCACCAAATTTACAAGCATAAATGGGAGCTTCTGATGGTGACTGTCCATTCGTTTCATTTAATTCCACAGCAATTCCATCATATTCATCCTCTTGATAACAACGAAAACTGCGTGCAAACAAACTTTTCAATGCTTTCCTTTCTTGAACTCCTGAAATAATTAAAAGATCCTAAATAATAATTACAATGCACATTGTAGTAAGCAGTCACAAAATTTCAAAGAAATCATAGTATGCACTACAATTTTCAAAGTAATCTGTATTTTCATAGTATTCACTCTACAAATTTCAAAGTAATCTGTATTTTTTTAATGTATACAAACCACAGCCTTTTTTAATGTAAAAGTATTACTCATCCCCAGTGGAAACAACTGATGAAACTTGTAACAAAGTGGTTAATTTGCGGTGGTGGGAGCATTAGATCCCCAACCACCTGCCATAGCCAGCCTTATTTTTGTTCTACTTCTGGGATTATGCAATGTGATCATGATAACAGACTCTGGTTTGTATCTTCAAAGCAACAGCAAAAGTCATGACTGGAGAATCTGATGTTGAATCTGAAACTTCATTTGGGACGCACATGACTAGGATAAGAGCTCTTGGCTGCAGTTAAATGTTCTAAGAAGGCTACCCGGGATGGATACCTGAATATGTAACCCCAAAGCTACATAAGCTTCAGTAAACCTTTAGCCTCAGTAATAAACCTCAAGAGGCATCAGCAATTTGTGGGCCTTTGGAAGTCATGGGTAGAAAGCAAAGAGCTGATAACTGTAAAGAGGCCATCCATCAACATTCCCATTTTGTCTCAAGCAGACTGGATGAATCAGTTGTCAGCGTACCTTTTGGAACCTCCTCTGAACTGGGCTACCAGAGGGGAACATCCTAGAATGGTATTAACTGGCAAAGCATGAGTCACAGAAGTTGGAGACCATAAAAGAGGACAATGGTGAAAAAGGATGGAGATGAACTGAATATATAATTCAAGCCAAAGACCAAGTATTGGGTCCATTAAGGTCATTCAACACTGAAATGAAAATTGACAGTAAGTTTGAAAGGAGTAACAGGAGGAAAACCTCGCAGTTGCACTACGAATCAATTGTTAAGAGAGGGTAGAAAACACGATGGAAGCAAGAAAATATGAAAGGAGGTACGGTAAAATCAACAAAAGGCACACTGCAAAGAACTAAAGTAAAACTTACACTGCACCGCAAGAGATGCACTGCCGGCACTACCTTCCTATGGGGAAGTGAATAAGGAGTATATTACCTTTCAATAACACCTTCTCAACAGCCTACTTTCATATCTTCCACTTTCTCCCATACTTCATGTAAAATACTGAGACCATGACCACTAAGCTCCTTCAGCATGTTACAAGAGAAGAAACCTGACCCCTACAAAAACAATTGATATGGAAACCTATGGTTAACATATATAAGCAGCCATAAACCCTCTTTCCACAAGGGGAACCAACATTCAACATCATTACCACAATCATAACCATGGTCATAAGAAAACGTACAAGTCAGGAAAAGTTAATTCTATGGGGAATAGAATCCTTGTTGCCCACAGAATTTCATGAAAGAAGATACTGCTGTGAATCCCAGTTTGACCACCCAAGTCTATAAATCAGTGAATCTGGCCAACTTTTTGTTAGCATGGTTATATGACTAACTCCCAACTTAACAAGCCTTAGCTCACTGAGTGGATGGAAGGATACTTGTCCACAGAATTTTGAGGAGGGTGAGTTTTCTCATCCCAGATCTCCCCAGCCTCATCAATATCCCTACAATTTTGGCTATCTCCCAATTATGGACTGCTGAATGATGATGACGTTGATAATTCAATGTTTCCAGCATGAATATTGTATGGTGAAGTTGAAAGTGATACAAGTGCACATCATGTTAAGGGATGATGCAGGAAGACTCATCAAAAGAAAGTCTTCAATGATAGGATACTTTTTAGTGCTTCATTGAAGAGGCTACATACTAGGCCTACTCCCAAACTTCTACACAGTAGTTTCACCATTAAGGCCTGACTTAAATGCTATACTGCCCAATCTGGGGGCTAGGCACACAATTTGCCCACAAGTGGTGGTGAAGAATACTGTCCAGCAGCATCTTCACTGCAATACACAAATAAAAAAATATTTCACTAACAGCTAAGTGAATGGGTGACACCTCCACCTCCTCCTTAACCTATGTTCCTGTACCTATCTTGAGAAAGAAAGGTACTAGTACAGTGTATTCCATATAAAGATCAAGGTTTATATTTCTATAAAAATACACATTGTATATCAAACCTCTGAAATTTGTGTTGACTTCAAGAATGACATTTACGTTGCTGAGCATGACAAGGAAGAATAAGTGGGTGTCAGAAAGGAGTAGACTGCATTGCTATGAAAGCCCACCAACAAATGATACATTATCAGCTGCCAACTAATAATTTTCATAATGTAGTGTTTAAAAAAAACAAATGTTTCACCAAGAATGCCCTACTGGATCGACAGAAACTGCAAATAAATCTATGAAAACCATTCTCTTCCTTGCAATATTTTTATAACTAAAATCAATTTACTACACATAAATTATCAATATTCTAAACCTTTACCCTTGTCTAAGAATATTAAGTTCAACATTTATAGCCTAGACATCAGATGCTGGGCTGATGTGAATCTACTACAGTATAACAATTGTTCATAGACAAAGGAATAGCATAAGTTCATGAAACCCTAAAAGAAAGAGACTGAGGATGTGCTTTGTAGCCTAATATGACCACAACTTTGACACAATCTAAGCTGGTTTGCTGCGGAATACGGGCTTAAATCAACCAAAATTTGGAAATAGTACCTAGTACCTAGGTAGTATAATCTTTATTACATTAACTTGCATACTAGGTAGGCTATCTCACACTCATTAGGTAATACTAACTTGCCCCTCCTTTTCTTTCAATAAATAGCCTAATAGGTAGGCTATTGCAGTCATCATCACTGGCATTACTAGCTATCTTTTTCATAGCCTTATTAAAAAAAAAATTGGTAACAATTGCTCCAGACTTCAGCATAAAGTACTAGGTAGGCTATAATAGAATTAGATAAGCAAAAAAAATAGAACATAGGCCTACCTACCTATAGTAAAGTAGCTAGCCTATTCCCGACTTAGCCTAGGCCTAGCTTAATAAGCCTTACTCCTATCTGGTAGCTTACCACACTATCTACTACTAAGCAATAGAAAAAGATACGGCGAGTAAAACCACACGACTATGATGAATTCTTAGGTCTATGCATTTCTGAAAATTCACCATTTTCTCTAGAGCAATGCTCAGCTGATGATCGCTTACTAGCTGGGTACTGCTACGCATAGGCGATCATAAAGTGTCTTTGCAATGGACTCGGACAGGACAAAAGAAATTTCTTTGATAACTTGGGCCTAGATTGTCACAGGATTCTAAATTACGCTAAAGCCTAATTCTATCAACTCTTGAAAGAACGTAACCCGCGAGACTGGGCCTAAGCTCCCTCATGCCTATGACAACATAAAACATTTAGGTTTACGATAATTTCCGACTCTAACGTTACCAAGATAACATTTTTTCAAATTTCGGCATCTCCCACATCCTTTACTTACGTGAATATAATATATCTCTGGAGAAAAGTTCTTGAATAACGTGACTTCTGGATTCTACAGGCATCGCGATTCACCAAAAATACATTAGTGACGATACGTAGTTCCCGGGAACTGATGAAAGCAGCGAACTCTTCTTCTTCTTCTTATTTGCTCGACCTCTTCTGCGTTATTTTGAACAACATTTACAGCTACCAAAACAGTTTTCAAACCAAATACCTCTAGTGTTGACTAAGATATATATATATATATATTATATATATATATAGATATATATATATATATATATATATCATATAAAGACCAAAGGAAAAGTTTAAGAAACTACAGGCCCTAGTACTTTTGTGTCATTAACACGAAGCGCTGATACTCTAATATTTGTAAATATTAAAATATTTTGTTTTGTGCATAAGTGATGTTTTTAATATTCATGGTCTGTAATTTTCCAGCCTTGAGGATAATAATAAACTTGATACTTGTGAATGACATGCCTTTACCTTTTCAACCTGATACATACATACATACATACATACACATCATACATACATACATACATACATACATACTACATACATACACACACACACACACACACACACACACACACATATATATATATATAGATATATATATATATATATAATACATACATATATATATATATATATATATATATATATATAACAATAAACTAAAACTTCACCATTTGCTGTTTCATACACCAACACAGAAGACTCATCAGCATCATGTTATGCCCAACTATCAGCACACGAGATATCCACTCGATTTTGCATTCACCCCATCACTTCAGTAAGAGGTATTCAAGGTCCCTCTTTTCCAGTGCCTCTTTACAGTATCCATCCTACACTTTCTAAGTTCCTCTCAGCCTCCTTTCCCAGACCACCTCAAGTCACTCTGACCTGTCCTTTAATCAACGTGAACCTTTAACCACATTTATTGACATATCTTCATATTTCTTCCCTGTAGTACTACCTTTCGAGTTTTTCATATATCACATAATACACAACAGTTTCCACTTTCTTTCTCCTCATCCACACTTCACTTCAATAGTGGAGAGATGGGCCAACAATCCATACATTCAAACATTCAAACCTTGACTATCATACCTACCACAAACTTTACCCAAATCTTTTACCAGCATTGTGGTATCCTCATTGCTTCACCAATTTTGGAACTTCCCTCTTCTAATATTTATCTCTCCGATATACTTATCGAAATTCTTAAGAATCTACTAGTTCCACTCTTAAAACATCCATTCAAACATTAATTGCACGTTTTTCTTGATTTCCATTTGCCCTTATAAACTTTGTTTTGCTTACACTAGCACTCAACCTTTTCGTCCTGCAAACACTTTCAAACTATTTCATTAGTCTATGCGGTTTTCTTCGCTATACCCAATCAACCCTGTGTTAATGTTATCTACAGACATCAGTCATACCACAATGCCACGAGCATACTTTCCTTACTCTGACTTATTGCACCCATATCTAAAACTTTCTTTACTTCCATCATAAAAACTTTATTTTAACACCTTACTTTCTATTCTGTACATCCTCAACACCCTCCAAATTGCTTCCCTATTAGTACTACCACTAGATTATTCTGTGTGCATGCTAAATACTGCTTTGTAACCTTTAATTTAAGAGCTTTTCACGTGACTGTTTCACAACAAATACCAGATCCACATTCCCCCTTCTATGTCTAAAACAACCATGGTCATGTTTTCTACCTACCAATCGTACCGTCATACTTTTCTCAATGTGTTTTTGTAGAAAGGGCTCTTATGTTGTATGTAGTTCATAGGTTTTACCCCTTTTTAAGGAGGGAAGGGTGGGGAGTTATTTATCTTGTACAGTACTACTTATGATTAATGCTGAAAAAGAATATTATAGGTTAATGAAGGGTAGTAAATTCAGGCAACAAACAAGTTTATTTAGTGTACAAGATATGCAAAAATCGGATAATACTGTATTATACCAGTAACCAAGTACGTACTTCATACACAACATACATAGGTGAAAAATACTTATCTTTTCTTTTAAATACCAAGCAAAAGTTGAATAAATATGATCACTAGCACTTGAAAAAGTTCATCACCTGAAACACCAATGGTGTTGTGTGGCCTACCCTCCACAGCCACAAAGGATTTAATTGATGAGGAAGGTTGCAGGCAATCATGGAGTACTCTGTTGATCACAAGCATGTGGATCACTGACATCACCTGAAAAACATAACTTGAGACACTATGTTACCATTCACACACTTTCAAAAGCTGATCAAATCTTGACAACAAACAAGTATATTTAAGGCAACCTGTGTGTGTCACTTACCTTTACTTTGATGACCCCTTGACGCAAGCAGGGAGACAATTTGGTTCCCATCCATTTCCTACTTGGCAATAACAGCCGCGAATGGCCTAATTACAACACTTTTACTCTGGCCTGCTTTCCCCGAAGAGCTCTTGGTAGTCCTCCAAATCAAACAAAATCATGGTAGCACTCGCAAAACACTCCTGGAGACTAACAGACTAAAATATTCCTGTCTATTGAAACAGTCATTGAGTCTAAATATGGTGCTCAAATCCTGGCTAGCTCTCCCTCACGAACGTTAAAAAGATTATTTCTATAGCATGGTAGATATGAAACTCAGTTCTCACACCAAACCCTAAGTACTAATGAACTACATACAAGTGACTCTATATTGCTCAGAAATAGTCCCATAAATCACACACGAGACATCATCGGACAAAGTGTGTGCAAACATAAATGCATAAAGTTTCTGTCTGCCCTCTTTCTCAAGTGACTAAACCACCTTTTTGATTCCTGAGGGCAGAGACACAATTCTACCCATTCCTAGAGTCACTCCCAGACACACTGGTTTGATGCTTAAAGAGCAAAGGCTCGCCTCCAGAATAATTCGCCAATTTTTAATCAATGAGCTCTCCTTCCTGCTGCCTACCTGTGCTATCAAGCTCATTATTTCGTCAACACCAATGGGAGACATATCAAGCAAGGGCATTCTGGGACGAGGCATGAGACCCTCCTTACACTACCAAAGCTCAACATGGAAGCAAGCCTTATAAGATTGACCTCACCACGGAGATTTGGCTGACCCATCTCCCTACCAATGTCTGAGCCGCACTTCCCAATGCTGAAGGGACATCCATTGTAGACGGCCGCTGGAAGCCTCAGGCCATGCAATATACTGCCGATGAAATTTATGAAACTAGAGCGGCCAACATAGCAAAACAAACGTGGCTGCACAAAACCTGAAATAGGGGGCAACCCCAGCCCATGTATTGTGATTTTAGAACCATAAGTCTGGAAAGACTGCCAAGAGCTGCACGTCTGGATGCATACAGGGACATTCAAATAGACATTATTATTAAATTTAAAATAAAACCATCAATGCCCATCAGACACTACTCACCTTATGCAGATTTTGGCAAAACCATCAGTGACCAAGTTATTACTTCTCACCAACGATGGCAGTCATCCAAACAAAGAATTAGTAAGGCTTATACCTGTGGGATGAGGAAACTCCTCCCCACACACCAGATTTGGCCGGCAAATTCTATAACTAACTACATCGAACCTGCAACAAAGAATGAGTGGATTTTACAATTAAAAGTGAAAAATGCATATGTAGCAAATTATTTAATTCAAAATCACATGTGCATTTTTGTAACCTGCCCATTGAAAAATGTGTACATTCATATTTTTCCAAACCACATTACAAGAAAGACATAAAACTGACCACTGCAACAGAAACCTAACAATAACAACACTTATCAAACCATGCGAGTAATAACGCACGACTTTACAATACAATGTTCATAGACAACGATTTACATGACTATGTCTGATCAGTGGTATACAAATTCTGTTAAATTGTTGCATGCACATGCACCTTTGCTCATCGAAATCCTAATTGCTACTGGATTTGGGATTTTTTTTTTTTTACCTGAATATGAGTTTTATTTTTTAACCACTCGCCTGCATACAGTTTCTTACTTTGTATAATTTTTACATCGTTTTCAAACATTTTCACCAATGTTGACTCGAATAATTTAAATATGCACTTATGTTTATGTCCCTTACTATTATTTGAACATAGTCGACAAAACCTTCTGCAGGGATTTTGCTACCATATACCTCTTATATAGTAATTTTAAAATAAGATATCAGTAGAAAAAGCAGCCACACGAACAATTGGGTGTCTAGCTGGGCTGACGTGGAAGTTACGAGATGGTTCTGAATTATTGAAAAGTGCTATTGTTGTTTCTTTTATTACATGTTCTTTATTCCTGGAAAGTGTACTTTAAGTTGCACTTAGTTAACTAGAGTTTTGGATATGAGAAACTTGCTTGTAGTGATGTGATTGTAAATTTGGAAATTTGTAAATTTCTGGAAAGAATGCTCGTATCAACGCTGGAGCGCGAGCGCACACGGCCGGCACACCATGCGGCATGCTCAGTGCTCACTCTTCTTTTAGTGATAACAAATGCCAACATGTAACACGTGTGTTCTTGATTAGAAGGCAGGACACTGGCTAGATCTGCTTGAAACAACAGGTATTTGTATCATAATTTTATTCAACTTATTCGAGGTCGATCGTTGCTTTCTATCGACACGTAGTAAGTACCATGTCCAATGGTCACGCTACATTCGAGCCAGAATTTACGTCATTTTTGTATCTTGATTGCCGGACTGCAGGTGGTCCAGAATTCGTTTTCGTCTCTTGATTAACGTTAGCATAAATTTAGATAGCTTTGAAATTAACACAAGTTTAGGTAACTCAGTAAGTTTTTGTGTTAGTCTTTCTTTGTATTAAAATTTAGAATATATACTTCTCTTAGTGTAGCTACCACCTGTTTGTGCTGGTGTCTTTTAAATTATGTATTAGGCCTAGAACATCGGGCAAGAGCCCATTAACTGAGTTATCATCGAGAAATTCTTGACAATTTAAAAGGAAGATATACTCATCCTTGTTTCTGCCCTCATCTCTCATGACCTGGCACCATATCAGCAATGAGAACACACAGCTTGGTAACTGAGTGGAATTGCGAATACGTCATTGTCAAAACAACACGTAATGACCTCCATGACCTATCACCATTTTTTCTCATTCTCACAGTTGTTATTTACCTACATATTACAAATTCAGACACTTACAGAATCGTAAAAACTGTCCATGTTGCATAGAAGCAGGTGTACCTTACAAGTAAACCCTATTCTTTGCCTTTTTTTTTGAAACCTTCATATCCTCCTTGGCGGTGCATTTTCAAATCGGCAAATATTCCAAAATCAGTGAGCTGATCTTGTGTGGTTTCCAATTATTCATAGTATATCCACCAGTTACGAATTGTCCAAATTACGGTCGCACTATTCCCAGAAACAAACCTGACTCTGAAAATCCTTGAGCTTCGGAAAAGGTAGAAGAATGATGATTGACAGATGACAGTGTGTTTACGCACCCCGGGGCCCTGGGGACCAGTGGTCTGAGTTAAGAACCCAGCTCTTTCAGCTGCCTACCTCCCTGCTGTGTGCTCGGCTAGAATTGTCCCTTGGCAATGCTTCCAGCTTTTGATTTACAAGTATTCATATTCACAAGGTTCTTTCTTTCAGCAGTTATGTTCTTTTTGCTTTATCAAGGTTAATTAAACTTTTTCCTAAACTTTGAGTAATTAAAAGACGCTATTTTACAGGAAGTTGCTTTTGCTGGGCCCTGTAAATATAATCGTATTCACAGTCATTGCTATGTTGTCATTTTCAATTTTATAATGCTAAATTATTTTTTACTGTACAGCATATGCTTACCTGTCACAATGGATTTAATTGGTAAGGGCAGCAGGCAATCTTGGAGCGCCCTGTCGATAATATATTTTTGCAACCGCAGCATCAGTCACCTGAACCAATTTGTCTGAGACACCCCTCTTCCATCTATACGCTGTATGAAAGTAGATAAAATCGTATCGAAAGTAGCTCAAATCTTGACAATAAATCAATATACTTCAGGCATCTCCTGTATGACTTCCCCTTCCCTCATTCGAGACCACATGGATCAAGTGACATTGGTGATCTCAAGTAATGTCCAAAAGGGTGTTAAGCGACTGCCTATCAACCTTACGAATTAACCGGCCGGTGGTGCATGGAGAGCATGGGCTGCACAGTAAAAAGTTAAACACTTTACTGAATTAATCACACGGTAGTGAATGAAAATGGGAATTAAGACAACTAAAGCACAGTGACAAGGGATTACCTGGCGCGTTATATGGCCCTATGAGCAAACTGCCTGCACATCATAAACAAACGGCCAGTATGATAATGCCCCTTATTACTTACTTCAAAGAAAAAAGTTTAAGGTGATAAAGGAAAAAGAACAAAAGCAGTGAAAGAAAGAAGCATATGAAATACATGTAAATTGAAAGTTGGAAGTACAGCTGGCAGGTAATTCTAGGTTCTTACTTATGACCACTGGTCCTCAGGAATGCATGCACACCCTGTCAATCATCACTCTGTAACCTCTTCTGTAGCTTAAAATGTCAGAATGAGAGAGCCTGGCAACACTGCAACTGGAATATGGATTATTCAAGACTAGTGGATTTGCCATGAAGAAATGAAAACCACACAAAATCATCCTATTAATTTTGCCAATTTTCAAAATGCAAGTTTCATAGGACGGTGGTCAGACCAGCAATGTTATATGGAACAGAAACAGCAAGTATGAGGAAAACAGAGGAGAAAGTGGATGTAGCAGAAATGAGAATGTTGAGATGGATGTCGGGAGTAACAAGGGAAGATAGGATTAGAATGAGTATATAAGAGGATCAACAAAGGTAGTTGAAATATCAAAGAAAATACAGGAGGGAAGGCTTCGATGGTATGGGCACCTGTTATGAAGAGAGGAACATCATGTTGAAAGACATACGATGGAAATGGAAGTGCAGGGTAGAAGGAAGAAGGGAAGACCAAGAAAGAGATGGCATGATTGTGTAGGGGAAGATATATTATGGAAAGGTATTATCGAGAACGATGCCCAGGACAGAAATCGATGGAGACGACTCATGCTAACAGGATGCTAACAGGAGAAAGGCCAACTACTGGCAAATGAAAAAAAAAATGGGGTTTGTTAAACCTAATCATTTTTTGAGGCACTGATTGCAAGAATGCCGTGCAATGAGAGATCATATTCAATTGGAAATACCAGTAATACTGTACAGAACATTTTTTTTGCAGGACTAACAATCTAGTGTCGGTGGAAAGCTCTATAATATGTAGAAAGTACAGTGGTACCTCAACATACGAAATTAATCCATTCCGAGGCGGCCTTCGTAACATGAGCTTTTCATATCTTGAACCGCATTTTACATGTAATTGCCTAATTCGTTCCAAGCCCTACAAAAACAACCCCAGTAAAATTATATTTCCAGGCTTACAACACGTTCTAGGGTTACGAACTTACACACGTTCTAGGGTTACGAACTTACAACACGTTCTAGGGTTACGACTTACAACGCCGATCCGACGGAAGAAATATGACTCCAAAAAGGCAAAATACTGACATACTGAGTAATATTCAACTGCATGTAATGTTCAACCCCTTTTTACTGCATATGTCCCTTAGCAATAAGCCTAGCCTATGTTAGCAGTTGCTACTGTAGCCTAGTCTATGATTCTGACATCTAAACCTAAGAAGCTAAAAGCTTAGAATATGCCAATAAAATGTATAAATAATCAGTATGTACTCATTTCAAATAATTATTAATTAATCAATAACTATAATACACAAAAAAAAGCTTCCAACCTTTTGTTTACATTCAGCACTTACAAGTATCGAACGATTGCCAAGCAGCCACTTTTCCTAGCGCACACTAAGTCATAAATTTTCATTATCTCTCTTCAACTAATGAAACTACAAAACAGTGTAATAACCATTCATTTCTATTTTTTATTCTATCTTTACCTAATGGAGATACTGAGTTACTGACAGCTATAATGAAACATATATTAAACAGAAGAAGAATTCTAGAAAATATTTGTTGGCTTCGATGATAGCAGTCTGATTTATTTTATAGTTTATGATATCTAATTTACAATTTTTTTTTAAATGTATTGCATGTACTCATTTCAAATAATTATTAAGTAACCATTAACTAAAAAAAAAAAAAAAGCTTCCAACCTTCTGTTTACGTTCAGCACTTACGAGTACCAAATGATCGCCAAGCAACCACTTTCACCTAGCACACAGTACGTACAGTAATCAAATTTTCATTATCTCTCTTCAACTACTGAAACTACCAAACAGTATAATAAACATTCATTTCTTCATCTTTATTCTATCTTTACCTAATGTTTTTTTTATTAAATGTGCATGAATAAGTTTTTCAATTTACAGCATCCTTTTACCAATAGAATACATAGAGCACATGGGGTAGATGCTGACCAATAGGAGAGCAGGATCTTACGGCGGTGACTAGCATCAGGAACCAATGGGAGAGCGGGAGGATGGTGGCGAGTCTACTCAGTTGGCGGCACGCGAGTTTTAAGATTGTTCGGGTGGTTCGGGCGAATCTCGGGACTTTACAGCATCAACCTTTCGATACTTGAACTATTTTCATATATAGAGCCAAAAAAATCTTTGTATTTGCTTTCATGACTCGAATTATTTGTAAGTTGAGCCTTTAGTATGTCGAGATACCACTGTATATTAAAAGTTACCTTCTTCTAGGATAGTACTGTGAGGACAATCAGACAAGGAGAGAGCTCTAACTTTTAGCATATAATAAGAAAAGGACATATACAGAGATAAAAAGGTATTTATGAGAAAGGGCGGACATTCAGTACGAATGTCGTCCTTACAAATACTCCCCCACCCCACACCCAAGACAGTGATTGAGTGGTAATCGTTGGCTGATGGTCAGTGGAATCTTGCAGGGGGCTGGAGGATTCTGTGGGTCCGTGATGACATTTGTCGGGGAACATTTTCCGGGTCTTTGTCATATGGCAAGTCAGGAGGCAGGATGCCGCCCCTGGTGGTGGACCTGGGGGTTCAACTACTTTCCTTGGGCGGCCCTGGCGACGTCTAGGGGCACTGGAGGGCTCTGGCAGTGCTGTGTTACGAAGTGGAGTTCTGCGAGGGCCTTCTGCGGGGTCTCTTCATCAGGAATGAAGGCGGGTTTGAGGCGGTCAATTGAGATCCAGTCTTCGCAGCCACCGATCGAAACAAGGAACGCCTTCTCCTCCCGGCGGACGACGTGATGTGGTCCCTGGTAGGGCCTCGTCAAGGGCGGGCGAGTGGGATTGTTTCTAATGAAGATGAATTTGCAGGAGTCCAAGCCACTCGGACAGAACTGCTTCC
Source organism: Macrobrachium nipponense (assembly GCF_015104395.2). Classification (NCBI taxonomy): domain Eukaryota; kingdom Metazoa; phylum Arthropoda; class Malacostraca; order Decapoda; family Palaemonidae; genus Macrobrachium; species Macrobrachium nipponense. The sequence continues at coordinate 29,128,315 of NC_061088.1, read as the reverse complement.
TCCTGTCGGTATAGGGCTCCCGGCAGGGGACAAACTTCTGGGCGGCTGCCTGGAGTCTTGCCAGGGGGAATGTCGGGGTCGTGGCTGTCAGCAGGGAAGAATTTGCCTGGCACTGTCAGGGCCTCACTGTACACTTTCTCTGCCAAAGACGGGTCACTGTTGTCTCTTGAGGCGGTGCAGAGGCTGGGGAGGACCCACGGTAGTTGTGCCTTCCAGTTGGGGCCTACTCAGCGTGCCATCAGGGAGGCCTTGAGGGAGCGGTGGATTCTCTCAAACATGCCGTTGGTCGCGGGGTTGTAGGACGTGGTGGTGTGGTACTTTAGTCCCATTAGGCGTGCCAGGGCGGTCCAGAGTTCTGAAGGTGAAGGCGGGCGTCCCCCGGTCTGTCGTGATGTTGTCTGGGCACTCTGAAGCGGCTTGGATCCAGACTGGACAGGAGGGCTTCGGTGCAGGCGTCTGCAGTGGCCTCTGACATCGGAGTGGCCTCAGGCCACCTGGTAGACCGGTCGATCACTGTCAGGAGGTATCTGGCACCATCGGATGGGGGGAGGGGCCCGATGATGTCAACATGAATGTGTTCGAATCTTCGCCTGGGCTGAGGGAAGGAGTCTATCCCTGATTCGGTGTGCCTTCCCATCTTGCTGCTTTGGCATGCGATGCAGTTCCTGGCCCACTCCCGGGAGTCCCTCCTGATGCCATGCCACACGAACTTCTCAGTCATGAGACTGGTTGTTGTGCAGGGCGACGGGTGAGAGATCGTGGATCATGTCAAACACCTGCTTCCTACGGGAGGCAGGTATCAGGGGGCAAGGGCAGCCATTGCTAGTGTTGCAGAGGAGTGTCGTTATGGAGGGGCCGACAGGGATTTCCTCCCAACAAAGGGCAGTAATGGTGGTCCAGTAGGCTGGTACTTTGGGGTTGGAGGCTTGTTCATGGGCTAGGTCCTCGTAGACTATGCCAAGGTGAAGGGAGTTTATCTTGGCCCTCGAGAGGGCATCGGCTACAGGGTTTCTTCCGCCGGGGACGTATTCAATGGAGCACCCGAACTCGGAGACGGCCGCGAGGTGACGTTGCTGTCTTGCAGACAAAGCGTCACTCGCCTTGACAGAAGGCGTGGACCAGTGGCTGTGGTCCGTCCTTATGGTGAATGGGACGCCTTCCAGAAGATACTTGAAGTGGCGGACAGCCTGGTATACAGCAAGGAACTCACGGTTGAAGGTGCTGTAGCGGGTCTCAGTGGGTTTCAGCTTCCTACTGAAGAAGGCTAGCAGTGTGGGTACCCCGTTGACCTGATGTTCCATGCAATGTTGCTGGCATCGGTAGTGAGTGTCGGGTGCGTCTGGGTCCTGGTGAGCCAGGGTGGTGGCTCTGCTGAGGGAAGACTTGGTGTGGTCAAAGGAGTGCTGCTGGTCTTCTCCCCACGCCAGCTTCTTCGGACCTCTGCCAAAAGGCGCATGGTGCGGGCGATGTCCGGGATGAACTTTCGGTATAGTTCACCATCCCAATGAACTCCTGGAAGGCCTAAACGGTTGTCGGTGTCAGGAACTCAACTGAAGCCATCTTGATGCCAAGGGGCGAACTCCTCCTGGAGTGATCTTGTGGCTAAGGAAATCCACCTTCTCTGCACCAAAGGTGCTCTTATAAAAGATGACAAGTCTGTTCTCCTGCAGGCACTTGAGGATTGCCCGGACGTGGTTCAGGTGCTCCTCTGGCGATCTGGAAAATATAAGGTATATTCTCCACATAGTGGTTGAAGAAAGGTAAATCACCGAAATGCTGTCCATGAGGCATTGGAAGGTGGCTCTGGTGTTCCCCAGAGAAAGGTGGAGAAGGGGAAACAAAGGATCTGAAGGGAGTAATGATCGCTGTCTTCAGGATGTCACTGGGATGGACGGGAACTCGAAAGTATGATTTTAAGAGATAAAGTTTTTGGAGAAGATCTTGACTCTGTGGAGAGGCCCAGTGAGGTCCTGCATGTTTGGCAGGGGATAGCTATTGAGCGTGGTGACGAGGTTCAGGTGACAGTAGCCATCGCAGAGCCTCCACATACCGTCTCCCTTCTTCACCATGTGGAGGGGGGACGCTCATGGGCTCGTGGCTTTTCTGCAGAAACCCATCTTCTCTATTTCTGTGAATGTAGTCTTGGCTTCCTGCAGGAGATTCGGCAGAGGCGGTGGAACTTGGGGTGCATCGGGTGCCCTTGGTGTCGATGTAGTGATATACACCGTGCTTGGGCATGGCCCCAGCCACCTGGCAAAGCTTGGGACGGAAGAGTCTGGGAACTCTTGTAGGAGGGAGGCATATTTGTGGGAGAAAATGGAACAGATGGTGGGCGCCCTGGTCCTGTAGCGAGTGGGCAGGAGAGGCAGGTCTCAGTGCCGAGGAGGCATTGGTGGGCCACGTCTACTAAGAGCCCATGGTGGGCTAGGGAGTCGGCCCCATGAGAGGAATCCATACGTGGGTGATGATGAAGGGCCAGGTGTAGGTCCAGCCAGGAAGGTGATGGTCTTGGTTCTGGTGCCGTAGGAGCGGGCGGATGGGGGTTCCGTTGACAGCTACAAAGGTGGTTGGGGCATCCGGGGCACGGCTGCAATCCTCTGCCAACGGAGGGAACACGACTGCATGGCACCAGTATTGATCAACATCCTGTGGCAGGAGATGGTGTCCGTGATGTAAAATCCTCAGTGGCAGGAATTCATTACTGCCCCTGCCAGGGCAAGCAGCATTGGGCGCTGCCTCCTTCGTTTTCTTGAAGGCATGAAGGAGCAGGTTTGCTGGCACTGCTTCTCCTCACTCCCGAATTTGCAGTGGAAGTGGCACCAGCTGATATCCTGGCAGGGCTGTGGGGTTCTCCTCAGGAGAGCTGTGTTGTTCCTGGCCTCCTCAGACTTCTCCTGCTGCAGGCTTTTGGCTGACAAGGGAAGGCGAGTCTCGCAGCCCGGGTGGTGGTGTACTGGCAGTGGGCCCACTCCACCAGGCTCTCCATGTCCCGGTCATCCATGTTGAGAGCTGGCGGAGGAAGGTCTACCTCCTTCCTGCGGCCTTGGGGGTCCACCTCCGGCAGGAGTGCCAAGTCCTGGAGCTTATGCCAGGCTAGTCTTGGGTGCCTCGGTGGCCATTGGGCTTGACCACCAGGTCAAGATGGGGGCGGCCCTCTTGGGGACCGGGAGGGAGAAGGCCTGATGAACTGGGTCTTCAGCCTTCATAGGCAGCTCACCGGGTTGGCTGACCATCCATGGGGCGAGGTGGTTAAATATGTCTTCTGGGAAGGCTGCGGTGATCCTGTGGATTCGGAACTGGATCTCTGTGTGGTGTAGCCAGGCTGCGACGTTCTGTCTGCAGAAGGGCAGCAGCTGGATGGAGTGGGGCTCCGACGGCGCGGCAGCAGCAAGCAAGGAACCACTTGAGGAGGGCATGGATCGAGCGGTGGGTTGGGACATCAAGGAACCTGAGAGGAGGGCAACAGGCAGCTCCCGATTTCGAGGAGAGTTCTCCAAGTCTGACATCTCACATTTACAATCAACAGATGTCGTAAATGGCGGGCCAAACCGTGAAGACAAACGGTTGGGTACAGTTACGCACTTAAGTACGTTACACTCAATCACAGACAATCTTAACTGAGTGGTTAACTTAACATCTTGATAAGATGAAAAACCAATTCAGTATTCGAGTCCACCAATTTCCATGGGTACTGTCATAAATTTTAAATGGAAGTTTTTCATCTTTACCTGAATGTGAACAGGGGTTGTCCCGGGGAGAGCAAACACACTCACCTTAACTTATATGGAAGCTATCCAGAGGGGAGCAAGTCCATTCACGTGAATATGAGGGTGGACTGCCCCTTGGAGAACATTTGCACACTCTCCGGGCAAGAGTGTGGGCTGTCCTGACACATGCTGCAATCTTCTTCAAGGCCGTGGTCTCTACATGCAAAGAAGCCTGAATGGGGAACCTCCTCGATGGTTGTCCAGATGAGCGAACTTGAGAGTTGGCATCATCATCACAATTAATTAGCAAATGGAAAAATGGGGGTGTTTTGAACTTCTCTCATTGTGTTCTACATATCTATGGGGGTTTCATAGTTGGGTTGCAGACCAAGTGGAAACTAATTATACAAAAACCTGACCCTCCACTCTACATGCAAAAGCACATGGCTAGCCTAGGCTATAATTCCCCACATACCTGTGACATTAAACACCTTCCTCGTTATTGCAGACTAACCTACCACTTTACATGCAAATGGCCACATTATGCATGTACCGATGTGCCCATTATGGAGAATATAGATCTTGTTCAAACATATGCTTCGGCACTGGCTGTGATCTAACCAAAACAAGGCAAAATGTAACTTACCTAGCACATCGTGTCCTGACCTAAACTAACCAAACCAACGTAACTTACTTAGGGCACCGTGCCCTTACCTGGCCCTAGACACCCCAAAGTTGAAACAGTAACCAGAAAAATCATGCATGTCCCGACATTTAGCTGGCTGGGACTAAAGATCTGTTCGAACATGTGCTTTGGCACTGGCTACAGCCTAACTAAACAAACTCACAGCACAGTTCCATATTCATAAAAGTTGGGAGAGGATGACATGAATTGGTTACACTAGGTTATCATCTTATTGTTTTCGGCTAGGAAAGTAAATAAAAAACAAAACGGGGGATTCTGGGCAGCTTGATTAGATCCAGAAACGCCCAAAATTGACACAGAAATCTTCTATCCAAATTAAAATTGTTTTGCGGGCACTAGATTGGGGTCAAAAACTTTCAAGACTCAACATCGTGGCAGTTAAAGCACTGAAAGAAAGTGTGTATTTAAGTCAGGGCATAGGTGTGTGAATCATATCCATCAGACAAAATTTTTATTGGTCCAATGTATTTAATCCAAGCCTTTAGGGAATGACCTAGGACAACCGACGCACGACTGGTTGGATTTGAAACTCCCATGATGAGGCCGGGGTAGCATACAGTGCCTCACTGTGGCCATCTTAAGAACTATGGGAGCACCATGGTCCGAGTAACTATTCATATCAAGCTATGTTCTGTAAGAAAAATTGGCGGATGGCAAATTAGTGTATTTTGGGCGAGTGACTTCAGATAAATTTCAGCATGCTGAACAACTTTGATTTTGAGCAATTTATCATTTGCAGTCATATTTTAGGAGCTGTAGGCACATACCAAGGATATACAAACTCCACCTAATTTTCAATATGGTAACCAATTAAACTGATTAGGGTCAAATATTATCTATCTCTTTTAAGAATTTGTCCATACAATCATTTGCTTCACCTAGAAATATTTCTAACATTTCACAGGATGTCTAACTTGATTTAAGTATATATTTAATGTATTTTTAGACTTCTGGTGTAATACAGGATAAATGTACACTACATAACACATGGTTTGGTTGTTTCATTTTCTATTAAATCTACAAGATTATTATCATTTACTTATCTCCCATCCATGTGAATTTACTCGTGTACCATACATCTACCAGTATTGTGGAAGTAAAATAACAAATCTAGATCAAAATAGTAAAATTTTCTGAACAGTTTAAAATGGTTTTCATATATTTCATAAAACAGTATTTTTTAAACTGCTAACATTTTCATTGTAGGTACCACCAATATTTGTCCAGTACCTCATGGGTATATATTTCATTAATCTTACACTCATTTGCCTGTTCAGTTTCCTTTAATCAAAGTATTTGTAGGGGGATAGCGCGAACGCAGTCCCCGCTACCAACAAAAAATTGCGCACCCGAGTTGACCACATTTGGGTCAATCGCAAGGGTCAGCACCGCCGGAGTGCAATGGTTGAGCCTCACCTTGGGGGAACCACCTTCGTGATCATGGTGTCCCCTGTGCCAGGTAAGTATGCTTCTCACCCACCCAACTGAACCCTAGCTAACATGTCTGAGGACAAGTAGCTAGCAAATAAAGTGTTTATGCAAAGAAATTCATTTGAATCGCATGCAGTAAAGCTTTGCCTTCATAATTAATTATTAACCATTTGAAACTTAGCTAAAAATCATTAGGTATTGGAAAACTGCATTAGAAAATTAAAATCAGTCTTATCACAGTGCTTCCTAATGTTGTGATTACTTCAGGCAGCTACTTATGGAACTGCCCAAACTGTTTTAATTTTTTTATGTTAAAGTCTAGACTGCCGAAAAGCTCTCTCATGTTTTGAAGTCTTGCAAGTCTTCCGATTTTTCCAATAGCAGTGAATAATTTTGCTCTTAGTATCATCTTGGTCATATGTCAGAGTCGTTTTTTATAAAAGTGCCAGTAGCAAAGGGCAAACTACAGCAAATAAATTCTTTCTGATAATAATAAATAAAAATACACCAGTGCTAACTGAAACATCAAACTAACACTGAAACGCGAGAAAGTGAGATTTAGCTGTAGTACTGTTATATGTATGTGATCTGTGACTAACATTGGTAATTCTAACTAATCACTTCCTGCTTACCATTAGATAAAGTTCTGGGGGAAGTGCTCTCGCTCGGAGCTATGACTTAGTTCTACCCTAAACTTAACATGCATTGAAAACATTTAAAACAACCTGAACAATATCTGATATGAAATACATTCAACATTAACTGTTTTGGATGAACCCAGCCTTGTGTTAGCAGCTCGTTCTTATAACAGGCCTTATATCTCAAAGAAGTAACTGCAGTATAGGCAAGTATGATGTTCTAATAAGCTTTTCCAGTTATTCTAATTTGATACTTTGAATACAAAGTTAGCTAAATATTGGGCATTAAGTTAATGCTGTATTGTACACCAGTAAAAAGTATTCACTTGTATAAAACCTTCATTCGCAGGCCACTTGTCCTCAGAACATGTTACCTAGGGTTCAGTTGGGTGAGCAAGAAGCATACTTACCTGGCACAGGGGACACCATGATCACGAAGGTGGTTCCCCCAAGGTGAGGCTCACCATTGCACTCCGGTGGTGCTGACCCTTGCGATTGACCCAAATGTGGTCAACTCGGGTGCGCAATTTTTGGTAGCGGGGGACTGCGTTCGCGCTATCCCCCTTCAAAGACTTTATTCTACTGAAAATCATTATTCTACTAAAAATGAACTTTTACAGAAATTTGCATAGTCAGTTAGAATTACTGAAAACAGTGGGTGGTTGCCAATGACTTGAATTATTGGTTAATTATCCATTTGATGAAAATTAAATATTTGTTTCACAAAAGAAGGATACACACTATATACATCAGAAATAAATTCTGCAACATATGGAGTGAATAGGTCTGCCTAGATAGTAAGAATCCCAGATTTCCATGACAGTTGTAACAAATCTGAGTTTCGTGATAACAACAACAGTTAGTCCTGATCTTTATACTAATTTCTGAAATATTAACCACATTTCTTGGGCCTCTCACGCAATTATCATTTTTTTCTTTCCAACCTTTCGTACCTAAGGCTGTAATTAGCTAAAGTTCCAGTGAAATCATCCAAAAACAGAAAATTGATACTTGTGATATCCAAGAAAATTAAGGAAATTTCGATACTATTAACAACATTCTGACCTTAACATAGCATCCTATAATGTGAAAAACTAGTTCGGAGTCACCTTGCACTTTTAAGAGAAATTATACAGCAACCCATCAATTATAACAATCTGAATAAAAATATTCAAAGCAGATATTCTAAAAGTTCATGAAAAAAAGTTAATCAAATATGACGTCCTGTGAAATGTATTGTACAAAAAGCATTACCCTTTTATGTTGAGAAGATGAATGTATTAACCCATTGTTAATGAGAAAACTTATCCCTTGATGCCAATCAGTTACACAAGTGACTATTATCTATTATATTAATTTCCTTTTGCGTCTGTGTGTGTCCACCTTGGCTGCATTTCTGTGTCTGTGTGTGTGTGCCTTTCTGCGTTGCTGTGTCCACCTTGACTATTTTTCTGTGTCTCGTGTGTGTCCATCTGGGCTTGTTTCTTTACATCTGTGTGTGTGTCTGCCTTGGTGCCTTTCTACATCTGTGTGTGTCCACCTTGGCTGCCTTTCTACGTCTGCGTGTGACCACCTTGGCTGCCTTTCTACGTCTGAGTGTGTCCACCTTGGCTGCCTTTCTACGTCTGCGTTTGTCCGCCTTGGATGTCTTTCTGCATCTGCGTGTGTCCGTCCACCTTGGCTGCTTTTCTAAGTCTGCGTGTGTCCACCTTGACTGCCTTTCTATGTCTGTGTGTGTCTGCCTTGGATGCCTTTCTACGTCTGTGTGTGTCCGCCTTGGATGCCTCTCTGCGTCTGCATGTGCCCACCTTGGCTGCCTTTCTACATCTGCGTGTGTCTGCCTTGGCTGCCTTTCTGCGTTCTCCCAGGTTGTGTTGGGTCCAGAGGCTTCTGGGAATTTGGAAGGCTCCATGATCATGGCATCTTCAAGATTTAAGACGACATTATAATCCAATGGTGTTTTTTTCCAGGAGATGGAAGAAATGAGATTCTGGATTTCTTCTCTGAAGGGAAGTGGTTCTGACAGGAATCCATTTAGAAGCTGAGGACGCTTCACTGGACCTGGAGTCTTTAAAGAATTTAAGATGATGTTATAATCCAATGAGCGTTTCTCCAGGAATGCTTCAAGAGCTGAAGACTGCTTCAAAGGATCCTGGAAAATAAATTTATGTACAGTTTTTAACTTTCGATGATGTGACCATAGTGACCAAACACTTCAAAACATTCTGTTTTGTTTATTTTGACAAAGTTGGGGTCTACCTACACATCCCTGTCTTCACACATGGGCAATCTCCAGGCTCTTTAAAGCCTTACGTCTCCTATTATTTCTACATAAAACTATGATCTTTAGTATTGTGTGAGAACAGAGGAAGCCCATGTTCTTGAAGATGAATTCAAGAGGCTTTGGTCCTTCCTGGAGATGAAAGGTTTCTAAGAATTCTTAGGGGGAAGCCAGCGTTCTTGAGATGTAGATCTAATGGGTGTTTCTCCAGGAATGCTTCAGGAGTTGAAGAGGACGTCTTCAAGAAGATGTTATAGTCCGATGGGAGTTTCTCCAGGAGTCCTTCAGGAGGTGGAAAAATTCTAGGTGGAATGATTCTGACGTCAGATTCAGGATTTCTCCATGAAACATTTGCTTTTTATTTTTTTTTAATGCACACGAGATTCGCGAAGTTGCAACAGAAGGAGCCGAAAGACGTCTTCAAGAAGGCATTATAAACCAATGGGTAGTTCTCCAAAAATTCTATAGGAGCTGATGACAGCTCCACATGATCCTGGAGTCCTTGAAAATTCAAGAAGACGCTCAACTAGGATTGCCGTTTTGAGGAATTTCATCTACTACTGTGACTTTCTGGTGACATAATGGCAACCCTCCGTGGGCTGTCCCGACCACAGGCCAAGGCACTGAGGAATAAAATTCTTCACTTTGCCATTTTATGTTTTATTATAAAAATAAAGTTATAAAACATATCCTGCTTACTTCTGCATGTGACAGGTCTAAAATCAATGACAAAATGGATAATTTACTCTATATCAAGCTACAATATAAGTGACGTCATAAGTATGTGACAAAAAAAATCGTTTGTTGAAAGTTTGTGAAGCACTCGCCTAAAAAGTGCCTTCATGTGCCGAGATGAACAGCTTAATTGAAGTTCACGAACGTTCACTTCCAACTATGATTTCTTTGAAAATCATAACTGCGTATGGTAACACTACTAAAAGCCACTGATGTGAAGAAAAAACGGCGACGCTGCGCTCAACACTAAGTGACCCAAAGGTAGATATTAAAGGTTGCAGATTTTTGGCTGAGCTTTGTTATTTTAATTTCGAAATGGATTCAGCAGGTAATTCCAGAAATTCGGACAAAATTTTGGAACAGCAGGAGGCACTACTGGTGATGGTCTAGTGATTTTTGTAGCAAGGGAAAACTGAAGACCATACTGTAACTGACAACATCGTTATTAAAGAGCTCCTGTAGATATTTCATTTTGATTTGGCCATATATGTGTGCGTTTTCTTGCTTTGAAGTTTCCATGTTTTATGATAAAATATGTTAAGATTAAGTATATTAAAAGAATGTGTCTAGACTTGTAAGGACATGCATTATGAGGACCACAGTAAATACACAGTTATTCAACTTCAATAGTACATCATTTAACAAGAAACTGGCAAATGTGAGCATCTGCCAGTATCAAAGTTAATTTGATGAAAATTAGTGACCAGTCATGAATCAGACTGTAGGTAATAAAGTACTCTAGGTTGAATTTCTGCATTAGATGGCATAAATTAGACAACCCTTTTTCATGTATGGTTCAGCTTACTCTAGGAATATATTAAAATATATAAGTATAAACTATAAGCCAATCACACTGAGTATTAGAGCATAATTCACAATGCAAAATCAACTGGATGTAAATGAAATAAACTAGTTCAAGTTTAATTTAAAAAATATGCTGAGAATAAATAAATTACAATAACTGAATAGTTTGCTTTGCGTGAATTTCTTACCTTGGGATAAAAATGACTAATTGCACAAATACAAGAGTAACAGGAATAAAAACTAAATCACCATAACGAGTGTAGTTTCTAGTTACATAATAAACTGTGGCTGGAATAACGCTTTTCGTTTGGACAGAATAAAGTTGAGGAATCTTCCTCTGCACCAATTTCCTCATTATACAACACCTGAAACTAGAGCTTATACAGGAGTGCCTCAGAAATGATTCCCCATGCTGTTGATTTTTCTTTAAAAAAAAAAAAAAAAAAAAGCAACTGCAAGATTCCTCAACTTGATTCTGTCCAAAAGAAAAACGTTAATTCCAGCCACAGTTATTTTGAAACTAGAATTACATTTGTTATGGGGATTTAGTTTTTATTTCCTTTCCAGCCCTCTATATGTCTAAATAATCGATACATACAAGGTAAGATTTTGTTACATTTAATTAATGGATGTGTCACCAAATTTTCTAGTCCTCACAGTAAGTGAAATGTGGTAGTTTATCCTGCAGAGTTTTGAGCTTTTGCTCCTTACTCTTACTTTCCCTTCTCTCTCTCTTCCCCTTATTCCCACTTCTTTTCTTCAACCCACTTCTTTTCTTCAATCTCGTTATCAAGGCTCTCTCAACTAGAACTTCTTAATGCAACTGTGGGGGTTTCTCCCAATTCCACTTTCAGGTCCTTGAACTTCATCCCTTCTGGATTTCTATCTTGCTGTCTAACCACTCCAACTCTCTCTTTTTAGTGTCATAAAATCTAATCACATCAAACCAAGATTCTTCTCTTAAGAATTTCTCTCACTGAGTGATTTGTTGTAATCCCACTTTTCCTTCTTCATTTTCCTCTTCAATAACAGCTATTTTTCCTCTTGGCAGAAATATCCTCGCTTACAGGCTGTTCTAGCACAGCTTAACAACAGCAACAAATATCACCTGGGCCACAAAACACCTCAAGTGTAGTATACCTTTGGTCATTTAATGTTTCCGACTGGAAACATCATTGGGTCAGGAACATGATTTGTTTATAGCAATTTATGACAATGTAAACAGTTGCAATAAGTTTAATGAAAAAGAATTATAGAAACAATAAGCATCGGTTCCTTAATGTAATAAATTATATGGCAGTGATATAAACTACTGTTAAAGAATAGAATATCTGTACATTATAACAAAGACTCTTGTTCAGTTCATTTCAGAAAAGCTGCTTTCTCTTGATTTGCCACCCAACCGACATAAAAGACAAACAACGGGAAAATCATAATAATGGTTTTGACTGGATATTGTTCCCAGAGTATTGAGATGTTTGTGTAAGCGACGATCATGCCGGCAAAGAGGAAAAAAATGTTATAAAAAAGGAAAGGAAAGGTCAAAAGGGGTTACAAACCCCTTATAACCTTATGGTACCTGTTACAACGTAAGTAAGATTTATTTTCACAGTAGGGTTGCTGGAGTAAGAAAAGACCGGGAAAGACATAAAGACAAAAAGCACGAGAATAAAGGCATATTTCCCGAGAATAAAGGCATATTTCCCGAGAATAAAGGCATATTTCCCCTTGGTTGATTATTAAATAAACTGCTCCGAGAAAGAACAGTGGTTATTGAAGTTTACAGCCCTGGACAGTACCTAGCTGAGATATCTTGGAGCTCTATTTACTGTTTTTTTATTTTTTAATAAGGGCTCCTCCATTTCTGATATTTGTCATAACTGTCACTATGCCATTCTCTCATGCATACTCTTATAACGTCATATGCATCAATTCAAGCATATGAAACTTCTTGTGTATCAAATTCCTACATGATTGAAGTCTTAGAAGGGGGATAGCGCGAACGCAGTCCCCCGCTACCAAAAATTGCGCACCCGAGTTGACCACATTTGGGTCAATCGCAAGGGTCAGCACCACCGGAGTGCAATGGTGAGCCTCACCTTGGGGGAACCACCTTCGTGATCATGGTGTCCCCTGTGCCAGGTAAGTATGATTCTCGCTCACCCAATTGAACCCTAGCTAACATGTTCTGAGGACATGTAACCTGCAAATGAAGGTTTTATACAAGGAAATTCGATTCAGTAAGACTGCACCTTCGTTTTACCTCGAGATTAGATTTCTGAAACAATTTACAATTCAGAAAAAAACCAGATGAATTGGAAAATCGCATTAGAAAATTAAATGTAACCTTATTAAAAAGATGCATCCGTGATTTCTTCAGTAGTTACTGTTCTTAGATGTTCTTCAGATTTCTTTTTATCACTATTTATAAAATCTTGATAGTCATAGAACTCTCTTTCTCTCCTGTTTTGGACAGGGTTGCGAGAATTCTTTTTGTTGCCCAGTTGATTTTTTCCTTGGTGCTGAAATAATTTCAGTAACTAAAATTCCTTTGCTTTGTGGTATCATCATTGTCTTATGCTAGTGTGCCTTTTATAATTAAGAGATTCTCTGATAGACGAAGATATATATATATATATATATATATATAGATATATATATATATATATATAGTTTTACTATCTGGAGTAAAAATCATGTCTTCTTGTTCTTGCAACAATCTCTTGTCACAGCAGAGACAATTAGACTTTTAATTCAACACGTATTACTAATGAACAACGAAGCAACACCAAATTTTAGCAAAATAATTCTTTACAATAAACAAAACTGTACCATTGATAACGGAAATATCAACTTGAAATAATGTTACTATAAAAGCCTATGGCTATCATCTAAAATGTGAGATAAAGAGGGCTTTGAGTATTTTTAAACATACGTGTATGTGACATATGATTAAAATTCTTAAAAAAATTTGGAAACAACTTAAACTAAAAGCCAATCCATTTATATAAATATGCTTTTATAAAAGTCAAAATAACCCAAAACTATAGAAATTGTTAATTATTTTGGATTAACCCAGCCTTGGATTAGCAAAGGCTCTCTTGCTCTTAGAGCTGCCAAAAAGTCGCTTGGATCTCTGTAGTTTAGAGAAGTTTGAATTTTAAATACAATTGCTTTATAATTCCATATTCTTTTGTAAATACAAAATAGTATAAATATCATTCACTAGGATAATGACTGTAGTCTATATTCTGCACCAATAAAGAGAATTTCCTTGCATAAAAAGTTCATTTGTAGGCTACTTGTCCTCAGAACATGTTAGCTAGGGTTCAGTTGGGTGAGCAAGAAGCATACTTACCTGGCACAGGGGACACCATGATCACGAAGGTGGTTCCCCCAAGGTGAGGCTCACCATTGCACTCCGGTGGTGCTGACCCTTGCGATTGACCCAAATGTGGTCAACTCGGGTGCGCAATTTTTGGTAGCGGGGGACTGCGTTCGCGCTATCCCCCTTAAAATTTCACTCATACAAGTAATACTGATTAGTCTGCTCAATGTAGTAGATGGGAGAAGTGATGACAATGTCTGAAGCAGAGTATTCCTCGAGAAAATATCAGTAGTTTATCTTGACTCCAACCTGTTGTATATGTAGGAAACGTTAAATTGTCTTAGTGTTCAGAAACTGGCACGAGTTTGTTATTTAACTGGATGTTTGTTTGTATAGTGTTATGTTGCATGGAACCAGTGGTTATTCAGCAACAGGACCAATGGTGGCTTTACGTGACTTCTGAACCACGTCGAGAGTGAACTTCTCTCACCAGAAATACACATCTCTAACTCCTCAATGGAATGCCTGAGAATCGAACTCGCGGCCACAGAGGTGGCAGGTCAAGACCATACCGATCATGCCACTGAGGGGCTCCATACTGGATGGGTATACAGGTATAATAACGGTGTTATAGTAATGCATAATATTCTTATTTACAGATGTTTACAAACTGCCGTTATGTTTACTGTATTTAATATCTGCCTTTCTGTGACATTCTAGTTCTGTGAGCCATGAAAGCAAATGTAGAATCATATTCAGGAATAAATGACTTATGTAATTCTTGAGTATTTATTTTACCCCTGATTAGTATATTACATGGTGCAGTGACTTATGGAGTCATTGCAAGATAAAAAGGGCCTTCAGCAGTACAGTTACACATGGGCAGGAAAGGACTTTGATGGATGATTTACATAATGAAGCTTTGACTTTTAGTGAGGATGATACATGAAGCCTGACCCATGACGGAGTCAACGACAGCACGACCAGCTTGATCAGATTACTCAAAGCTGCTATTGACAAAGCTAAGACAGCAGAGTTACACAGGGAACAAATGGTTAGAAACTCCTACATTTCTGACTGCTGGGAAGCTAAAGGAAAACCACTTGTACAGGTTATCCTGTGTTGGTTATTGTATAAATGTTACAACACCAAGAAGAGCAATTCTGACTCGAACAGTAACAACTAAGAATTGGATGAAAATGAAGACAGATGACTTTGCAGAGGGGCCAATATTAATGCAAGCAAAACCTAAATTCTGTGAGAGAAGTCAGAGCAGGAACAGAAGCAGAAACTGCAATACCCTAAAACAGGAAACAGAAAAGAAAATGTGGTAGATGTGGATTCAATATTCATTTAAATGTATATCTTTTCCAGCTGAGGGCATGTGTGTTACAAAATGGATGCCGTGGACACTATAGTAGGGTTTGTGGAAAAACTAAATAAAGGTTTTGTAACCCATGCAGAGAAGTCTGGAAATGCAAGTACGATTACTGATTATTCAAGTTACTTGGATAGACATCTATTATTACTTACTGATTTTTACCTTCCAGGAAAGGAATATTTAACAAATAAATTTATTGCTAACACAAGAGCTGAAATGACAGTTGTTGGCATACAGGTGATGTCTGACCTAATGCTAAAGGAGGAGGATCTTTGAGACTTTGATGAGAAACTGCAAAGTATTATTGGAAGTTATTAGCTGTAATGGGCCAGATTGAATTGATCCTGAAATGCAATGGATATGAATGCACTGAAAATGTAATTTTTTGTAATGACATAAGAAGTGATGACATTTATATCCCCCTCAGCAATGTATAAATCTTGGTACTGCATGAGACTTCCTATTTCCTTTCAAAGAAAATCACCTGGGAATAAAGTATCTGAAGTTAAAGAATCAGTAGGAGTAACAGAAACTGCTTACAGTACAGAGCAGGAAAAGTGTTTCTTTAAGAAAGAGTATCCAGAAGTTTTCCAATGCAATGGGAAACTAAAAGTGATGAAAGGTGCACTGATGAAGATAGAACTCAAGGGCTATGCAAAACCTTTTGCTAACCCACTGTGACAGCCAGTGAACAGGGAGCTCGATGAGAGGATCCAACAAAACGTCATTGTACAAGTTGAGGATAGGCATACAAAATGGTTTCATCCAATTGAAGTTGTACATAAACCTGAAGAAGGTATCAGAGTGACAATTGATTTGAAGAAGCTAAACTCACAGGTACACAGACCTGTACATAATTCAAAGATGCCACAGGATGCTATAAATGAGACTGACCATGGTGCTAAATACTTTACATTTTGTGATGGTGTTTAAGGATACTGGCAAGTAGAATTACATGAAGAAGCAAGGGATTTAAGAGAGCACCAATGGGTTTTAGCACTGGTGATAGCTGTAACTTTATAGGGAACTTTGCTACTGGTGCTTTAGAAAGGGCCCATAAGGTTGTAAATAATGTATTACTGTAATACACAGTTGCACACACAAGGAACATATAAGAGACGTCAAGGCATTTTTAAAACAATGTGTTATTACTTTGAAACCCATAGCAATTTAAATTGCCCAAGTGCTGTGCAGTATGCTGGATTTGTTTTTTCTTAGAAAGGCATGGAAGTAGACCCAAGAAAACTGAAGGCTATTGCAGAGTTAGAAACTCCGATTAATACATGCACATGGCGAAAGAAAAAAAATGCTAAAAATTTTTCTGTAAGAAAATGAAAAAACTATTTTCAACCCTGTAACCCTCTTTTACAAGACTCATAAAAACATACTAAGTTTCAATGTTATACATGCTTTTTTCTAATAACTTTTTTTTATTTTACTTTTTTTGCCCTTTTCTTTGCAAAATTACAATTATAGCTGATAATCATGAAAGATAAGAACGTGAACCAACCGCAATTCCTGGGTATATTTACGAGCAAGTAACTAAAAAGACGTTATGGGAAAGAGATGGGCACTACAATCCCCATCAAGTGCCAAGGCACACTGAACCCCCCGCTGTCCTGTGCTGAGCTGCTACAAATGCCAGAAGTAATTTATGGACCACTGAAGTGAAATGAACATCTTTCACACTAAATTCATCCAAATCATACGGTGTGTAATATTATTACTCATATTAGCTAGCCTGTCCATCGCTCAAAACCTATTATAGATCATCATATGAGCATGCCCGTCCATTAAGGGTTAATCCTCTATTGGTGCAGAAGCAATGCCACTGAAAGACCTTCTTAAAAGTAGAAATAAATTATTATAGTTGCCAGTTCATGAAAGTCTTTGCTAAAGTGAAAAACTTCTTACAAACCCCCCAATACTTGCAAATGGTAAACCAATGGGATCCTGTAGTTCTCATATTAGCGCAGAAGCAATGCCACTGAGAGACTTTCTTAAAGTAAAAATATTTTTTATTGTTACCAGTTCATGACAGAGCATTTGCTAAAGTGAAGAAACTTCTTACGAACCCATAATTCTTGCACAGTCTGATGAATTAGGGAGACTTGACTTTATATGGATGCAAAGCAGACTAAAAGAGCTAGGTTTTCAGCCTAATGCAAAAACGGCATGATGAAGTATGGAAACTTATCACATGTGGAAGTTGATTCTTGGATGATGTGGAGACAAGGTATCCAATGATTGAGTTGGAGGCATTAGTAATTATGCTATTACAAAGCGCAGACTTATTCATCAGGGCTCCCACACTTCATAGTTTATCACAAAATCACCGACCTTATTACCACTTTTTAACAGTTATTCGATGACTCAAACAGAAAATGTTAAGGTACAGAATTGGAAAGCACAACATCAAAGTAAATTTCAATTTAAAGTCGAATGGAAAAAAGGGTAGGAGCATGCCACTGCTGTCTGTCTTAGCCATGCACCAGTTGTGGACCCAGAACAAGCTGAGCATGGTATACAACTGTGCAGTATTTTGATAACGAGAATTTGTACACTGAATGATAGCAATTATATGAAGCTTGTTGATGCTGTAAAGCATAATTCTGTTGGATCTGAAAATGCATCAGCTTTTGCGAACCAGTTAAAAGCTATCCAACATGAATAAGCAGCCGATGATGACATTGTTCTGTACAGACACCTCTTGTAATTTGTAGTTAGAACGTTTGCATACAGTCCATCAAGGAACCACAAGGACCAAACAACGCTCTTGGATGTGTGTATATTGGCCAGGAATTGCAAATGATGTAACATACCTGACAGACAAATGTGAAGCATGCCAATTAACACTATTTTCCATGTTTAGGAAAAAAAAAACCTCTGGAATCAAATCCATTTCCCAGTAGACCTTTTGAAAGTGTTTCAGCTGAGCTATTTTATTGCAAAGGCAGACATTTTCTAATTTATGTTAATTGCCTGAGTGGATGTCCATTGGTGCATGAATGGAGAGATGATCCCTCAGCGAAACAAGTCATAGATAGTATGATAAAGATGATAGCTATTATGGGTAATCCACTAAGAATACATACTTCTGGCAGACCACAATTCAAAGCAGTGGAATTTCAAAGGTGCCTAGAGAGAAAAGGTATTGTATGGGGAAACCAAGTTCATTCCATTTTCCATGCAACAGACATGCAGAGGTGTGCATGACGAAAGTAAAAACTATGCTGAAAAAAGTTGACAACTCAATGGGGGATGGAATATTTTCATGAGGCTACTACGAGAAATACACCACGCATGGATAGAAGAACGCTGAACCAAGGTTGTTTTCAGAAGAAACCTCAGATCTACAGTCCTGACTCATACCATCACATAGGAATTCCAGGCAACGAGAGGGCTGATGAGCTAGCCAAAAGTACAAAACACATTGACAGAGTGCAAATACATATACAACCTGCACTGCAACAAATCAAGAATGCAATGAAACCACTCTGCAAAGAAAACTTGCTAAAAGACCATCGTGAGTGGGTAGAAAAGAACTCACCGTCTGACAGATGGTATAAGACATTGACTGATCTAGTGCCTCCTCCCATAGACAGGCACACACCAAGAAAACTTGCTGTGATCATCCACAGACTCAGGCTAGGATATAAAGCCTGCTGGGAAATCGTGGAAAACAGTGTCAGACCATGTGAAAACTGTCAAGAAGAAACACAGCAACCACTCCTTCACTACCTGCTGGAATGCAGAGAAACAGCACAGCTAAGAGGTGCAGCACAAATTGAATTACTTGCACAAGATGCTGAGCATGCAGCTGCCACAGTCACAAAGACAATCATTGAAAACTTAGAAGAGCATGCCCAGATGCTCTACAGCCTACCTCCACCAAAGTAAATAAACTAAAAGTGAAATCAACCACCCTCATCACATCCCCTCACTGTAAGGCTCTATCCACATCATCCAATATCATTCTTTTAAACTTTACCTACCACTGAAATCCTCCTGCAGGGACCCAAGGGAGTAAAGGGTTGGACGGTTAACCCCACCTGCACCATTTCTCTAATGTTCGAAAGCCTTAAATTCTTTCAAACTTCTACTATAATATGACATGATGGCCCTCTCTTACTGACACCATCATCCTTCCCCTGTTCACTCCTATCTCTACAACTAAAAATATTTCCAATTTCATAAAACTAACCATGAACCTAACGAATCTTTTCAGATCACCTACAGGCCGAACAAGGAAAAGGCCCATGCCAACAAGAAGTGTTGGCTTAATACAACAACAACAACATAATAAGGCACTGATTTCTGATGAAGAACCAGTAAGGAGAAATATTGTTGAGAAGGTTAACACAAGATATTAAAACTTCAAGCAATAGTGAAAATGCCAAAGACCTGAAACACTTTGCTGTAGATCAAGTCAACCATCCAAAAAACCCAAATTATGAGAGAATGGGAAATAACGAGCAAAAAACCGTTATGGTATGACTAGGGAACAAAAGCTAGTTACAGTAACTCCAACCAGAGAGTTATAGTGGAGAAATTGTCAATTTCTTCGTAAGCATGATGGACGATCAGAGGAGGAGGGTGTTTCCTTACTGCATGATATAAATACAGAACCTTTACAAAGGCAAAGCCAGAGATAGAGGAAGACCACAGTACCTTTTGTACCCTAAGTCATGGAAACTTTTATATATATATATATATATATATATATATATATATATGTGTGTGTGTGTGTGTGTGTGTGTGTGTGTGTGTGTGTGTGTGTGTGTTTTAACATACATCGTCGAGACTGACAATTTAGTAATATATATATATATATATACTGTTATATTAATGATAATAGTTATTTAGAGATATTCATAAACTCTATTTTACTTTAGTACCTGCCTTTCTGTCTCATTCTAGTTCAGTGAGACGTGAGGACAGCAATTTTAGTGTACACCTTAAGTACAGTTTTGGGAAACATTGGTGTATACCTTAAGCACAGTTTGGGAAACATATCTCGTATATAAAATGACTGTTTTTAAATGAAATCAATGAATTTGTAATACAAAGTCCAAACCAGGGATATTTACAATTAATTCATTTATAAATGCAACAACATTACAAGACAAACTATAGTCATTTTGTTTTCATTACTACCATGTCCATAGCCAGAGGCAATAAAGTAATATTTAAGTTTGGACCAATCAACAAAACACACCACTAAGAAAAAGCAACTTGCATAAGTCTGATATAGATGCCAACAGGAAAGATTTTGCAAATTAACTCATCCTGCCAAACCTCACCTAGGAGTCAAGGTGATGTAAAACGAGGCTGGAAAAAAAGTAAGCTTGAGGACACAAAGCTCAGATAACTGTGGATAAACCACCACATTTCACTTAACATGAAGACACTAAAAGATTTAGTGAGAAATCTAGTAATAGAATCTATGCAAAACTGGATTAAACTGGATTAACTTAAATTCTGTCACTTTATTTTCTACACACATTGTCTTTTACTCTATCAACATGAAAACATATGAGAGTTCCCACAGTAAAATCAACAGCATGTGGAATCAGGTCTGAGCCAATTCTACTTAGTATTGCGTAACTGTTATTTGAAGAAATTGTTGAATACCTTAACATTGTCAAGGATCTGTTAATCTTTTATTTGTGGAACTAGCAATCATTTTGGTCCCAAAGTAAATACTGTTAACGTATTTCTATCATGTGTTTTCAATGATAAACTTGAAACAGTACATTTACATCCTATTCACATCACTTTGGAAGTTATATTCACATGAAGCATATAGTCACAGCAATCAATTAATGTATTCTTATGATAATCTGAACCAGGCGTGAAGCATCAGAACTCAACCAGAGAGTACTTTCAGAAATTAAATACCATCTGATTCATGTGCCACAGGTGACTACTCAAAATTTTGAAGCAAAATGAATTCTTTCACTCATCTTTCAGATATTAATTTTGATATAACAATCATCCGTGTAAACTGATTTATCTTCTTTAAAACTCATCCCATACAGTTAATTCACTCCAAAGAAGGGGCTAATGATTTTCACAATATGTTTTAGAAGTTGTCTTACTTGATTTAATACTTATGACAGTGAACTTTTAAGACTATTTTCTATGAATTAATATATCTGACTTGATGGGTTGTTACTTTCTCTTAAAAGTACAAGATGACCATCAACTACTTTTTCCTGTTTATAGGATGTTATTTTGGGGTCATAACATCTTTAAAGGTATTGGAATTGCCATACTTTTCTTGGCTACCATTCACATCAATTTTTCTGTTCTTGGGCCATTTACTGAAAATGTAACTAATGACAACCTTCAGTATGGAAGAAAGAATGATAAAAACGTGAAACATCCTTGAAATATGGTTACAGCATATTTCAAAATTAATATAAGGACAACATTAACTGTTGATTATAGTACCATGGATGATTGGAGTTTATCTTATTTTGGTACCCGACTAGTTGCCACTATACAGTGAAAGAAAGGAGGGCAATGGGGACTTTCATCCTAAGAAGACTTCTCGTTCACTTCTTGAGACTTACACATAATATGGAATGTTACTGTACCTAGTATCATTATTCATCAACATGTTACGTTAATTGTGTTTTGTAGGGGGATAGCGCGAACGCAGTCCCCCGCTACCAAAAATTGCGCACCCGAGTTGACCACATTTGGGTCAATCGCAAGGGTCAGCACCACCGGAGTGCAATGGTGAGCCTCACCTTGGGGGAACCACCTTCGTGATCATGGTGTCCCCTGTGCCAGGTAAGTATGCTTCTCACCCATCCAACTGAACCCTAGCTAACATGTTCTGAGGACATGTAGCCTGCAAATGAAGTTTCTATACAAGGAAATCCTCCTCATTAGTGCACAGTGTAAACTACAGCCATTATCTTGACCATTTGTATTGAAACTAATTGTTATTTATGAAAGAAATTTAGAACCATCAGAAAACTGTATTATAAAATCAAACTTCTCAATAATACAGAGATTCTGGGCAGCTCCGAGCAAGAGAAACTGCCAATACAAGGCGCTGGGTTAAGAGAAAGAAAGAAAAAAATAAATTATCTTTGGTTCTCTTGAGTTTCATAAAAGCATATGAATTGGTTTTAAATTTTAATGAAACTTTTCCAATTCAAAATGTTTATCACATGCCATAGGATTAACAACAATCAAAAATAGGAAACAGGATGTAGGTACTAATTGAATTATACTAAAACTTCAAGCAATAAGTATTAGATCTGCTTTAAGAAAAGCAGATAACAAATCTACGAAAATGTGCCGTTATTATTCCATAAAAAAATTTCTGATCACAAAAAAATATGATTGATTATGCAATATAAACAACTTCCTCTGCAACTTCTAGACAAAGAAAACGGATTTCAAAACAGTAAAGTTATGGGTAACTATCAAGAAAAATGATCCAAACACTTATCCTTCTCTATGTCCTTGCTTGATTTCAATTCTTGATTGACAATGGAACATTGTACAGAAGAAAAATATACAGTATATGATTGTCAGGTAGCTATCAGATCAAATTATTCATCATTGTCTGAGCTACTGAGGTGAATAATGAGCTACATGATACTGAGGTCACATGGGTGATACTAATAATGATATAGGTTATACTGAGGTTAACACGGGTGATACTGAGACTAATATGGAGGTTATTGACGCTATATGGAGGATACTTATACAGATAATATTATGGGGGATATAATGAGGATGTGGATCATGAGGTGAATAACTGGTTAGTGGAGGATTGTGAGTATAATAGCCAGGGTTACAATATGTGTGTGTGTATATATATATATATATATATATATATATATATGTATATATATATATATATATATATATATATATATATATATATACACACACACATATTGTAACCCTGGCTATTATACTCACAATCCTCCACTAACCAGTTATTCTCATGATCCACATCCTCATTATATCCCCCATATATTATCTGTATAAGTATCCTCCATATAGCGTCAATAACCTCCATATATATATATATATATATATATATATATATATATATATATATATATATATATATATATATATATGTGTGTGTGTGTGTATGTATATATATATATATATATATATATATATATATATATATATATATATATATATTATTATATATATATATATGTGAATAACTTGATCACGAAGTATATAAAACATGATGCTATGTATAAATAAAGGTTTTTTGCCACGAAGGAAAAAATGAAAAGCGAGATAACCAAGTACTTTCGGTCCTATTCGGACCCTTTACTGAGGGTCCGAACGGGACCGAAAGTACTTGGCTATCTTGCTTTTCCATTTTTTCCTTCGTGGCAAAAAACCTTTATATATATATATATATATATATATATATATATATATATACATGTATATATATATATATATATATATATATATATATATATATATATATATATATATATATATATTATATATATTTACGTATGAGCCCGGCCTTGAAAGAGCTCCGATACGTAAACAGGAATAGTTGAAGAAAAAAAACAATAAATTACTTGAACTTACCGTAAAAAGGATTTATAGTGATAATTTACTCTAGAGGAAAGGTCGCCAGAAACTCAGCCAATTACTTTACAGCTATTTATTTACAAGAGGCCCTTACTGGCCTGGAGAAAAGTAAATGCAGCGTCCACACGTTGGGACCCATATATCTCTCACAAATAGATAGCTGGCTAAAATGTGATTAAAGTAATGAAAGCTAGGTTTCATAATTTTGCGGTAATGCAACACTTGCGGGCAGATAGACTTGACACGTGGCTCAGGGTATCTGGAAAAGAATCCCAGATTAGACAAGATAAAAGAAAAAGGATTTATTGCCCAATTTCAATTGTTTAGTTCTCTAACACTGGGGAAAAGGAACTTTAATGTTTCACTGAGGTATGCAATGACTTCATTTGTCTGGGACGATCACACAAGGGGAAGCATGCGGCCATGAGGCAGTGAGAGGAAACAAAGGGATGAGTTCTTCTGATATAAAGTTTGAATTGGGAAAATGGGGATCAAATAGATAATAGGATGTAAGGGACTGGCAATATGCTGTTTCTCAAGACGTACCTGGATGCCGTGTTCAGTGGATCTTTGTAGAAAATGTGGCGCCCGGCTTTGTCTTAGGTCTGGGTCTCTTGGCGCGCCAGTACGCCATGGATAGGCCTAAATGTGGGAAGGCTGGCTGCGGACATCCGTCCGAGGTCACGTCTGGAGACGACTGGGACAGTTCGCAGGTGTCTTGCCTGGGTGTTGGGGGTCAGCTTAACCCCCCACGAGCAGGGCAAATCCTGGAAACAGAACATACAGCCAGCAGAGGGTTCACAGGAAAAAGAGCTTAAGATATAGGCCTAAGAAGTACCAGTCTGCCTACATCCTTCCCTTCAAGATACGTCCCTAAAGCTGACAAAAGACTATATTCTCCCTTCTCACAGGAAATTCTTAACCCTGGATGGCTAGCGTTGGTTTCCCGCCGAAATCAGCTGATATTTGGAGGAAGATGGCTGCCGTTTTACAAAGCAAAATAATGAATTAATTACTGGTAGACGAAGAGATCTATAAACTGTAACCAAATATATATATATATATATAATATATAGATATATATATATATATATATATATATATATATATATATATATATAACTGAATCATGAAAGTTAGGAACGATATATGCCACGAAGGAAAATAAACGACGGAGTATCCGCGAGACCTTTCGACATGCAAACGTCCTTTACTAAGCAGATGAACTGACATACACGAGGAAAAAGACAAAAACTCCAAGAAGATTCGTGAAAAAGACAAAAACTCCAAGAAGATTCGTATAACTGACAGATAGGGATTATAAAGAGATTAGTATCTAGAATCCGACACACCTGGAAGATGAGTAATCTTCCCAAACAAGCATAAACAATGTGTGCAATTAAAAGTTTAAGACAATCATCTCAGATACAAGGACAAAACAATTAAAGGATTATAGGTGACAGCTATTCAGAACTTTGGTAAACAAAACCATATTCACAATATATATTCACAATACATGTTAGGCATACATTACAACGAAGATAACTCTAAGGCAACTAATTTTTATTTAAGTCTGTAATTATACCTTTGAAGTCATTCTTAAACATGTTACAAATACAAGGGTCTAAATAAAAAAGGCCACGACTAACACTGAAATTACAATGAAAAGTAAGTTGTATTAAAGCAGATCCTAAAAGATTTCGTGATAAGACATCTCTTGACCTTGCAATTACTGAACTACCAACCCAATTTATTCGGTGGTTGTTTTCACTTAAATGAATGAATATTGCATTAGATGTTTGCCAAGTTTTTACAGAATATTTATGCTGGCTTAGCCTTACTTCTAGGCCCTTGCTAAACTATCCGAAATAAAATGAGGGACAATCCATACATGGAATTTTATATATTATGTTGTTGCTTTCTCTGGGGCCATTTTTTATTAACATTCTTTTATAGTGTTACTATAGGAAAAAACAAGGTAGACATTAAAAGCTTTTAACAATGATTTAATGGTTTCAAATCCATTAAAATAAGGCATTCTAGATACTAATCTCTTTATAATACCCTATCTGTCAGTTATAAGAATCTTCTTGTTTTGTCTTTTTCCTCATGTATGTCAGTTCATCTGCGCTTATTTTTTTTTTTTGTTAAAAAGGACGTTTGGACGTCGAAAGGTCTTGCGGATACTCCGTTGTTTATTTTCCTCGTGGCATAAATCTTTATATATATATATATATATATATATATATATATATATATATATATATATATATATATATATTAAGGGCAGGAACACAAAGAATTCACATTATTCTTAATCCTACGTTTTGTGACAACATCGCCACATCTTCAGGGATTTTCTTCAAAACAAAATATAATGTATTAACATAAAATAAAGAGCTGTTACAAGATCCAATAGTTGAAAATGTTAAAACAGTTTAATGGTAAAATTACAACTCTCACACTTAAATTACATGCACACTTGACTAAAACTGAGACTAGAAATACAAAACAACTTACAAATGACGAGAAGAACATTAAAAGATTTCAGCTAAATTACATATATACATAAAAAGAACAACCCATACAATCAAAAGCAAAGTCATATATTCATGAAACTGCAGCCACAAACAGCTCAACAAAACTTAAACCAACCTTTCAGCATTCAAAGATAAAAACACACTAAAAGTAAAACAACGTCAGAGGCACAAGGAATGACAGAAAATCTAGGCTAAAAACAAGGGGACAGCAGAGGAATGTTGTTTAAGGTTGGAACTCGTAGTTTGATGTTCAGAGTTTCCAAAATCATGGTTTGTTGAGTTCC
Organism: Macrobrachium nipponense; assembly: GCF_015104395.2. NCBI lineage: Eukaryota > Metazoa > Arthropoda > Malacostraca > Decapoda > Palaemonidae > Macrobrachium > Macrobrachium nipponense. The sequence goes on along the minus strand of NC_061088.1, from coordinate 29,101,879 downwards.
CTTGTTTGGCCAATAATTTTAAATCTTCGTATTTGATTGTATTTTTACATTTACTGGTGTGATCCCTTGTATAAAATGTTTCTGGGTTAGATAGCTTACACCCAGTTCTATAACTAACGCCCCAATGGGAATCAGCCCTGACCCTGAGAAGACGCTGGGTAGATTCCACATATTTCTCCCCTGAAGATGTGGCGATGTTGTCACGAAACGTAGGATTAAAGCATAATGTGAATCTCTTTGTGTTCCTGCCCTTAAGCAACCTTGGTATTTATTAAACTGTAAATGCGTGTCCAATTAAAGGGACAGCTGTGAGTGGTGTTAAAAATTATATCAATATCACAGAATAAACACCTTTTTGTTTGGGCCATTTTACTGTCAAAAAGAAAGTTATTCTAAAACTGTCTTACTCGACTAGTACTAATTTTACCAGTGCATTAAGATTTAATATAGAACTGAATAAGGTGCCTTCAATCGCCTTGCTCTCTGTAAGCTTACCAGCAAAAACTTGAGCGACAACTGTAGCCAAATAAGAATTTCAAATCTATGGTTTGTAACTAAAATTTAATGTTTTCAGTCTGTCCGGCAAAAACCGTGAAACCCATAAGACTAGATAAGAACAGATGTAATAAATATATTATAACAATTCCCAGTATCAGTCTCTACAGCATAAATCATGACATCTTACTTGGCTATGTAAAGTTTCCTTGGGAACTCGGGCATAGACGCTCTCGAGCTGCGATGGTTTATCTGAAAGTAAACGAGATAACTTAATTTCTTACACTTATATTCTGCAAATGACTATTTTAAGAGAGAGAGAGAGAGAGACAGATTTGTTAACAGTTCAGTTATTTCATCGAAATATAAGCCATAGAGTATTTAAGCAAAGATGCAAGGAAAGGGCAAAATTGAACAGTAGTAGACAGTGATTTAAGGTAGACTATATCTGGGAATAATAAAAAAAAAATACCTTTAATTTTTCTGATCATAACCAATTTTTAAATTTCTGTACAAATGTAGTTACTGGTTTTGTCTGGGTTGAAATAGTAAAGAAAACAAAGTGTGCAGCTGATCCAATGACAATATCTGAATTGGCTGGTATGGAAAATTCCTCATGTATAGTTGAAATAATGTTGTAAATTCCATTTGCTCATGTGCATTGCATGCGACTGAACTGCATCCTACACTTTCTGAGTCAGCTAAACTACGCTTTATAAGAAGGCTTGCTTTTTCTCACCTTTTTCATAAACAGTCATTTAGCCACGTGCAGTATTTCGTAAAGTTGCATCAGCCATTCATGTCCAGAACGTAAGTGTTGGTTGCATCGTGTTTCGTCATAACTTCTAGAATGTTCGATGGCCAGGACATTTTGCGTAGTTACTAATGACGTCACTATCTCGGAAGTGATGTCACTCTTATTTCGATAGTTATTTATAATAATTTCTTTCATGTTTAGAGAATTATGAATAAAGGTATAAGCCACGAGGGAAAAATAAACAACGGAGTTTCCGCAAGATCTTTCGACGTTCAAACATCCTTTACTTAGCAGATGAACTGACTTACACGAGGAATTGACAATATGTTCTGAATTCATGTAGCTGACTATAATCATAATCTCACTCTCTCTCCCACTTGTTTTTGAAGTGACTTAATCGTAAGATTGAAGAATGCCAAGTTCTCAAAATGTTTTGATGTCATCCATCCATTTTGGGGTCAAGTTTCCCTGATCTATTGCTCCCATAGGAACAGTTTTACTCTTAAACTTAATCACGTGCTGTAGAGATATACTAAAGTTATCTCTCTCTCTCTCTCTCTCTTACCGACCGAGGGAAATATAATTTTTTACAAGTAATTGCATAAAGAGATAAATGGTCACTTGTACTTTGAAAAATTTCGTAATGGCATAGTGGTAATTTGTGGAATTTAAAATGATGTTGTAAAAGTGGGTAACAGGCCAATTTCAAGTGGATTTGGAATTTGGAAGCTGCAGCAAAAAGGAAAAACTGATACCAGGTAAAGTGAGTTTATTTTTTAACCATTGTTAAAAGGATTTTTTGAAGACTGAATAAGGGATATTCAAACTAGTGTACTTGGCATATTGTTTTTCATGTGTGGGTTTTTTTTTTTTTATTGTGTGTGTTTATCTTAGTGTTAAAATTGGTACTTTTCCACATTGTGTGTTTTCATGTTTTTGCAATAATTTGTTTGGTTAACTTAGGAATTTCCTAATAATTTAAATTGCATACTTAATTTCCTTATATTTCTTTTCATTTCTTAATTATTTCTTGACAGTTTGAATTCTATTTGATCAATTGAATAATTCAATTTCTTGATTAATTAATTTTCTTGCTAAATTAATTTTGATTGGATTTTGTTTAATAATTCAAGAATTAATCAAACTTTGTGTTATTTGCAAGTAACAGTAAATTTTCCTGAGTTTGGGAATTTCACTTATAAATTTTAAGTGAAAAAATCTTAAAATAAGTAATGCATATTTGGAAATAAGGGGGAACATTAAAATTGCTAATAACAACGGTTTTAGTTGACCCGGTGAAAATAAACCCTAGAAAAACATCAAACGGTAAAGGGGGACCCAGTGGGAAAATGATATTGTTATGATACAATAAAGTTTCATACATACTTACCTGGCAGATATATACATAGCTGGGACGACGGAGTCTTAGCTATGTATATATCTGACAGGTATGTTGATTGTATGAAACTGGGGTTTTTGAGAGGGGGAAAACGGCCTCGGACTTTCACGGTGGCCGGAACTCTCAATTCCCGGTTTCAAGACATAAATGTATATATTTACGGTTTTGTTACGGTTGACCCTTTACTCTGAATACAAAAGTTTGACCAGCCCTTACTCTGCATGCAAGTTTGACCTAGGCTAGCCTAGGACCCCTTAGGCTAAGGCCCCACCGAATCCGTCGAGGCGTGTCGCGTGAGTCCAACACGGCTATCCGTCTACAAGCGTGTCCGTCTTCTGCGGGTGTGGCCCAACCAGACAAACGAGTGACGGTTATAAGACGGACAATTAAAACTTCAGCAGTACTTGCCGTTATGAAGGGAGAGCGCAAGGTTTTCCTCTGACTCGGTGCTGTCAACCAAATTAGAGGCGTTGAACAATAGGAAAATCTGGACTTATGACATAACTTGAGATGAGGAAAGAGTGGAGAATATGCAAAACTCTTTCATAAGTTACGATAGCGTCCAGAAAAGTTTTTTTTAATATTGTCGGATGCCCCCGAAAACCTTTGACTTAATTCACGAGGGCATTATATCTCGAATATCAAAATTTGATACCAATTACAGAAGATCTGTATCAACGTAAGAAACTTGTAGTAACTCTGAGAGAAGGATTACTGATTTCGAAATTAAAGTTGCACTTCATTTTATTTAATACAAAAATTAAGATACGTAGAATTGTGTGTGAACTGAACACTTTGCTACAGAAACTTCTGCAACAAAGATATTTACATAAATGTATCCATTAGAATATAATAAAAAAATACTTTAATCCTTTATCATAACCACAAATCATCACATTTGATTATAACTCAAAGTTGGGTAGGTGGTTCAAATGCAGGTTGTTGTAGGCCTACCACAATTTCTTCCTTCATGCGGACCCCAGCTCGGAGATGCACGTCCACGTGCGGCTAAAAACAAAATGTTTTGTTCCTTGCGCGTCCAGTCCGGTAACGCACCTGACGACACGCACACTCATGCGCCGTGTGGGGCCACTCGTGTTTGAACTATGACAGTTGATCGAAACGCACAAAACGCGTAGCCGTGTTGGACGCACGCGACGCGCCGCGACGGATTCGGTGGGGCCTTAGCCTAACTTTGCAGAACTTTGAACCACTAGCCTACATGTAAAACAGCAGACTAGCCTAGGCTACCACAAACCGACATTAAATTAGATGCTAGGACCTCTTACTTTGCATACATAACTTTGAACCACTACTTTACATGTAACAACAACTAGCCTAGGCAACCACTAACAGGCATTACTGATAAATTAGTTGTTAACGCTGAATATGTTTATGTGTGCTGTCAGTAAGGCCGTGGCGGAACGACGCTTTGTGCCTTATCCACATATTTAAAGATTCTTGGCAAGGTCCTATGTTCTGGCAAGAGGTAATGTTGCGCTGTGCGCGCTAGCCACAGGGGTTACAGTAAGGCCGTGACGGAACAGCGCTTCGCGCCTTATCCGCATATTTAAAGATTATTGGCAAGCTCGGTATGTTCTGGCAAGAGGTAATGTTGCGCTGCGCGCGCTAGCCACAGGGGTTACAGAGAATTAGCCACAGTACATACAAAAAAACACAACTAGCCTAGGCTATAAATCCCCTCATAACTGTAACATTAAACACCTTACTCGTTCCGCCACGGCCTTACTGTTCGAACACGAGCTTCAGTACTGGTTTCGAACTAACTGAAAAACTAATGTACATACAAATGGTGGCATCATGCATGTTCCTACGTGCCCAATGTCAGGCTGATAGATCTGTTCGAACACGTGCTTCGGTACTGGCTTTGAACTAACCGAAACACTAGTTTAGGATAACAAAAATTAATATACAACTTACCTTATTTAATTTTCAAAGTCACAGCTGTCCGACGACCATAAAGGGGTACATGAAGGCATCAGTCTCGGCCTCTTTGAAACGGGTGGGGGATCACGTGCCTCGCTAGTAGAAGGTCCTGGTATTATTGTTTCGGACCGGGAAATCAAATCTGAGATGGGGGATGTCAGGCAGCTTTTGAGCGGATAGACACGTTTGATCAAATTCAGAAATGCCTGAAATGGACACGGAACATTTTGAAGATACCGCTTCTGGATACAGTTCATAGAAAAATAGCTTTCGTAAAGTTCTTTCTGCATACCGTGTCTCGGTAGCACGCTCTGTTTAAGAACACGCCACTGCAATTCCGCCACTGTGATTCCATAGTGTTCGTGTGTACATTCGGGTCGTCTGGGCTAACGAAGTTAACGCTGTGGTTCACGACATTATGCGCAAAATAATGATCCCGGACTTTGCTGTACGCCTTCCAGCAATCAGATACGATTGTGGTTTCTGGAAGTACGTTATCAAGCAACACTGGGAGCAGAGTTTCAGCAGAACTGTCAGGAACCACCTTGAAAAAGGTCTCACGTGTCTGTCGGTCAATGCCACCGAACACCCAAGATCCTTCCACCTTTCGGCCACGGTTGTACTTCCGTTTCCCAAATTTAGATTCGTCGATCTCAACAATGTGACCAGGACCACTGATTTTCTTATTATCAGCACACAGGATTTGGCAACATATATCCCTACAAAAATTATACCTATCCACCATGGCGTTAGGTGCTAGAGGCATAACAAAATCCCTTACAACACACTGTGGGGTTTTCTTAGTGAAACAAAATATTAATATAATAATTGTTTCTAGGGACAAACGCGACTTTTCAAAAAATGACCCGTGCCGAATTGATACCTTCTTCCCGCACTTGCTGTTTGTACAGCGCCACATGTGTATGGGTTGGCCTGTGGCCTTGCTGGTCCCATCTTTCATGAACCGTCGGCTTCCTATGTTGCACGTTGTACATAACCCCGAATTAATAGTTCGCAAGTAAACCTTCTCTATACAACCACTTCATAAATTTGTCGGTGTTGCGTACAAACTCGATCACAATACTAAAATGACAATTTGTCTAAAATTGCATTTTTCCTAACTATACAAACCTGAGGTCCTTTTACAATAGGAAGATACTAGCGGCAGCTGGATAGGTCGTAAGCTTTCGAACAAGGGGTTCGGTAGTTAACTGCTTGTCCGACAGGCGCGCGCGCGCGACTGGGAGGTAAACAAATCACTTTTGCTTTGGCCCAAGCAAAAACTGCAGAGTGAGGGGTGGCATGAGGTGGGGCTATGTGTAAAAGGACCTCAGGTTTGTATAGTTAGGAAAAATGCAATTTTAGACAAATTGTCATTTGTTCCGACACGGCATACAAACCTTCGGTCCTTTACAATAGGAAGACTCACTTCTTGGTGGTGGAATCTGAGTCTTTTGTGAACAGACTGGTGTTCGCCCTACCTTGGAAGCTTCCCTGGTCGTAAGAGCGAGGGAGGGATCCAAGCCTCTGTCCGATTGATCGGGGTGTGCACCGCAGGATCAATGGTCAGACCTCTGGACCGAGTACTAAGAGAGGGGCATGCGCATCTCTTAGTACCAGCAATGCAAGAACTTGTTCCTGTACAGGAGCAAATATAAAGTCATGGGTTTGACTCTTGTAGGCATCCACTTCCCCCCCTTGTAGAAGGAAGTGGTGGATATTCTGCTCCTATCCCTAGTGAAAGGGATAGGATGGGGCTCTGTCATATAGCTCACCTGCATCTCGTCCTCATCCAGCGTAGTGACGACCATGGCCCTCTGCCCACAGGTAGAGGGGAAGGAAAAGAGTGGGAAAGAGAGAGCCAGTCACTCACTCACTCACACATCCATCCACACAGTCACACCAGGACTCGATGCTGTTCAGCCTGCGAGGGTCTGGGTTAGCTACACAACTTGTTGAGCAGCCACCACGGGTCCCAAGGAAAAGGTATCCAAGGACCTGTGGGCAATATCCCGAAGGAGGTAGAAGGACGTAAAGGTAGTCTGGTTAGACCAGACCCCTGCCTTCAGGACCTGCGCCACGGAGAAGTTCTTGCGAAACGCCAACGAGGGGCCAATACTTCTGACTTCGTGAGCTCTCGGACGGGACGTACGGATGTCGTCACTACCATCAGCCTCATACGCCCTCCTGATGACCTCACGCAGCCAGAATGAAAGAGTGTTCTTGGATACTTCTTTCTTGGTGACCCCCGGTGCTAACGAAGAGGCGTCGACACTCACAGGCCTGAGGTGACGAGTTCTCTTCAGATAGCGCCGTAGCGCCCTCACAGGACAAAGCAGCATCTCATCCGCATCATTATCGGTGAAGTCCAATAGGGAGGGAATCGTGAATGACTCGAACCTGTCATCAGGGACTGACGGTTTCTGAGTCTTCGCAACGAAGTTCGGGACGAAATCGAGCGTCACGGATCCCCATCCCCTGGGATGTCGTACATCATAGGAAAGACCATGAAGTTCCCCTACTCTCTTCGCCGATGCAGGGCCAGCAAGAAGAGGGTCTTGAGGGTCAGATCCCTGTCTGACGACTCTCGGAGTGGCTCGAACGGTGTTCGAGTCAGACTCCTAAGGACGAGAGTCACGTCCCACGCAGGGGGCCTGAGTTCCCTGGGTGGGCAAGACCTCTCGAAGCTCCTCATCAGCAAGGAGATCTCGAACGAGTTTCGAGATGTCCAACCCCCTCAGTTTCAGGACGAGCGCCAAGGCGGCTCTGTATCCTTTCACTGTGGGGACTGATAGGAGCTTCTCCTCGGCGAAGAAAAACGAGGAAATCCGCTACCTGCTGAAGAGTGGCTCTGAGAGGAGATAGACCCCGTCTACGACACCAACCACAGAAGACTGCCCACTTCCCCTGGTACACAGCTGCAGAGGACTGACGGACGTTTCCAGCCATCTCTGTTGCTGCGCTACGAGAAAAGCCTCTCGTTCGCAAGAGATGGTGGATAACAGCCAGCCGTGAAGACGTAGGGACTGGACTGCTCGGTGGTACCGCTCGACGTGTGGCTGGGCGAGAAGGTGCCAAGGGGGAATCTCTCTCGGTTCTCCTGCGAGAAGAGCCAGCAGGTCCGGATACCAAATGGCCTGTGGCCATTTGGGAGCCACCAGGATCATCCTGAGATTCGGGGTGACCAGCGCTCGACTGATCACCTTGCGAATCAGGCTGAACGGGGGGGGGGGGAAAGGCATAGACGAAGAGGTTGTCCCACGGGTGTTGAAGAGCGTCCTCTGCAGCTGCCCATGGGTCCGGCACGGCCGAGAAGAACACCTGGAGCTTCCTGTTGTGCCGGGTGGCGAACAGATCCACGACTGGTCGCCCCCACAGGTCGAAGAGCCTTTCCGCCACGTCCTGGTGTAGAGACCATTCGGTCCCATATCAACCTGATCCCGACGGCTGAGCGTGTCTGCTACTACATTCCTCTTCCCTGGAATGTAGCGTGCCGACAGCTCTATTGAGTGTGCCTGAGCCCACTCGTGCACCTGCCGTGTCAACTGGTACAACGGGAGAGACACTAGGCCCCCCTGTTGTTGACGTAAGCCACCACCGTGGTGTTGTCGCACATCAACACCACTGAGTGTCCCATCAAGCGGTCCTGAAACTCTTGGAGAGCGAGGAACGCTGCCTTGAGTTCCAGTACATTGATGTGAAGATGCTTGTCGTTCTCGTCCCACACTCCTGAAGTCAGCAACTCCTCCAGGTGTGCGCCCCATCCCTCGGTCGATGCGTCTGAGAACAGCTGCATGTCCGGGGGGGGAGTGCGCAGAGGCACTCCTCTTAAGAGGTTCCTGTCGTCGAGCCACCAGGCTAGGTCCTGCTCACCTCCTGTGTCAGTGACACTGGAAAGCTTGGGGATCCGTCGCCTGTGACCAACTCTCCTTTAGTCTCCATTGAAGAGACCGCAGGTGGGAAGACGCCCGTGAGGGTACTAACTTCTCGAGTGACGACAGGTGTCCCGATCACGACTTGCCATCGCTGAGCTACCTGTTCCTGCCGAGACAGGAACTGGTTGGCTGCCTCTCTGAATCTGCTGATCCGCGAGTCCGCGGGGAAGACTCGCCCTGCTACCGTGTCGATCAGCATACCCAGGTACTTCATCCTCTGCTTGGGCTCGAGATCGGACTTCTCGAAGTTCACAACGATCCCCAGATCGCGACAGAACTCGAGCAGCCGATCCCTGTCCTGTAGCAACTGCGAGCGGGAGCTCGCCAGGACTAACCAAGCGTCGAGATACCATTCAATCATGACGTATCCCGTGCGAATGGGCCCAAGCAGGACACCAGAGTGAACACTCGCGTGAACACCTGTGGGGCGGTTGAGAGACCGAAGCACAGTGCCCTGAACTGGTACACCGTCCCGTCGAGGATGAATGCGGAGGTACTTTCTGGAGGACTGATGAATGGGTATTTGGAAATACGCATCCTTCAAGTCCACTGAAAGCATGAAATCGTTCTCCCTGATGGAGTCGAGCACTGAGCGTGCCGTCTCCATCGTGAACCGGGTCTGGGCGAACAAACCGTTTCAGGGGAGAGAGATCTATCACCGGGCGCCAGCCTCCCGTAGACTTTTCCACCAGGAAGAGTCGACTGTAAAAGCCCGGTGACTGATCCGTGACGATCTCTACAGCTCTCTTGCTCAGCATGGTCTTGATCTCCTGTCTGAGTGCTACGTCCTTCGGTGACCCGCCCGGGACGTACGACTGCTGTTGGACCGGGTTGGAGGTGAGGGGTGGCCGAGATTCGAAGGGTAATAGATATCCCTCCCGAAGGACATCTACAATCCAGGTCTCGGCGCCGTAGCGCTGCCAAGTTGCCCAATGGCTGGCCAGGCACCCCCCACTTCCGGCAGCAGGTGAGGGGGAACGCCGTCCCTAGCGTTTCCCCCCTTTCTTCGACTTCTTCCCAGAGCTCCACGGGATGAGGAGGGCTGGGAGGAGGGCTGGTTACGGCCCCCCTTGCCAGAAGTTGAAGAAGACAGAGTCATTCCTCGGGGCTTCGACGCAGCAACCGTCTTAGCAGCCGAGGAAGCGCTAGCCGAGCTCTTAGACTTGGCCGCAGTCCGAGGCTGCCCAGAAGCCTTCGAGACTGCCTGGTGAACCAGACGGTCACTGTCTTCAGTGCGCCGTCTGTCCACCGCAGCGTCGACCATCTCTCCTGGGAAGAGAGACGTGGAACTCCGTAGAGGTCCGTTTCGAAGCCCCAACGCCGCCTCACGCCCGGCCGCCCTGGAAACCCGAGTAAGGACAGCGTCCCTTCGTCGGAGAACCAGGTTGGCCCACAGGTTCACCGTCTGGTGGGCAAGGAAGGAGATGGCTCTTCCCCCAGACTGGCAAAGTCTCCTGAAGGCCGAGTCCTCTTCGGGAGAAATTCCCCCGGAGTTGGCTGCGACCTTTAGATACTGTGAGGGACCACAGATCTAGCCAGGAGACGGCCTGGAAAGCTGCCATGGCGGTAGATTCCAGGCCGAGTGCCTCTTGCTGCGAGAACCACAGGTTCTCGGACAGGAGCTGTTGCAGAGACACACCCGGAGTCAGCCTAGTAACTCCGGATTCACCTGTTTGGGCGGCATCGGGTCTTCAGATGGCACGTAAAACCGCCGCTGTCGTAGCAGAGGAGGTGGAAGCAGCTTGCTCGACCTGCCAGACTTGAGCGAACCGTCTTGTCCGGAGACAAGCGATTCAACCTGGTCTAGCACTGAGGTCCGCAAGCTCGGAACGCGGCAAACCCACCGTCGGTCTGGGTTCCCTCTTCGGGCCCCAGAACGACTCGAGCCGGGACGTGGGCTCGGATGGTGGGAGCGGCGATCCTTCCCCGAGGTCGTTGTGCTGACGGATCAGCGCAATAACCTCGGCAAAGTTCCTCTGGATCTCGGGTGTGATAGCATCCTGTGGAGTAGGTCGGACCGTCCAGTCCCTCGAACAGGAGTACCTCCCGAGACCCTCCTCCCTCAAGGAGAGGAGCAGCGACAGCCCCCTCTCGGTCTCCTCCAACCACCTGTGCGTACGACCTGGCTGGTCCGAGAACCGAGGCCTGGTAGTACGACGACGTGGCGGGATCCTGAGGGGCGCACCCCTCACGATCACTCCTCAATACCTCGCCCCTCCCGGTGTAACCGAGGAGGTTGAAGGTATGGGGAGAGGCAGACCTGACGCTCTCTCTCGCTCACTGGCAGAACCAGCTGGCTTGGAGGACTGCAGGCGATCGCCAACCCGCGGGTGGCGATCGAGCTGCAGACCTAGTCGAGCCGTCTCGCTGTGGAGAACGGCTGACCGAGAACAGCGGCCCCGTCTCGTGTGTCAGAGGAGCTGGTGCTGTCGCCGTACCCGATCGCTCTCTGTGAGAGCGACGGTCAGGCGACCGGCGAGCTCCACTGTCACGGTGAGACCGGTGCATATCCTCACAGGTGCGTCAGTTCCGCTGGTACCAGCCGTGGCTGGTGCCGGCGACGGGGGGGGCGGGGGGACCTCTTCCCAGCCTCAGCCCGTGGCCGGTCGTGGACCGTCACGTCCGCCCGGGTAGCCAGCCGCTCGCCGTGAGAGCGAGAGCTGGTCTGGTGAGAGTCGCGTGAGCGGCTGTCACCAGTCTTCCGCTCCGTGCCGTGAACCTGACGCTGAGCGGACTCAGAGGTCTGGTTCCTGGCTGCACGGTCGCTGGTAGGCGACCGTACACTCGGTACCTCTCGCGAACGAGCGGCCGAGACGGATCCTGCTGCCGTGGCCGAACCACTAACAGCAGTGAGGAAGTGCCGGTGTTAGCCGGCACCCCTATGGCCCCCGTTAGTATTCTTCACCTTGCGGGAGAAGGAGAACGTGGTCCTGACTCCCGAAGGAGCAGGGCGACCAGCGGAAGAACCCCCCGTCTCACCAGAGCGAGACGGGCCCTTAGAAGCTCCCGAAGGAGACTTCTTAGGGGGGGGGGAGGCGACCTTCTTCTTATTAGGAAGGGGGAGGGGGCCCTTAGAAGAAGAAGGGGAAGAGGCGGCAGACGACGACGACGACGAAGAAGACGATGAAGACGACGACGACACCTTCCTCCTCTTCTTCTTCTTCTTCGTCAACCTCCTCAGGACCGACGTCAGATCTGTCATCCAGGACGGAGCCGGGGCTGCTGTTGCCGAAGCAACAGGGCCCGGACGTACTACCTGTCGAACAGACCAGCATAGGGAGCAGCGGCGCCAGGAACAGGGACAACATCAGCAGGTGCGAGCATCACAGGAACGGCAGTCGAGACGGCAGGAGCAGGAACAGGAACAGCAGCGGTGGTCACGGCAGGTACGGCAGGCTGTGTGGACGGTACAGATGGTCTAACCAGTGGCACAGACATCATCGGCACCAGTGGGAGGTCCAGGGGCGAGCTCTTCGGGCACATGAAGTCCGGTCGTGGCAACACGGCAAACCCAGGTGGCGGCATCACACTCCCCCGAGTTACGGCGACTGGCCCCTGCACCGATGTTGTGGGTGTCACAGAGACCGCGTGCTGGGTGTACACCAGGTGAGGAGGTGACGCGTAGCCAGGTGTTGTCAGGGTCGTGGTGGTGGTTGTGACCGTAGCGTGCGTAACCGCCACGGAGCCAGCGAGATGATAGAGCAGCCTGGACACTCGGCACGCCCTGCAGTCCCAACGACGCCCACACCTGTCCGAGGTCATCCTTCACGGCAACCGCAACCTGAGGAGGCAAAAGTCGGTGATTAGGAGGATCCTCTACCGCTCGCGCGAAGACGAGCGGATAGAGGACCCAGAGTACAACTCTACGTCGGGGTATCTAGCGCCCTCCTCCCACACTCGACACCCATCGGGAGAGGAGAAGGACCTAGACACCGCCCCCGAAGGGGAAGGCGCGAGACGTGGAAGTTGAGCGGGCGGCAGGAAAGAAGACGAAGTGTCCGTCACCAAAGGAGTCGCGGGAGAGCTTTCCGACGACTCCTTTGCAGGCCTTCGCTTTCTTCCTGCCCTCATACAATGTCCACTGCGCCTCCGACCAGTTCATACAAACATCACAGGGCTCGGCCCGGGTGCATTCCGCGCCCCCGGCACCGAGCACACAAAACATGAGGGTCTATCTCGGGGAAAGATCTGAATTTCCCACATTTGCGCCCTTCGGTACCCGGGCAAAGTCTCCTTGGGGTAGCGAGGCGCGGAGATTCCATCATTAATGAATTCAGCGTAATTAATATGAAAAGAGAGAATACTGTACTTACAATCTTTCATACACAATTACAAACAAACAAGAAAGCAAAACGACGAGCAGCGGGCAGAGAGCGAACACACACGTCCATCCACTGTGAGGCCGAAAGCAAAAGTGGTTTGTTTACCTCCCAGTCGCGCGCGCGCGCCTGTCGGACAAGCAGTTAACTACCGAACCCCTTGTTCGAAAGCTTACGACCTATCCAGCTGCCGCTAGTATCTTCCTATTGTAAAAGGACCGAAGGTTTGTATGCCGTGTCGGAACAAATACAAATGCGCATATTTATCAAACTCGTCTCCTGTTACACTTTTAAGGAACAATACTTCGTGTGTCCTATCCATGACGGCGGTGAACAACGGAAAGAGCGAATTCTGTGTGTGCAGGTATGAGTGTATGAATCATATTCATTGGACACGTTTTTATTGGTTGGCAGGAAGTTAATCCATGTCCCTTGGGATTGACCTGGGTCAACCTGATACAGGATTGGTTTGATTTAAAATTCCCTCGTTGGGGGTGGGCCGACGTACAGTGCCTGACTGCGGCCATCTCAAGAACTACGGGAGCTCTGATCGCCGTTGTCACCGTTCACATCAAGTGGGTACTTAGAAAAAGTTACATTTCACAGGAAATATCGGCGGATGGCATTTTGGAGTAAATTGGTCGGATAAGTGACTTTTCGGGTATATTTTGGAATTCTGGACAACTTTTATTCTATGCATTTAGTTATGTGGGGTAATGGTTTTGGAAGTGTAGGATCTGTCTGCTGATCTGTAAACTACCCAAAATTTTTATAACATTATTTCATTTATTGATCACCAGTGATAGGATTTCATTTAACTTGTGTAGGTTCCAGGCTCAGTGAAAAATTGTGCAGTTTCTCTTCAATTTTCCTGATGTGAGTTAGGGGGAAATGTTTACAATACTTAGACTCTTAAAGTTTTGTTGGAGTGATGCCCTTGTAAGGACAACGCTTTTTCCCTATTTTCATTGTAACCAATCATCAAGTCGCGTTGTTCTTACTTCCATCCGATAGAGCGTTCCGCGGCCTTTCCGCCAATGTATAACACATGCAATTCCATTATTTGTACGCTTTATTATATCTAAATGAATGTCTGTAAGAAAACACAAATTTACCGTCTCAGAGTCATTTCTGTTTGCGTTGCGAGACTGCACTACATATCCGTCCGCACCTGTCTATGTCAACCCAGTTTGTCTGTAAATAAATTATCAGTACCCAGCTACCTGTCTTAATCTCTGGTCCTCACAACTGGTGACCTCCCGGAGTTGGTGACACAGCGGTTTAAGCCCAGCCTTTAACGGACTAATTACGACCTCACCTTCAGAGAACCTTTAACGGACTCATATGGCGCCACAGTTTAGGTCTCTGAAAATCCACTGCGAGGACGACACCAACGCCATTAACGGACTAATCACGGCACTGCTTCCCAGCGTGTTTTGGCGTTTATTTCGAGGACGGGTAGCTGGGTGCTGGTCACCCAACACAAAATTCAGGCGGCGGTTCAGAAACATCAATCCGACGTCGCGGCCTCCTTTGTCACACCCAGGGGACGCCAGATACCTTCTCGACCCGCCGTACCTGCAGAGCGTGCCTCCTCGGTTTTTCCCCCGGCGCCATTGCCGCACCTGCGAGTCCCCAGACGAAATCCCCTGCCTGCCAGCGCCGCTGCTATACCCAGGGATGTGCTTTACCCACCCGACGTCGCTGCCTGTGGGCTTCCCCTGCCTGCCGACACTGCTGCTATAGCCAGGGACGTGCTTTACCCACCAGACGTCGCTGCCTGTGGGCCTTGGGAAAAACCAGTGGTACCCGATCGCTGTCCTGTGGGCGCTCCCCTGCCTGCCGACGCCGTTGCTACACCGAGGGACCTGCTTTACCCACCCCGACGTCACTGCTGCCCACGCCTGGGCCTGCTCGGCCCCCTGACATTGCTGCCTGTGGGCCTCTTCAAACCCTCGACGCTGCCGTTATTCCTGGGGCTCGCTCGGCCTTCCTGACGTCGATGCTACACCTGTGAACCTGCTCACCTTTTCAAACGCCACCGCCTTGTAGTCCTCCTCGGCCCACCGACACCGCTGCCACGCCTGTGGGCCTCCCCTGCCTCCGATGCCGCTACCTGTGGGTTTCCTCGACCTGCTGACGCCGCTGCTCACCTGTGGTTCGCTTTGCCCGCGGGACACGCTGCCGTGCCGGGGACTTCCTTAGCCCAACCTACGCCGCTGCCGCACCTGGGGATCCCCACGGCCTGTCCCACTCCACCACCACACACAATGCAGCTCTCTCTCGCGTCTTGGTCACCCGGCATACAGTAGAACCCCCCAACTACCGCCAGGGGAGGCATCCGTCGATCAGCAAAACCGAAGGACTATACTCGAGGACGTCCCACATCAAGTGCCACAACGACACGGGGTCGCCCCCTGCCTCAAAGATTGTCATCCAATAATTACTCCATAATCATTGTCTTGGGGCGGAGTATTTGTAAGGACAACACTTTTTCTCTATTTTCATTGTAACCAATCATCAAGTCGCGTTGTTCTTACTTCCATCCGATAGGAGCGTTCTTTGCTGCGGCCTTTCCGCCTCGATGTATAAACACATGCAATTCCATTATTTGTACGCTTTATTATATCTAAATGAATGTCTGTAAGAAAACACAAATTTACCGTCTCAGAGTCATTTCTGTTTGCGGTGCAAGACTGCACTACATATCCGTCCGCACCTGTCTATGTACACTTTTTTTTTAATGAACTTAAGTATGCATTTCTTGCATGATTGAGGACCTTTTTAAGGATCCACTATTGCCTTTAGTCACTAAGTTGTATTTTATCAGTGATGAAGGTTCAGGTGTCTGGCTGTTATGAGTAAACAATTTTTTTTTTTTTATTGGTACGAGTAATAACCAGATATTTGGGCACTTTGTCACAATATGCATGCATACATTAACTAAATATGAAGTCACTTGCTACTAAAAACAAACAGCAGGCCACTACACTTGAATATGTCCACTCTCAGGATTAACCTGAACTTAGAGGATAATCCTGAAATTGTACCTTTTTTAGATCAAAACATTGTACTTGGACCCAGCTGGGTCCAAGTACAATGTTTGATCTTGTGTTTTTTCTTTTGTTTTTACTGACAAAAATGGAGGGGAGGTGATAGACAATTTGTCTTTTCATGTGACCAGTGATCAGTTCCCTTAATCACATTTACACGAGGAATTGGTAATTAAGCCAAAAGAAAAATGCCGATCTACACGATTATCACAATTTTTCCAGAAAAGTTTGAATGGCATTAAGAAAACATTGCAGATGTGCTGTCTTCAACTCTCAACCTTTTGTAGCCAAACCAAAGTCCAGGCATTGGCTTCTAGTTTCTGTAATAGACATTCATAACCAAACTAACTTCGCATCTATGAAATTTTTATTTCAACTAAATCTTTGAAGGGGGATAGCGCGAACGCAGTCCCCCGCTACCAAAAATTGCGCACCCGAGTTGACCACATTTGGGTCAATCGCAAGGGTCAGCACCACCGGAGTGCAATGGTGAGCCTCACCTTGGGGGAACCACCTTAGTGATCATGGTGTCCCCTGTGCCAGGTAAGTATGCTTCTCACCCACCCAACTGAACCCTAGCTAACATGTTCTGAGGACATGTAGCCTGCAAGTGAAGTTTTTATACAAAAATAATTCTTTACATTGGTACACGCACTACAGAGTTATCATTAAGGCTCATGTTTAATTTATCTTATATTTCACTGTATTGTGTGAATATTTAATGATAATAGTCTTGTTATTACTCATGTCTTTACCATACTTGCATATGTAGTACATACGATTTGCCAATTGTCCCTGACTTAAACATTCGGAGGCTACCATTCATTTTAGGACAATTAACTCAGACCTAGCCTATACATAACAATTCAAATCTAGGCTAAAAAATATAAAGGTAACTCATTGGCCTAGGCTACTATACTTCTTGGCCTATCCTTAGGCTGGAACAGGTACCTCTCTCTTTCTCTCTCTCCCCCCTCAAACACTCGCCTCATTTCGCTCTCTCTCTCTCTCTCTCTCTATAGGGCATAACTCACAATAACCAAAAAACCTCGCTCATGTTATTACAAAACCTTCAAAATGTCCATCGAATCTCGAGAAACATCAAAACAAAAATACACTTTGAGCAAATTCATCACCAATATAAAAAGAAAAAAAAAAAGGGGGTGGGAGGAAACAGATTTGTTGTCTTATAGGAAAAAACAGGTCGGTTGAAATTAACACATATGTGAGGACCAGAGATTAAGACAGGTAGCTGGGTACTGATAATTTATTTACAGACAAACTGGGTTGACATAGACAGGTGCGGACGGATATGTAGTGCAGTCTCGCACCGCAAACAGAAATGACTCTGAGACAGTAAATTTGTGTTTTCTTACAGACATACATTTAGATATAATTAGGCGTACAAATAATGGAATTGCATGTGTTATACATCGGCAAAAAGGCCGCAGAACGCTCTATCAGACGGAAGTAAGAACAACGCGACTTGATGATGAGTTCGATGTGAAAAAGGGAAAAAAACGCGTTGTCCTTACAAATACTCCGCCCCAAGACAATGATTATGGAGTAATTATTGGATGACAATCTTGGAGGCAGGGGGCGCCCCCGTGTCCTTGTGACACTTGATGTGGGGGGTCCTCGAGTGTAGTCCTTCGGTTTTGCTGATTGACAGGATGCCTCCCCTGGCGGTAGCCTGGGGGGTTCTACTGTATGCCGGGCGACCAAGACTGCGAGAGAGAGCTGCATTGTGTGTGGTGGTGGAGTGGGACGGGCCGTGGGGATCCAAAAGTGCGGCAGCGGCATAGGTTGGGCTGAGGAAGTCCCCAGCGCGGCAGCAGCGTCCCGCGGGCAGAGCAGAACCACAGGTGAGCAGCGGCGTCAGCAGGTAGAGGAAACCCACAGGTAGTGGCATCGGCAGGCAGGGGAGGCCCACAGGCGTGGCAGCGGTGTCGGTGGGCCGAGGAGGACTGCAGGCGGCGGTGTCAGAAAGGGTGAGCAGTTTCACAGGTGTAGCATCGACGTCAGGAAGGCCGAGCAAGCCCCAGGAATAACGGCAGCGTCGAGGGTTTGAAGAGGCCCACAGGCAGCGACGTCAGGGGGCCGAGCAGGCCCACGTGTGCAGCAGCGACATCGGGTGGGTAAAGCAGGTCCCTCGGTGTAGCAACGGCGTCGGCAGGCAGGGGAGGCCCACAGGCAGCGACGTCAGGTGGGTAAAGCACGTCCCTGGCTATAACAGCAGCATCAGCAGGCAGGGGAGGCCCACAGGCAGCGACGTCTGGTGGGTAAAGAACATCCCTGGGTATAGCAGCGGAGTCGGCAGGTAGGAGATTTCGTCTGGGGACTTGCAGGTGCGGCAATGGCGCCGGGGGAAGAACCAAGGAGGCCCGCCCTGCAGGTTCGGCGGGTCGAGAAGATATCTGGCGTCCCCCGGGCGAGGCAAAGGAGGCAGCGACGTCGGATTGATGTTTCTGAACCGCCGCCTGAATTTTGTGTTGGGTGACCAGTACCCAGCTACCCGTCCTCGAAATAAACGCCAAAACACGCTGGGAAGCAGTGCCGTGATTAGTCTGTTAATGGCGTTGGTGTCGTCCTCGCAGTGGAGTTTTCAGAGACCTAAACTGTGGCGCCATATTGAGTCCGTTAAAGGTGCTCTGAAGGTGAGCGGCCGTAATTAGTCCGTTAAAGGCTGGGCCTAAACCGCTGTGCCACCAACTCCAAGAGGTCATCAGTTGTGAGGACCAGAGATTAAGACAGGTAGCTGGGTACTGATAATTTATTTACAGACAAACTGGGTTGACATAGACAGGTGCGGATGGATATGTAGTGCAGTCTCGCACTGCAAACAGAAATGACTCTGAGACAGTAAATTTGTTTTCTTTCAGACATACATTTAGATATAATAAAGCGTACAAATAATGGAATTGCATGTTATACATCGGCGAAAAGGCCGCGGAACGCTCTATCAGACGGAAGTAAGAACAACGTGACTTGATGATTGAGTTCGATGAAAATAGGGAAAAAGCGTTGTCCTTACACATATATCAAAATTGAAAAGAATTAGTTGTGGTGATTGATATATTGTCGAGCAATTGCATATTTTTTGTTGTCTGGTTTTTGCGAATTGGTGGTGAAATGTTTTTAATGTTTTTTCTCTTTTATTTCTTCTACTGTTTTTTCTTATCATGCCAAAACTGTGGCGTTTTAGCTTAAGATTTAGTAGAGGTCAATATTTTACGTTGAAAGTTGGTTTGAAAATATGGCGAATTTCTGGCTGGAATTAAAACACTGCTGCACCAGCACAGCGAAAGAGGAAGACTGTCGCCTTAAACTTGATACCCAGTCACATAGGAATTCTAGGCAACGAGAGGCCGATGAGCTAGCCAAAAGTACAAAGCACATTGACAGAGTGCAAATAATATACAACTGCACTGCAACAAATCAAGAATGCAATGAAACCACTCTGCAAAGAAAAATTGCTAATGACCATCGTGAGTGGGTAGAAAAGAACTCACCGTCTGACAGATGGTATAAGAGGTCGACCGACCTAGTGCCTCCTCCCATAGACAGGCAAACACCAAGAAAAACTTGCGTGATTCATCCACATACTCAGGCTAGGATACAAAGCCTGCTGGGAAATCGTGGAAAACAGTGTCAGACCATGTGAACCACTGTCAAGAAGAAACACAGCAACCCACTCCTTCACTACCAGCTGGAGTGCAGAGAAATAGCACAGCTAAGAGGTGCAGCACAAATTTAAGTACTTGCACAAGATGCTGAGCATGCAGCTGCCACAGTCACAAAAACGATCATTCGAAAATTAAAAGAGCATGCCCAGGTGCTCTACAACCTACCTCCACCAAGATACAAATAAGCTAAAGTAACATCAAATCAACCCTCAACACATCCCCTCACTGTAAGGCTTCTATCCACATCATCCACCTATCATTCTTCTAAAACTTTACATATCACTAAAATCCTCCCGCTGGGACCCAAGGGAGTAAAGGGTTGGACAACCCCACCTGCACAGTTTCTCTAATATTCAAAAGCCTTACGTTTTTTCAAACTTCTACTACAATATGACATGATGGCCGTCTCTTACTGACACCATCATCCTTCCCCTGTTCACTCCTATCTCTACAACTAAAAATATTTCCAATTTCATAAAAAACTAACCATGAACCTAATGACAATCTTTTTTAGATCACCTACGGGCCGAACAAGGGAAAGGCCCGTGGCCAACAAGAAGTGTGGGCTTAATACAACAACAACAATTATAGCTGAGAAACGTGATGATCAATATGTGATAATTCCTGTGTGTATGGGGTTTTGGTACTGAATTTTTGTGTTTTTTTGGGGGGTTGGTGGATTTTTTTTTGGGGGGGCTGAGTTTTTCTTTTGTGGCTATAATCTTTGACGGTGGATTTTTGGTGGTGATCTGTGGTTTTCGAGCCAAAGAGGGGGGTATTGTGGTTCCTTTTGGTGTTGTGGCTCTTGGGGGTGGCACTACGGCATTGTGGTTTTATATACTTGGGGTAGTATCATGGGGGGAGTTATATGTTTTAAGGGCAATTTTTAAGGCACCTTTGATGATATCCTAGAGATAATGAAATGTGGTTATATAGTGTCAGTATAGAAATTTTTGGGGTTATTGGAGATAATGATTTCTGAGGTTAAAAGTCTGACTAGGCAAATCTATAGTGCGATTCAAGCACATGAGGTGTTCACAGGTGGATTTTTGCTGATAATGCTGTGATGAGTCCGGTTGCTGATTTTTTCCTTTCGGAGTTGATTACTCAGAGATTTGGACTATTTTCAGAGATGTTGATTATGACATTCCATGAGGATGTATGTAAGGTGTCGTTTCCGGTCAATGAGATGTGTTGCGGTAGCAAATTCCATAACGATATCTTCTTCTTCCTAGCTTAAACCCACTTTTATATGGGGTCGCCATTGCGAAGAGTCGTCTCCATCG